>NC_047136.2:23056041-23381268 GCF_009829125.3 Periophthalmus magnuspinnatus
TTCTTTCTAATTATTCTGTTCTGGCTTTGACAAGGAGAATTATGCATAACATGACAAACTAATGTGGCAAAGAGAAGTTAAAAGTTTAAAGAGTTATTTTCAAACCACTGTACTTTGATTATCTGACACATGTCGCCAGGTGTTTTTGTTGATGCGATTTCTCTTATGTGGTAAACACATAATAATCAGATGTAATTATCTTATTATTTTAATCTTATTATTTTAATTATCTGATTTTTATTGGCCAAGTAAATGCACCTCTGTCACTAATGAGGGCCTAAACAAACCTGTTTGGTGGGAAACGTCTGTATCTAAAGTATACTCAGCTATATTACATGGAAATGACTGTTATGGCTTTAAGCCATGTTATAATGCTGTTTGTTTGATTCACACATTTGTGTAACACTGGATTATTAGTCTCTCTACATCTCCAAAGCGCAAACTGCTCTGTTCCACCTTGTGATGTCATGAAGCTGTACTTTTCAAGTTAACTGCTACCTTTTACCTTTTGTTTAGCAGATTGGAAATTCCTGGGCTGAAATTATCCAAATGATTCCAGTGAAGGTGTATGGAATTTAAAAACACAGTGGTTCGAGAACACAGATTAAGTATGCACAGTTTTTGTGTTAAACAAGAGTGAATGAAAAAAAAAAACACAACTCCAAGTATGTTTTTAATGAAGAAACAACATTATAACATAGATCTGAAAATGGCGTAATATGGGCCCGTTAATATATTATTAGAATTATACACCAAACCCCTAAGTTAGTTGCCTATTTCCTCTGTAATAAGCTAATTACAATGATCTATGCAAATCTATATAGATAAATGCTAAATAAAAGTAAAGGTAATTTTTATTAGGCAGTAAGCAGTGTGTAACAGAGAGGGGACCAGGGTTTATGTAGTATTTGAGTTTGGTCACATTTACAATCTGGTCTGAACACATTTTTATGTAGCACTTTTCCACCTTCAAAGCATTCAAACCGCTTTACGTCAAGGAACCACTCACCCATTCACACACACATTCATACAACAGTGTGCGCCGACATGGAGGACGAGGTTGGTTAAGTGTCTTGCCCAAGGACACAACCACAGCATTCATCTGTTAGAGTTAGAATTGCTCCGCCAACCTGTGGGTCAGTGGATCTGACCGCTCAACCGATAATGTTTACGTAAAGAGCAGGATTTGAACCTCCAACCTTCAGATCAGTGGATGAACACTCCACCAACTGAGCTACTGTCGCCCAATAATAAAAGAACATAAATCAGTAATACAAATTACATGATACAATATAAAGGAAAATTAATTAGAAAAAATTAAAACAAAAACAATAATCAATAACAATCAATAATTAAGATTTCTATACACAAGCATAGATAATTTTACTCTTATTTACTTACTTGAGCTTATTTAAACAAAATATAGCAAAAATATGTATTAAACTTGCAATATGAACTATACCTTTAGCAATGAAAGTACTGTAATAATTATAATGGCACAATGTAAAGTAGACAAATCTTTATGTGTGTCAACCCCATGTAAACCCAGATAAGGCTATGTCTTGTCCTACCTGGAGTTTGGGTGAAGGGTTGAGGAGGAACTGGTCTCTCAGATAGGGCGAGCAGGCAGCGAGGACAACTTTGTGCCCTTTGAAGATCTGGTTGTCGCTGGAGACGATGGTGATGTCGCAGAAGTGCTGCCGCGATCTCAGTGAGTCCATGTGCTTCAGGGTAGAGTCCCCGTGACCGGGCAACCGAAAGCACAAAGTTTCCATCTGAGGAAAGCAGACAGAAGGACATGAGCTAAAGGTATATCATAGAGGTTTCCAGTGAAACATCGCTTCTTTGGTGAGCTAACTGGTCTGAGAGCTAATATAGCTGTTCTTCTTGTACTAAATACTTTTTGAGTTCACCCTGTGGCTAAGATCCAGGTATGTGTGCATCTTCTCTTTAGACTGTTGAAATTAGGACACCAGTAGTCTATTTGTACAGTTCTGTGCTGATTTGGTTAGACCAGAGTTACAGGTGAGAATATTTTGTAAAGGGGGTGGTTGTAAAAATGCAGCCTTCCAGTCCTACTAGCTGCCATAATGAGAACAACTCAGAGAAAGTTGACAGACATACTCTGCAGGTTTAAAGATTCTGGCATCCAAAATTCATACACACCTTTTAAACCGACTAAAATATGTAACACTTCAAAAACAGCATTTATAGTGTTTGAGTTTGTTGACAGTTTGTCATTTTAGCTAATTCCATATTTGAATTTAACCAGTGACATTTCTGTGTAAAAGCATAATAAACATATTTGTACTCTTATTTATAAAAGTACTTTCATAAACCGATTTTGTGTTACCAAAGTTGTTCCGACAGCAGAAACTATATAATAACTGACTGGAAAGATTTATAAATACATTTAAGAAATGCTTTTACCACGTGTTTATTTGTTATTTTATTATTTGCCAAGTCTAGACTTCAGTTCATTGTAAACTGAACCATTAGTTCATGTAGTGATAAAACAGTAATAATTCTGTGGTGCACGTGAATCTTAAATTGTTGTACGTCTCAATCTCAAATAATTTAAGAAGAATATTAATTAACTGCTTTAGGGTGAATTGCTCGAAATTACATCCATTATTCTTGTTCATGTGTAATAGAAAGTTAATAACAGTATGTCTTATATCCCACAGCAAAAGATTTCACTCAACAGCGCTGCATGTTGTCGTCGTGGCCTAAACTTGTCTGAACCGTGTTGACCGCTAGCCTCCCCCGTTAGCTTCTGCTCCGCTTGACCACCAACGACACAACAAAAACACATACCGCGGGTCACTTACGTCCTCTTTCTCGCTGTTGACACAAATATAGGATATATAAGTGTCCCACCAAGACCAAATGACAACTTATGAACCGCTAGATTCCGTCTTGAATCATGCTTCAGGCTGGCTTTACCACCAAGATTTGTGTTTACTTTTGGGTCTTCTTTTGGAGGAAAAGGGGAAGTGCATCCCGTGATGACAACAGATGCAAACCAATAAGCTCTCGACGCTAAACTGGCTCTAAATCAGTTTTTAAAACCTTGGTATCAAGAATTTTCTTTCAAAATACATGCTTCAAACTGATTTCAGATCAGTAAGCATGTTTAGGGCGTGTGTAACAGAGATTCTTTACAATGGCAAAGATAACCATAAATAAAGCGTAGCGATCTTACGTTTTCCTCCTGAATGTTTTTAGTACAGGAATTTTCAAAACATTTTTTATTTTTTTTTGTACAAATTTAGCTTATTATATTTTAAGGCCTGGTGTAAATGTCCTAGTGCACATTATTTTTATTAGATAAAAAAAGAAAATACGTTCGAGGGTTCAGAATCTCCTCTTAAAATGTGAGTAGGCGTGCCGTAGGAAATGACGCATTACGTTCAAACGCGTCGTTGCTCGTTTTGGAAACATGTCGGCATCTGAGGCGACGACAAAGGTACAAACCTCACCTACACGTTCAACATAAATCTGCACACATTTGTTGGATTAAAAACATTTAATATTTTCAAGAAATACATGACACTAAAACTACACAGTCATTGCTTGCTATAGTTTACCATATTTACTTCAGTAGAAGGCGTTTTGATCTGCTCTACACTGCTAAATGCTAGCTTGTGTCATTTTTAATTGAGTCACTCGGCTTTTTATCATACAGTGGGCTATTTACTTGAATATGTATTGCTTTGGATTTTGTGTTTGTAGTCAGAACTTGGGCAGAGGAAAAAGTTGGTTGCAAGCACTAGCACTAGCCATAAAGAAGTAGACTATCTATCCAATGTTTTGTAATTGTCCCAAAATGACAACAACCAAGTGACAATATCACCTTAAAGTTCAGATTTCATACATCGTATTTCATGCTTTCATGATTATCAATAAAAGAGTAATTTGCTATAACAACGTAGTAATCAAATACAAAATGACAGAAGTAGAAATTTGTTTTATCAAAACAATCATGTCTTCTCATAATATAAAGGTGCACTGATGGTTAATGAACAATCCCAAATGTGGCCTATTGTATTTAAGATGATGCACTATGTAACTTTTCTGGTCGCGAATGGAAACCTGCTTGTCTCCATGCAGATGTTATTGCTTTGTCTGGAATCTATCTAATATCTATCTTCTCTATGTCCACCAGGACAGCTTACAGGTTAGACCTGTAGAAGGGTGACAAGGTATTTTTGAGCAATAAAACTACCAATTACATCTTCATGGACGCAAGTGGATGGCAGGCCTTTCACCCAAAAGTTACATAGCCTATATTATTTCCATGTATAGTCAATGGTTTTGCTCAACCAGTTGTGGTTACTACAATGAACCTGTATCCAGTTATGATTTGATTTTGTTTTATTGGAATTGTTTCAATTGTTTTTTTGTTGTTTTTTTTTTTTTTTTTTTGTTGTTTTTTATGTTTCCCATTAATAGAACAACTCATGTGAAAGCTCAGAATCTCTTGAATTCATTGTCTGAGCTGCAGAGGCTGCACTAGCACTGATTAATGATTGTGGTTTAAGTTGTGTGGACTCAAATCAGAGTTCTTTTAGGTTTAAGCCACCTGGATTTCAGCATTGAAATTGGCAACCCAAATGAGAGAATCATGTAAGGATCATTCTGATTTTTGTTTGGATAATGGTCTCTTGAGGATCAAAACACCGAGTTATAATATAAATAAATAGGACTGGGTCATGTTTTTGTAAATAAGAATAAATCAGCATAACAGTTGTTATCAGTAAAAACTGTATTTGATTTGAACATGTTTAACTCGTGTAAGGACGCAGAAAGGTCAAGGTTATGAATTTTTTACTAAAATAGCCTACTTGAAAACAAAAGCATAGGACTAGTTTTAAAAATAAATATAGACAATACGTGACATTTATATCCCACAAATTATACATTAAATTATCCAAAGGAAAATTATTTGTGTCGCCATAATTTCCTCAGAATCTTTGGGTAACGCTGTGCCGCTTATTTTGACGTAAAACCCACCGGAAGTCAGAGTGATCCCACCCCCTGCACGAGCGCGCACGCACGCCTCTAAACAATGCACGGGCCACGGCGCCATGGAAAGCAGCTTTGGTGAAAAACTAGAAATCGTGTCGCCCAGAGGGAGTAAATCAGCAGTTTGGGAATATTTTGGATTTTGGAGAATTCACGGAGTACTTGACAAGAGGCGCATTGTGTGTAAACTGTGCCGTCACGAGTTGGCATATGTTGGGAACACCACAAACCCGGCCAGGCATCTCAGGATCCAACACGATATCCACATCGCTGGCATCACTAGCTGCGCCAAAAACAAAGGGAAAGTAAGTGTGAGCCGCGGGAAGTTGGCCGTGCACCGTTATATCTGTTAAAACTAACGGCAAATCTGCAACTACTGCTAAATTAAGTTGAATTCAGGCCAATGAACCTTTACTCAAGTAACCTATTGAGGCACAAGTTTGAAAAGAAGCTACCCCCACTGTTATAGCGCTAGTTCACTTGAAAATGTTGCAACTACACTTACAACAATACGCCATTAATACTTATACTAAACCTGTCACCGTTTTATTTTACTAGTACTACTATTGCAATCCCTTGTACAATTACTAATATTACTAACCTTACATAACACTGGTCAACACTAAATTTATTGTCTAAGATTTTTTTGCTGATTTAGGATAATTTTGATGTGCTGAATCCAAAAATCACATTGGTTTTGCTCAATCAGGTCAACGTTCTGAACTAAACTACATATTTGTTTTTGGACGATTTTGTTTACATGTATGAGTATTTTCACGTCATATGATGCAAAATTCTGTTACATTTCATCTGAAGATTTTGCATGTGCCAATTTATGATTAATTTTTTTTTTTTTATATATATTACAAGTGAATGAAATGGCTTCGACTAGAAGATCTTGCAAAAATAAGCCTGACATATTCTGCTACATCTGCTAACAGGAATCAAGTCACAAGTTTCATAAAGCGTGCTTACCATGCTTATTTTGGTATTAAACTTGGTGACCAAGATAAAGCTTGGGCGCCACACTTGGCATGCAAGTCATGCACCGAGTATCTGCGTCAGTGGACTAAAGGCAAGAAGAGTTGTCTGAAGTTTGGAATCCCCATGGTTTGGAGGGAGCCGACATCAATAGCTACTTCTGGGCTATTGATGTGACTGGGATCAACAGAAAGAACCGAAGCAGCCTCAAGTATCCTGACTGTGAATCAGCACGTCGTCCTGTAGCTCACTGTGATGAAATTCCAGTACCTGTCTTTGTAGAAGTTCCTGACATCAGTGACAAAGATTCCTCCAGTGTGGTTTTAATGATGATGCTCCACATCCTTTTTCCCAAAAGGAGCTAAATGTTCAGGTTTCCTGAGAATCTGGGATCACTGAGTGATGAGTAGGTGGAGCGATTCCATCAGGACATAAAAGAGATGGAGACCAGGTATCAGGGACGCTGGGATGCAGTCATGATGGCTGATTACTGTTGGACTCTGAAGAGAGACATCCCTGCTGCTGAGTATTCAAAGGGTTCATAAAAACAGAAGTTCACGTCCTGAATTTTGCACAATGATAACATAACGTTCCAATTTACATGTACTTACCTTTACCAATTAACATAACATTTAATTAATACATTCTGTTAGAAAACTATTTTTTTATCTCCTAAAACATTTTTTGGATGAGAAATATTAAAGAAAATCAACTGATAATGTCACAAAATTGTAATCAATTTAGTCAGAAGATCCGATTTTTCTAAATCAAATTAGCATAAAAACCTGACCTGACTGAGAAAAATGGATATCATTTTTGGATTCAGCGGTGCAAAATTCAGTTGAAAAAACACAGACAACTTTCAAAAATGTTTTTTTTGTAACCCAGTGCTATTATTATGTACAGTGCTGTGAAAAAGTATTTACCCCCTTCTTGATTTCTTAGTTTTTTGCATGTGTTTCACACTTAACTGTTTCAGATCATCAAACAAATATGAATACTGCACAAAGATAACCCAAATAAACATAAAATGCAGTTTTTCTGTGATTATTTTATTTGTTAAGAGAAAAATACTATCCAAACTGACATGATCCTGTGTGAAAAAGTAATTGCCCCCTTAGTAAATGATAAGATAACTGATAAATCATATTATTGTGGAAAGCTGAGTTCACTTTCATAGTCACACCCAGGCTCGATGCTACCAGACCTTTTAAATCAAGAGATCACTTAAATAGAACCTGTCTGACAAGGTGAAGTCGGCCATATTGAAGCCAAGGCATCATGCCGCGATCCAAAGAAATTCAGGAGCAGATAAGAAGAAATGTAATTGACATGTCTCAGTCTGGAAAAGGTTACAAAGCCATTTCTAAATCTTTGGGGCTCCAGAGAACCACGGTGAGAGCCATTATCCACAAATGGAGAAAGCACGGTACAGTGGTGAACTTTCCCAGGAGTGGTCATCCTACAAAAATTACCCCAAGAGCACAGCGACGACTGATCCAAAAGGTCACAAAGGAACCTAGAACAACATCTAAACAACTGCAGGCCTCACTTGCCTCAGCAAAGGTCAGTGTTCATGACTCAACCATAAGAAAGAGACCAGACAAAAATGCCATGTATGGCACAGGCGAAAGCCACTGCTCACAAAAAAGAACATACAGTGCTGGGAAAAGTATTTGCCCCCTTCCTGATTTATTACTTTTTTGCATGTGTGTCACACTTTCAGATCATCACAGTTTCAGATCATCAAACAAATATAAATATTAAACAAACATAACCCAAATGAACATAAAATGCTGTTTTTTTGTGATTTTATTTGTTAAGAGAAAAATACTATCCAAACCTACATGAACCACTAGGCAAAAATGGCATGTATGGCACAGGTGAAAGCCACTGCTCACAAAAAAGATCATAAAGGCTCGTCTCACTTTTGCCAAAAAACGTTTTGATGATCCCCAAAGTTTTGGAGAAAATATTCTGTGGACTGATGAAACAAAAGTTGAACTTTTTGGAAACGTGACATGCCATTACATCTCTCACTTGGGTTCTGCAGCAGCTCAAAGATCCAAAGCACACCAGCAAGTTCACTTCTGAATGACTAGGCTACTCCAAAACCCTTATTTTGTTTTTTTAAGCCAAAGTCCAGACCTGAACCCAAGAGATGCTGTGGCATGACCTTAAAAAGGCGGTTCATGCTTGGAAACCCTCCAATGTGTGGGCCAAAATTCCTCCATAGCGATGTCAAAGACTCATTGTCAGTTATTGCAAACGGTTGACTGCAGTTGTTGCTGCTAAGGGTGGTTCAACTGGTTACTAGATTTAGGGGGCAATTACTTTTTCACATGGGCCATCAAGGTTCAGATGGCTTTTTTCCCTTAATAAATAAAATTGGCCCTTAAAACTGCATTTTGTGTTTACTTGTGAGTTTTCTTTTTCAAATATTTAAGTTTGCTTGAGTTGAAATGGCTAAGAGTGACAAGAGTGACAAAGGTGCAGAAAAAGGAAGGAATCTGTAAGGGGGGGAAATACTTTTTCACAGCACTGTAATTGCTCCTCTCACTTTTGCCAAAAAATGTCTTGCTGATCTCTAAAGCTTTTGGGAAAATATTCTGTGGACTGATAAAATAAAAGTTGAACTTTTTGGAAACGGTGCATCCCGTTACATCTGGTGTAAAATGAACACTGCATTTGATAAAAAGAACATCATGTCAACAGTCAAACATGATGTTGGTAGTGTCATGGTTTGGGGCTGCTTTGCTGCTTCAAGACCTGGACGCCTTGCTGTGATTGTTGGAACCATGAACTCTGCTCTCTACCAAATGCAGAATGTCCAGCCATCAGTTTATGACCTCAAGCGGTGCACTTGGGTTCTACAGCAGGATGATGATCCAAAGCACACCAGCAAGTCCTCTTCTGAATGACTTAAAAAATCAAAATGAGGGTTTTGGAGTGGCCTAGTCAAGTCCAGACCTGAACCAAATAGAGATGCTGTGGCATGACCTTAAAAAGGCGGTTCATGTTCATAAACCCTCCAATGTGGCTGATTTCAAACAATTCTGCAAAGAAGAGTGGGCCAAAAGTCCTCCATGCTTGACTGCAGTTGTTTTTGCTAAGGGGCGGTTCAGTCAGTTATTAGGTTTAGGGGTGATTACTTTTTCACATGGGCCATGTACGTTCAGATGGCTCTTTCCCCTAGGAAATACAATTGACACTTAAAACTGCATTTTGTGTTTACTTGAGCGTTATCTTTGTCTAATATTAAAGTTTGCTTGATCTGAAATGGCTAAGAGAGATAAAGGTGCAGAAAAAGTTTTCACAGCAATGTATAATGCAGCATATTAACTGGATAAAGAGCAGGTTAAGTGACGTCAGTGTATTATACAGATGAAGTTCCATATTAGGTTACAATATTGATTACTACAGAAGAATGACACATACAGGGCTAGCATTGTTCACTGTCTGACTGCAGCAGAAAGGAAAGACCTGGGGAACCTCTCCTTCACACAGCAAGGGCATAGAAGTGGTTTGAGTGTATTGCCCAAGGACACAGTAATGGTATGCACTGGTTGCCCACCGCATTGTTTGTGAAAAAAGCTCTCCACCTATGTCAAACAGAAATATGGTTCATTTACCTTAATGTGCTTAATACATAATACATTGTTTTGTTTTTATGTTGAAAACCCAAATAGTTTCATGAGGCATTTATACATTATAAAACATTCTACTACATCAGTACTTGGTTCATTTCTCAATTCCCTTAGAATTTTTCAATGTGATGCTTTTGTTGACTTTTATTACATATTATTTACATTATACATTACAGACAGTTTCTTTTAATACTTACTTAGATTCCAATGTGCTTTGAAATTGTTATTAAATAGCAATTTGTGTCTTACTACTTCTAGGACTCCACTGAACTAGACACATCCAAAGAAACACTACCGGGGCCAAGCCATTTAGAAGAAGGTAACACTCTGTATAATCTATCTAATCTATTGATTTTTTTTTTGTGTATTTTAATTGGCTGTTAACATTATTATTTCTCCAGATAATGCAGCCTTTAGCACTCTCTCGACTGTGAAGAAACCAGACTTGATGGGGGGAAAGACTTCGATTCTGGGGTCTCCAAAGTCCAAAGATGGAGTTCGATCTAAAGACGGTTCTCCAACTACATCACCAACCCACAAACCAGCAGGAGGTAAGGCTGTTGAAAGTGCATATGACAAGTTTTTATATTTTTGTAATTATTACTTGGTTTGGTGGGATAGTATCTTTGTGAAAAGAAAAGTGCAAAAATAACAGTGATCTCTGTCATGAACACTGAAAATTACATCCAAAATGCAGGGACAATGTAATTTACACTGTTATTTAACAAAATAAAGGTGTTATCTATTTTTATAAGTCTAATATTAAATATTGCACAATTTAGGGCACAGTCACACTTGGCCTTTTAAATGTGCTGTGTTGAAGCAGGATTTAGTTCGGTAATATGGCCCACACTCACACCTGCACAACCAAACCAAGCCATGGCCTGGTGACATCATCACGTGGTGCTGTTTATATGTCGCGCAGCAGTGATAATGCTTTAAGACCAGTGAAATGAAATGTCTCTTAAACAGTGAGTCAGATATGAGTCCTACAGCGATACTCAGCGAAACTCTGAGTTTATGGATTAAACAACAGTGCGGAGCAGTGAGGACAAAAGGAGATGAGGCATAAATGGCATGTGTGTGTACATGAGCAACCGGGCCATGCTTTGGCCCACCTCCTCTAACCCGACCAAAGTTCCAACTGTGCTCTGCTTGGACACCTGCACTCAGACTGGACTAACATACCAAATGGACTAGGTAACAGTTTACCTTTATGTCACATCTGCTGCTCATGTCCAACCAGGAGGTAAAAAGGTTTAAATACAATTCTCTTAACTATATTTTAGTGAAATGAAGACTCTAACCTGTTCTGTCTCTCATGGCCTTGGACTTGGACATTTTTCTAATTATGGTTGAGGGTGGAGTCAGGGTCTGACCCTGGATCTGGTGTGAAATCACATAGAAATAGAGCCAAACAAAATGTCTTCTTCCTGGTGGTGAAATTTTCACAAGATGGAAAATGGAAGTTTGTAATGGAGGAACCACCCCCCCACCCCCACAAACTTCCCTTTCTTTTTTACAAACTGTCAACATAGTTGGACTCCGTGAACTCTGTAGCTGTTTCTGATATGACTCAATATGTGATGTGTTTCTCATTACGGTCTAAAAGAAGCAACCTCATCTTCACTATTGCAAGACAGGCGGTGCTAGTACTACTAGATTTATCATATATTTTATGCCTCCTGCCCTGACGGTAACATCCCCCTGGATGAGTAATAATCAATGAAACCCCCCATCCTGCTTGTTTTTATGGAAATATTGTCCTTTTGTTTCTAATATTCCATGGTAATGCATAAAATCTCTCTCCACAGAAAATGTTCCGAAGTAGGTTTAAAGTTTCTATTTCTATGGAATCATGCATTTCCACCCCCAGAAAATATTGACAAAAATTGGAATTATATGATCAATTTGTAACAAATAAAACAATCGAATGGAAAAACACACAACTGAAGTGAAAGGGTAAACCCGAGCTTTCCATTTATATGCATGAAAATGTATTGTCTGAAGCTTTTGATTGATCACTTTATTTTAGTCACATTTAGGCTATTGTAAGTAAAGGCAGATGCAGTACATCATATACAGAGAGGATAGATGTAGGCTGGAGCTCCCAACACCCAAATTGATCTAATTGAATTTGTTACTCTAAATTGTTTTCATGTATTGTATTATTCTGATATAATTTAAAGATCTGGTGATTTTATTCATTAAATTTTTTCAGTTCTTCCCTCTAAACTCCACTCGTCGATGTCCAGCTCGTTACTGTCCTCTCCTTCCACCTCATCTACGCTCCAGTCTCCGGGCAGAGCCAAGATGAGTGTGTCCGGCCCAGGCAGCAGTAAGTCCTCCCTGCCCCCAGCCCCTCTCTCTTCTCCTGGGGCTGCCTCTCCATCGGCCTCCCCTGGTCCAACCAAAATCCACCGCGCCCGAAAGACCATGAACAGGCCTCGTTTTACACAGGTTAGTTGTCTAGTAACACTTTTAATTGTCCTAATACACAACCAAATACTTTAATCTTAAAGAATCTAGATTAATAAGAATGTTTCAGGCTTAGTAACTATGTACTAACCCTCAATTAAAGGTCCTATATTATATACACAATACACAACCTGGACTCTTGTGAGCTGTAAGCCATGTAATAATGTTGTTTCCTTATCACATCAAAAACATACCCACAGCTGTCTTTTTTTTCTTTCACAGATTTAGTAATCCTTTTATTATTCTGCTTTTATCTGTCTACATCTCTAAAGCTCAAGCTGAAGTTCAAGTTTAGTAGAGATTGGCAATTCCAGGGCTGAAATCATTCAAATGATTCTAGTGAATGTGTATGGAGTTTAAAAAAAACTCTCCCTGAAATGACATAACATAGATGAGATTTTTTTTCTTTAAGTGGCTACTAATCCTGAATCATTCTTAATAAACTATGTGTTCATTATGTATCAAGTCTTTGTTCCTGCATTATTACGGCTAATTAAAGTGTAGTTACTTTGTTTGCTTTTTTCAGTTAACGATACAACTAAGTATTTTAAACCTGTTTAAGTTGTGTACATTCTCACTGATGTTTTTTGTAGCTAAATCAAATAAGTGGAGCACAGACTTCGGACCAAACTGATGCAGAACATGGTCAGTGTCTAATTGTTATATTTTGAATAGAAAAATATAAAAAAATATTATAATGAAATTGTTTTGGAAATATGCAACATTTGAATACTGAGCATGTCGTAGTATGAAGAAATAAATGGATAAACTGAAATTTTGTGCCATTTTATGTATGTATTTTAATTAAAGAGACTAGTATAAATGATAAAAGGACCTCTCCCACATGAACATTGCTTGTACCATGAGCTAAGACTTTATGGAACTGTAGAAGAGTATAGAATCTTTTTACTGTTTGCGGAGATAGAAATTAATTTTGGCTCACCACATAAAAAAGCACAAGGACAACATGAATGAAAGTGGCAATAGCTCTGGTAAAACATGAAATACAATATATATTATACTGCATTTTGTTGTATTTTGCTACATAAAAAGCCTTGTATCACATTACAAACCCCTTACCTGTTAATATGAGGGTTTTTTTTTTACAGCTGCTAAGAAGAGAAAACTTGAACACTTGTTTGATAGTCTATCAAAGACAGGACCAGACAACACGGTATGATGTAAATAACTGTGGTGTAGCTTTAGTTTCTTTTTTCCTGAGTAATAATTATAGCTTTTCTCTGGATGAATTTAGGAATCTCATAAAACCCCAGAGCATGTTTCTAAACCAGTGACAATCCAAAATAATGGGTCTATGGGCAACACAGAGGAAAGCACCAGGAGAAACCTTATCTCCAGTCCAGTTTCATTGGACAAGGTATGAGATCAGCCTCACAATTTTGGACACAAATGAATATTTGATTGATCACAAAATAATATACACTGTTGCAATATAGTGTCTTCTTTTTAACTTTTACCCTGTTATCATGGTGTTCCTTTATCAAAAACATGCCTGAAGAGGTTTTACATGTCGTCCATGCATGTTTGCGTAATTTAGCGATCTCTCCAGGGCTCTTTTCAAACCCTTCTTACAGTTAGTTATGTTATGTGGTAGCAGTTAAAACCCCATAGAAGTAAAATACCCTCTCTTTAAAAAACAATTATTGATAATTTATGTTGGCAGCAGTTGGATTCTGACACGAGGACGGCACAGACCAAAAATGGACACTGGTTAACGTCAGATAAGAATAAAGACTCGGAAGACGCAGTAGAAACTGTAGGAGGTGAGAAGCATGTCTTCATTTATTTTTCTTATTTGAAATGATTATTTCCAAACATATTTCTTTTTTTCTTCCATGGATTTTATTTCTTTGTTAATGTCTCCACCAGGGGGCGCTCCTGACTACACTGAGGTTCCTTTGGGAGCTTTGGACATCGCTGCTGCGGACAGTCTAACACAGTCACCGCAGCCTGGTAAATTTATGTTTATAAGTTTTACAGTTATTACAGTGACATGAAGTTATTTACACAGTATTCAGCCATAGATGTAGTGGGTTAGTGGGTTTAGTTATTTATGAGAGTCACAAGAGTTTACAGAAGTTATAATAAAGACTCACATATTTTGTCCCTATATGTCCTTATTAATAGACATTTTACATGCGTTTTTTTCAAAATTATTACCGTATATCAAATGGTTACTTCTATACTGTCAGAATGAACCTGTAGAAAAAGTATAGATTTAATGTTTTTCACTGTATTTCATTATCTTTTGTTACATAAGCACATTTACATAAGAAAGTTACTTTACTTTGGCTTGAAGGGAACATGATTATATTTGTATTAAAATTGCACAGCTTAATCATTTTTATTTCAGCATGATGTTAAGTGCCTGCATGTTTTTTACGCTGGTTCCAGATTGGTGGCAACACACTAAACCACAAACACATACATTCATTCATCGCTGTTTGTTGTTTATACCCATGTTTTGCTGTGTCCTGCCTGCAGAGGGCAGTGATGGGGGAGAGGTGGAGCGGTTGGAGGAACTCCCGTTGTGCAGCTGTCGGATGGAGGCTCCACGCATTGACGGCTCCACTCACCGCTGCTTCAGAGCCTGCATGGCCACAGAGAGCCTCAACGGAGAGGTAAGGCTTTTAGTAGGCTCTGCGATAACACTTTATAATGACCACTACTTTATAAAGCAGTAAAATTTAAAATGACTACCCCTTTATAATGACTTCCACTTTATACTGATGACTGCTTATAACGACTACCACTTTAAAATTACAAATTACTTAATAGCCTGAACATGTATTATTCCAAATTGACTTTTTTGAGCTTTTAACCATGTTACAAATATTGTTCCCTCCTTAAAAACACACTGGGAGTAATATTTGGCTTCATTCAAGCTGGTTTCAGTAATCCTTTGTAAATGTTTTCTGTCATCGGTGTTCATTACTGCTACGTTCATACATTAGCATGTCGGACATGTTCCTCATTACTTATTTATTGTTTTCACTGTGACATGTTAATACTTTGTTTTCGGCGAATGTAGCATGTTCAAAACAATAAAATATGGGGATTTAAATATGTTATGTGTTAGCAGTTAAAACCCCATAGAAGTAAAATACTCCCCTCTTTAAAAAGCTAAACTTAAATGCAATTGAATGCTATTAATAATGATTAAATAAATAAAAATATTAATAAAATATCTTCTTTTTTCACTCAGCTCCGGACGTGTACAAATCGGACCCTGAAGGCAGAGACGATGCGCCCCTCGAGTCGTGTGCCCCTCATGATCCTCTGTGATATCCATCGGTCCCATATGGTCAAACACCACTGCTGTCCTGGCTGTGGATATTTCTGCCTCGCTGTAAGAAAAAAACTACTTTAGCACTGCTTTAGTAACTAAAGTTTACCTTGAAATATTGATTTTTATAGCTGTCATGTTATTGGGTGGCAGGAGTATATTTAAATTAGAACTAGTATTCTTTTAACGCCATTGTAATTAAACAGAATTTATAAAGTAGGATGTTTGTTGTTGAATTGTGCAAATGGGGACCGTGCTGTAAACCAATAGCAAAGGAATGCAGTTACAGTGAAATAACATTTAAAAACACAAACAAAAAAATAAGCAAAAGTGTTTTTACACCCAATTGCAATGTTGTACATTTGTGGATGCCAAATCAAAATACAAGTTTAAATGGTTAAATTACATATAAATGATAAACTGTATTTCTAATTTAAAAGTCCTAGATTACACAAAATTGACTATTGTGAGCTTAAAGCTGTGTTAGAATGTTGTTACCTCATGAAAAACATACCTGGCGTTGTGTATGTTTCATTCCCACATGTTTGAGTAATCCTTTATTATTAGTCTGTCTACATCTCCTAAGCTCAAAATGCTCTGTTCCACCTTGTGATGTCATGAAGTGGTAGTTTTCAAGTTAACAGCTACCTTCTACCTTATATTCAGTAGAGATTGGCAATTCCAGGTCTGAAATGATCCAAATGATTCTAGTGAAGGTGTATGGAGTTTAAAAACACAGTGGAGCACTTCCTGTGTTACCACATGACATCACAAGGTGGAACAGTGTTTTCTGTTTGAGAAGAACTGAGCTGAGATATGAAGGATTTGTGTACCACATATGTGTGAATGAAACAAAACACAAGTCCAGGTCTGTTTTGATGAGGAAAAAACATTTAAGATAGATCAGATGAATTGGAGTAATATAGTCCCTTTAAACATTTTAGGGCACTTTTCTGGAGTGCTGTCCCGACCAGCGCATCACCCATCGTTTCCACCGGGGCTGTGTGACGGTTTTGAGTGGGGGTCGGAGAGCGCACGGAGGCGGAATGATCTTCTGTCCTCACTGTGGAGAGGACGCGTCAGAGGCACAGGAAGTGACTGTCCCGAGCTCGGCTTCTGCTGCGACAGTGGTCACCATGTCTGCCTCCTCCACGACCACCCCCTCACTGCCCCCCTGCACCCCCAACGCACCCTCGCTCACTGCATCCACAGGCGGGACCAAAGACGGGCAGATGCCGGAGAGACCCGTCAGGTACAACTGGGTTTTTAATACACATCTTTGAGTCTCTGAAATTCCTCATTCAAGTGTAATAATAATTATCAATATCAGTGAAATGGAAAAAAAACCCAAAAAAAACTTAAGGACACAAAAAATGGAAAATCCACAAATGTTTGTTTTATCTTAGTGATGAGGTCTATGAGCTGGTATTGACAATATTAATGTAACCTAAACGTTTTAATAAAAGCGCAATACAATGTGATGTCTTCTCTAAAACCTAGCAATAGTCCTGTCACGAAAACACATTTTGAAGTGCAATATATTGTTGAAGTAAATATAAACAATAAGCAATAATATTTAAACGAAACCCAAAAGCAGAATTATCCCCCAAAAAGTACTGTAAATGTGCAATATTGTTAAAACATATGAGCAGCAACACTTAGTAGTAGTTATTTTGTGTCTAATGAGTCATAGACATTTATAATACAACCATCTACATCTTAAATCTCATTGAAGTACAGAAAAATAACCAAAATGTTCCCTCTAGTGCAAATAAACAATCTCCATGATAAATATTTACCCCTAAAAATATGGTTTCATCTGTTCCATATGTATTGAATAACAAGTCTATACAGTAATTATCGTGATAGGTTTACCTAGCACTTTTATACACACATTTGTAATGATACTACTTGAGTGAAGTGAATGCTATCATCAGCTATATGTTCCCTTATTATTTTGTTTTGGAGTTCAGTTGGTGATGTCATTTTTGCCCATCCCCTTGTTAGTTTCTTGTTTCTTGCATTTATATTAAAATGTAATGCTGCACATTATTCCCTCAGCGCCCGGATGCGTAGTCACGGTTTGAAGTTGACCGTGGAGCAGCAGCCTCCTCAGACTGTGGGCTCAGCCACGACCGCCGCCTCTGTCCCACCAGTAGAGGGGGGTGTGGACAGCGTGGGACCCTCCCTTTGTATGCCCAACGGAAAACCCATCAGCCCCGGTGCACTTCCGCCAGGGCCCAGCAGAGCGGCACTGCAAAAGGCCATTCTCACACAGGACACTGAGAGGTGAGTCTGCAAATTAAAAGCTAAGAGATGGGTTACGTGTCTTGCCCAAGGACACAATGACAGTATTCTTTGTACACTGTTGTATTAGTGGGTGCGTGAATGGGTGAGTGGTTCCTTGATATAAAGCACTTTGAATGCTTTGAAGTTGAAATGGTCAACGGTCACATTTTTATATATCGCTTTTCCAAGTTTAGGTTCTGGATTTAGTTTAGATTGGTACCTGTGTATACATTTTTGACAAACCTAATAAACTTAATTCACTGCTGGATGTGAACACAACACCTTTTCTTGTTCATTATTAACCTGTATTATTACTTGCTTTTAGGAAGAAAAAGCTTCGTTTCCATCCACGTCAGCTCTACCCCGCTGCCAAACAGGGCGAGGTCCAGAGGGTCCTGCTCATGCTCAGTCAGTCTCACTAAATTCTGTATTATAAAACCATATTCATAATTCTTTATTTTTGTTTATCCATATTTGTTTTGATGATCTGTTGTGTTTTAGTGGAAGGCATAGACCCCACCTACCAGCCCGACTCCCAAAACAGGAGGTCAGCTCTTCACGCAGCAGCTCAGAGGGGGCTGCTGGAGGTCTGCTACATCCTGGTGCAGGTGACTTACACTTAAAACTATCATGATATGGGGCGTTACCTGGCCTGGCCTCAGTAGCTCAATGGTACAATAAAACCTTTAAAAACACAGTGGAAGCAAGTAAAATAGTAATACAGGTGAATAAAAGAAGTATAGTAGAAGTATAGCAGATTCAATTCAATTTTGTTTATATAGAACCTTTAAAACAACTGCTTCACTTAAAAGTCAACAAAAAACAAATCTACAGATAACACGATACAGAGAAAAGAACACTAAAACTATAAAATGCCAGTAAAACACCAAGATATCCTGTAGAGGTGTGTTTTCAGTTTGTATTAGAAGATCTGATGGGCAGAGGGAGGCTGATAATATAAATGTATAGGTAAAATAAATGAGGCAGATAACCTGAAATTACCAAAATAGTTACTGAAAATGAGTATTTGGTAGTATTCAAAATCAGTGGAATACATTCCAGTACTTGATCACACAGTTTAGGCTTCAAACTGCTCAGTATTAGCAGACAATGCTGTTTTTGTGGTGAGTGCAGGTGTGAGTTTTCTTTCTCCACTGAGCTGTTTTTAATCCTGTTTCATTTTTACACACTAATTGAAATGCAACTCAGTGTAAAAGTATTCAGAATACAGTACTCTGATTGCACTAGAATCGATTATAAAATACTTTTATAATTAATTTAATGCAGGTATTCAGTGTTCTGTAACTAAATACATGTTCAAAGTATTCTTCACATCATTGTGTATAACAGACAAAAAACATGCAATAAATACAACAATGCATCATAATTTTCACATTTTGTTTTACAATATAGCACTCGCGTATTAACACACTTTGTGCCCTTTCATTGGTCCATCTATTTATCTTTTAGTTAAATCTTTTTTGTTCATATAACCGTACAGGCTGGAGCTCGTATAGATGCCCAGGACAAAGAGATGCGAACCCCTTTGTTGGAGGCCATCATCAACAATCACCTGGAAGTGGCTCGATACCTGGTCCAGAGTGGAGCGTGTGTCTACCACGTGGTAAGAGCAGTAATCAGGGCAAGCCATAAACTTAAACTTCTCTGTATCCAGGGCCAGACACCAAAACTCAAATGAAAAGGTTCTGTAAAGTACAGGCACCGAAAAACCACACTTCATTGGTGCCAACTTTCAGTTTCATGTGAGTCCACATGAGGATCAGCCCGCGGGCCGTCGGAACGCTAAGTGGTTAAGTTGTCGGCGCTCAAGTGACGGAAATGTAACCGAGAGAATCCGGTCATTTTTCAAAATAAAAGATGTTTCAAAATAAACGATTGTTCAGACTCAGATAATAAATACAATGGAAATTATTAATTATTTCTTGGACGGCCGGTGGCCTGGTACCAATTGATCCACGGACCGGTACCAGTCCACGGCCCGGTGGTTGGGGACCACTGTTATAGATGATTCTATAAAATCTTCTGTTATGTGTACTTGGATTTATTACACTGGTCAATACTAAATTTATTGTCTAAGATTTTTTAGCTGATTTAGGATAATTTTGATGTGCTGAATCCAAAAATCACATTGGTTTTGCTCAATCAGGTCAACGTTCTGAACTAAGCTACATATTTGTTTTTGGACGATTTTGTTTACATGTATGAGTATTTTCACGTCATATGATGCAAAATTCTGTTATATTTCTCGCTATAAACAAATTCTGAAGATTTTGCATGTGCCAACTTATGATGAATTGTTTTTTTTATATTACAAGTGAATGAAATGGCTTCGACTAGAAGATCTTGCAAAAATAAGCCTGACATATTCTGCTACATCTGTGGTGAATACACCAATGTTCCTAACAGGAATCAAGTCACAAGTTTCATAAAGTGTGCTTACCATGCTTATTTTGGTATTAAACTTGGTGACCAAGATGAAGCTTGGGCACCACACTTGGCATGTAAGTCATGCACCGAGTAATTGCGTCAGTGGACTAAAGGCAAGAAGAGTTGTCTGAAGTTTGGAATCCCCATGGTTTGGAGGGAGCCGACATCAATAGCTACTTCTGGGCTATTGATGTGACTGGGATCAACAGAAAGAACCGAAGCAGCCTCAAATGTCCTGACTGTGAATCAGCATGTTGTCCTGTAGCTCACTGTGATGAAATTCCAGTACCTGTCTTTGTAGAAGTTCCTGACATCAGTGACAAAGATTCCTCCAGTGTGGTTTTAATGATGATGCTCCACATCCTTTTTCTCAAAAGGAGCTAAAGGTTCAGGTTTCCTGAGAATCTGGGATCACTGAGTGATGAGCAGGTGGAGAGATTCCATCAGGACATAAAAGAGATGGAGACCAGGTATCAGGGACGCTGCTGATTACTGTTGGACTCTGAAGAGAGACATCCCTGCTGCTGAGCATTCAAGGGGTTCATAAAAACAGAAGTTCACGTCCTGAATTTTGCACAATGATAACATAACGTTCCAATTTACATGTACTTACCGTTATCAATTAACATAACGTAACTTTTAATTAATACATTCTGTTAGAAAACTATTTTTTATCTCCTAAAACATTTTTTGGATGAGAAATATTAAAGAAAATCAACTGATAATGTCACAAAATTGTAATCAATTTAGTCAGAAGATCCGATTTTTCAAAATCAAATTAGCATAAAAACCTGACATCATTTTTGGCATTTTTGGATTCAATGGTGCAAAATGGTCCTAATTCAGTTGAAAATACACAGACAACTTTCAAAAATGTTTTTTTTGTAACCCAGTGTTATAGACCTTTCCAAACATATTACCAGTCCATGTTATAGTTATATTTGTTAATGTGCCTTTTGTACCTGTCCAGGAAGATGATGGATACACCGGACTCCATCATGCTGCAAAACTGGGAAGCTTGGAAATCGTTAACTTACTTTTAGAGACAGGACAGGTTGATGTCAATGCACAGGTAAAAGTTTGGATATTTTTATCACAATGTTCCTTTTGTACATCTTTTTTTTAGTTTTTCTTCTCTCCGCAGGACAGCGGTGGTTGGACACCAATCATTTGGGCAGCAGAGCACAAACATGTTAAAGTAATTAAAGCTTTGTTGAACAGAGGAGCAGATGTTACCATTAATGATAAGGTGAGTATTAAGGCTATAACCGTCTTGGTGACACAGCAGCTGCTCTATATATATATAAATACAGACATACACTTTACACATTTATTTTGGGACATATTTGATGTATTCAGTGTTTTGGTGATTTAAAATAGGCATTTTTCATGAAACATTTGTGCAGGTCATGGTTTAACAACTAAATATTGTTCTCAAAATGTAAAAAATTGTGGTATGTCACATTAGTGCATTTAAAACGAAAGAAGTTGCACCAAACTGCTTTACAAATCACAAGAAATATACCACAAATTCAGCAAGAAATGATCTAATTTCTACACAAATAGACTAATTTCATTATCAGTCAATCAATCAATCAAACTTTATTTGTATAGCACTTTACAACAGCAAAAACTGAACCAAAGTGCTTTTCAAGTGCATTAAAATGTAAAAACAACAACAACATTAATTTAGTTAAAAGTCATATTTAAAAAGCGGGTCTTTAGGAGACCTATAAAAAGACCACGTTCTGATGTGAAGAGGAAGTGTATTCCAAAGGCAAGGAGAAGGCAGTGATGGAGAAAACCGTTCACCTTGAGGCAGGTGTGAGGGACAGCGAGAAGGTACTGAGAGTTTGACCTGAGGGGGGCAGTGTTGCAGTTAGTAGATTGTTGATGTATGCTGGGGCAGTGCCACGAAGTGCTTTAAAAACAAGTAGAAGTTTAAAATCAATTCTGTACTACTAATTTTACTAGTAATATGCTTTCTCACACACTGAGAATCAACACTTTTATCTGAATAGTTGGCACCAATAAAAAAATTCTCCATTGTTTAACTGTTTTTACCATCTCCTTGTATGTCTCTAATCTTTTCAGGAGCTGAATGTGTGTCTTCACTGGGCGGCATATGCTGGAAACGTGGATATTGCGGAGCTGGTGCTGAACTCCGGCTGCTCCCTGGCCTCAGTGAACATCCATGGAGACACACCCCTGCACATCGCCGCCAGAGAGGGATACTTGGACTGTGTCATGTGAGTATATATATTGTGTTTTAAGAAACAGATATTTACACAGGAACTAACAATAGATACAAAATATATCTATTGAAAACATACCTGCATACATGTTGAACACATAAACCCAAAAGAGTTATTCTCTCAAACTAACACACTCATGGTCTCCTCAGTGTTAAACGGCATGTATTTGTGCACATAACAGTTTTGAATTCACGTCAGTGGTGCTACAACAAGGTATGCTGTGTAATATAGAACCTTTAAATCTTAAATAACTACGTTTTGTTATTACATTTACATACACAACTGTTAAAATGGTCAAGATAAGACTTACACAGAGTTTAGGGATAATCTTTAAAAATGGCTAAATGGAATCCAGCTGTCTAAGAATAAAGATCTAAAATGTATCTGGTTTAAAGTAGAAAGACCTTGTGCCTCCAGGTTGTTTCTGTCTCGTGGGGCAGACATTGACATCATGAACAGAGAAGGAGAGACACCGCTAACGCTAGCTCGAGTCGACACACCTGTTTGGGTCGCACTTCAAATCAACAGGAAAATACGAAGAGGGATCACCAACCGCATGCTTCGAACCGAGAAAATCGTATGCACGTAAGAACCATCAGCCTCCTCTTTGTTTGGCCAGGCCATGTCATATTGTTCATGAAGTATTAATATATTTTACAGAGGAGTGGATTGTAAGGAGTCCTAACTTTGAAATACTTTTGGGATTCAGCTTCCTGTTTATTGGTGCCATTTTGAGTACTTTTTACCATTCAAATGACATAATATTTAGATTTTAATTATTAACTGTTATGGCAACAGGTAATTATTCTGAAACCCATGGATAGCCTATGTATGCGTTTACTGAGACAGGGGCAAAACAAGTCGGCACTAATAGACCAGTGTACAGCCACAATTATGAAGTATTTTGTCTGACAGCAGTTTTACTAATTAGTCCAAATCGTCTCGCCCTATTTCCACCTTTCCCTTTGTAAATATTAAGATTAATTATTTGTTTTTGTTGTCATAGGGACATTGCACAGGGCTATGAGAATGTGCCTATCCCGTGTGTGAACTCTGTGGACGATGAGGGCTGTCCTTCAGATTACAAATACGTGTCAGAAAACTGTGAAACATCTGCAATGAACATAGACCGCAACATCACACACTTACAGGTAATCCATAGCTAAAATACTTTACTCTCGTTAAAGGGGCACTATGGAACTTTTTCGTGTGGCGGTCTGCTACCTGCTTGTCACCATGGCCGTGTTGCTCTGATTAAAATGTTCCACAGTATGGCATTAACAGCATTAATTTAATCACTGGTGCTTTAATGGCTAAAAAAATCCCTTGAAAAACATGCATCCTTAGTTCTGTGAGTGGGTTCACTTCTCCACAGACCTCACCTCTAACTTGCTCGTCTCCATGGAGCTAAGTTTAATGCTAATATTCTAGGCAAAGCAATATAATCTCCATAGAGACAAGCAGGTTGTGGTCTCTCACTCTGAAATGTTACATAGTGCAGCTTTAAATACATTTAGTTCAGTGTGTGTTTTTCTCCATTCTAGCATTGTAGCTGTACTGACGACTGCTCCTCCAGTAACTGCCTATGTGGACAGCTCAGTATTCGCTGCTGGTATGATAAGGTAAGGTCCTATATCATGCAAACGTGACTCTTGAGCTTTAAACCATGTTAGAATGTTGTTGTCGCATCAAAAGCATACCTGAAGTTGTGTTTTGTTTCATTCACACGTTTGAGTAACACTTTATTATTAGTCTGTCAGGCAATTCCAGAGCTGTAATTATTCTAATGATTCTAGTGAAGGTGAATGGAGTTTAAAAACACAGTGGAGCACTTCCCCTATTATCACATGACACCACAAGGTGGAACAGAGTGTTTTCTTTTTGAGAGAAGAACACAGCCTAAATCTGCAGGGTTTGTGTGTTAAACATGCGTGAATGAAACAAAACACAACTCCAGGTCTGTTTTTGATGAGGACACAATAGAACATAGATCAAAAATAGCGTAATATTGGCCCTTTAATATTTTTGAAGTTATTTTAATAATACAGTAATTGCAGATGTATGGGGTTTATTTCACTGTATACAATGGAATACACAGTTCAACCAATGACCATGAATGCGCTACAACATTCTATTACAAATGTTTTAGTTTCTCTAATTTCCATGTATAATTCTTGTATAAATTTATTTTGTATCATGCATTTTTATTTCCAGGACCAGCGACTTCTACAGGAGTTTAATAAAATTGAACCCCCACTCATATTTGAGTGTAACGTGGCGTGTTCCTGTTATCGGACGTGTAAAAACAGAGTGGTGCAGGCAGGAATCAAGTAAGTATAGCAAATGTAATTATACTTTATTTATATTGCATATTTGCAAAAAAAAAGTGCTAGCAAATAGATTAAGTTAACATCATTGGTAGAATTGCATACATTACCTTATTACCTTACCTTATTATTGTTTGTTTCAGAGTACGTCTCCAGCTGTACAGGACAGAGAAAATGGGGTGGGGTGTTCGAGCTTTGCAAGACATTCCCCAAGGAAGCTTCATTTGCGAGTAGGTTTAATTTTTTTTTAAACATTATTTATGGTTTACATTATATTAAGTACATTTTCTTTACAGATATGTGGGAGAGCTAATTTCTGACGCAGAGGCAGATGTTAGAGAGGACGACTCGTATTTGTTTGACCTGGACAACAAGGTGAGACGTTTTTTTATAATGCTCTAAATAGAGATCGACCGATGTGGGTTTTTTTTTTTTTATGGTTGATAACAATACCGCTTGTTTAGAATACAGAACAACCGATGGCTGATACATGACCCATATTTTGGGCCGATTTTGATTATTTTCTCCAGATTTTGTAATTTAAATTCACTACTAACTCCCCCCAAGCTTTTTTTTCATCACAACTTAAAAGAGAGCTGTGTCATGGTTTGTGCAGCTATCTCTTCGTATTAAAGTGTGAATATAAAGCTTTTGTGCATTTTTTAGGCAGCAGATCGACCAAAACAAAATAACGGCCCATGCTGGTGATTCAAGGCCGATAGCAGATATGTTAAAAAGTCCAAATATCGGCCAACTGATTTATCGGTTTATCTCTAGCTCTAAAATAAGTCTATGCTGCTACTTGGCATCCCACCACTAGATGGCAGTGTATCCACATCAGTGTTTACATAATGAGAATTTCCCCAACAACTGGAACTGAGAAATATTTACAAAGAATGATCCTAAAATGTCCAGAAAGAGGAAAATTGATGCAGATGGAAGGCAGTTTCAAGAAAGATGAGAAGGCAAATCTATGTTTGTGCTTCAAGGAGAAAAACTTGTATGTCTCGTGTTATGAGGCGCTGTGTCAAATTGTCAAAGAGTACAATCTACATCTGCATTTTGACACCAAACACGGAGCCAAGTGTGCAAAAGTTAGCCTTCAAGAAAAACAACAAATTGTCCTAGAATTAAAAGGCAAACTGCGATCACAGCCAAATTTGTTCATAAAAGCCACAACCAAAAATGATGCAGCAATGAAACTAGCTTTATTGTGACTGAAGAAATTGCCCGTTCCAAAGTCTTTTTCAGAGAGTGCGTTTTTGGAGCAGTGCTGAAGGTCAGTGAGCAGGTGCTCCCTGACCACATACAGACTTTTAAAAATGTCAGTTTCTCAAGAGATTCGCAGTTACACAGCCATGTTTTTTTTTTACATCTATGCAAATGCAATATTTGTAACTTGAATAAGTAATAAATATAGAAACAGTTAATTACAGTAAATGTAACTACTTTTGTAATTAGTTAAAAAGTTACACATTGCACATTAGTTAAACTAAGTTACATTTTTGTATTGCATTTGACCCTTTAAGGTCAACCATTTTGCTGATGTGGCCCTCAGTGAAAATGAGTTTGACACCCTTGATTTAGGCAAGTCAAATATTATTTTACTTAATTTCATTTGGGTTATACATGGTGGAAAATGTTGCTTGGCCAGTCAACTCCACATGCTTTACAGTACTTTCCAAAGACACGAGGTTCGGAACCATATCCTCTCTGTATAATTTCCGATGAGTGTGACTGACACGTAGATTAACCAGAAAAAACATGGTCTGTCTCTTTGTGTCAAAACGAACATGGCGTTTATGGTTTGGTTCCATTCTCAGACCATTAGAGGTAATTGTGTTCTTCTTCTCTATAGGATGGGGAGGTGTACTGCATTGATGCCCGTTATTATGGAAACATCAGCCGGTTCATAAACCACCTGTGTGACCCAAACCTGATCCCAGTCCGAGTCTTCATGCTGCACCAGGACTTGAGGTTTCCCCGAATCGCCTTCTTCAGCTCACGAGACATCCTCAGTGGACAGGAGCTCGGGTGAGGCCTCAAAACAAAATATTTATACTCTGAAGTGAAACTGTGAATTGTCTAGAGTTGAATACGAAAAGTTATAGCTATTTTACAATGCAATGGGTATTTTATTTATCAGCCATTTGAAGGTGCACCATGTAACCTTTCTGGTGAAGGGTCCACCACCTGCTTTTCTTCATGAAGATGATATTGTTTTATCTGGAGTGTTCCACAGTTTGGCATTATACTAGCTTGCATTTATTCAATTACAGGTGTTTTTATTGCTAAAAACATACAATTATTATTTTGTATGAATTCTTTAATTATACAGGTTAGCCTTTTGAGCCTCTTACTGTGAGAGGGGTCGCCTCTTCTGACCAGTAACTTGGCCTACAGGCATCATCTTGTCTACATGGAGTTAGATAAGTTTAATGCCATACCATGAAACATTCCAGACAAACTAACATGTCCTTGGAGCCAAGCAGGTGATGGGCCCTCTTCCAGAAAAGTCACATACTTTACCTTTTAAACACTGCACCTTGGAAAACATGTTTTTTCAATCATGAAAAACCTGCACTGTGCACAAACAGCTTTAGAAATAGGAGAATATAGAAAGAGAATTATTTTAAATTCCATAGTTTATCAACATCAACATGATGGTTGTTTTTCACAGGTCGCTTAAACTGTAATAATTTATACCATGCCATGGGTATCTTAGACAAGTCATCTGTTATTATATTTGGTCTGTCAAGGTCAACATGCTTAATATACAAAACTCCTGGTCAAAGGGCGTGTCAATAACTGCAGTGTTCATTAATTTGACATGCAAAAAGAGTTGTATGCCACACATAAGGCCAAAGCATAGTGTCTGTAATGTCTTTTGTGATATAGAAATTAAGTTTTTTTCTGGCATGAAGGGGTTTAGAAAAGAGGGGTGTGCAAGCTGATATGGGTGGAGAGTGTATTATATGAGTAGGGGTTACATAAAGAGAAGCTGTACAACAAGAGCTGGAGAGATGTTAAGGTCTTTTTTTCATAATGAGCATGGATAGGGTTAAATGGGTAGCTGCCAGCCAGAAGCAGTGCTTCCAGCACTGGGTGATCATCCTTGTGCATACGCAGGTTGGGAATTTAACAATAAAGTTACCCTTGACCCCTGGTGACTTATGGGAGTCTATATTATCATGTGACAAAGGACGCTCAGTCCCTTTTCAGCTTCTTGCATGCAGGTTGCATGGTGGATGTTGTTGGCAAGAAGTATTAGTACGACTATTTTCATCGCTGATTGTTGGCTTTTGCCCCGTGACTGGTCCACGGTTGGTGCTGCAAGTTTTCTCATCCTCCGGGGGCTGCATAAGCCACAAATTGGCCACAAATCAGCCTGAGAATCCAGATCAAGATGATTTGGACAAGTACACATAGATGGTGAATATGGTACAGAGCAGGGATAGTGAATACAGAGGAGGGAGGATGGCGCAGAGGAGAAATGGTGAATACATGGTACAAAGGAGGGAGAGTAAATACATGGTACAGAGGAGGAACTGTGAATACATGATGTTACAAAGGAAGGAGAGTGAGTGAGCGATAGTTTCTTCATTTTATCTTGAACTAGTTGTACATTAACTTTTTTCTAATGTATTGTCCAAGCAGCAGATTGTGTAATTACTGCTTTTTATTAGTGATAAGTGAGTGTTTTTGTACTATTACTATATTATAATTGATAGTAGTAGTATTGGCATTATTATTATTATCATTATCATTATTATTACTGTTACTATTACTTTTGTTATAGCGACAGTGTTATATTAAAGCCTCTCCAACTTAATAATCCTATATATAATCTATGGATAAATAGTCAGATTCAATTGTCTCAAATATGTCTTTATTTGCCTTTTAGTTTTGATTATGGAGACCGCTTCTGGGACATCAAGAGTAAGTACTTCACATGTCAGTGCGGGTCGGAGAAGTGCAAACATTCGGCTGAGGCAATTGCACAGGAGCAGAGTCGACTGTCCCGACTTGAGGCCTGCCCAGAACCAGGAACGGACTCAGGAATTTCGGTCCTCGGAAACCCATAACCCATACACTGCATTTCAACTTCAGCATGACAAAAAATAAAATATAGACAATTTACGTATTGTGTGTCTGGTGCTATAGTGTCTTTTTATATGAAATGTACATTATTATAGAGGACTTGGACTCTTTTGTGTCCTAATAGGAAAATATACTGTCTACTGTCTGTCTGCTATTACTGTATATTCATTTTACTGCCCTGAATGTCACATGTCTGTTGTGTTTGTGCCTAACACATTTTTATCAAAACAACTAAATATTCTGTCATGGTTTACTTTTTATAGTTGTTGTTTTTTTTTGTTTTTTTTATTTACTTTTTATCTTGCTAGAATAATAAATTGGCTCAAACAAGTATGAGTTATTATGACTGAAACGTTGCAATAAAACTACTCTCTTGGGCTCAGATCATCTAATGTGATTTTTGCTGGGTTTTTATATTTCAAAAGTCAGTTAAGTATTGAAAATCAGCTCAAATTAAAATAACTTGTACTTGCATAATAGTGACAGTAGACAAGTGATTCCTGTTGTTGAATCATCAAATTCAGCAGAGATCAATTAGGGATGACCGAACAAAAGAGAGAGGCCTCACTCTGTTGTGATCACTTAAAGATTACACGACTACTAGATATTATATAGGCTTAAATTTTTTCCCATACCATAAGAAAGTTTACTTACTGACAGAACAGTAGATAACATAAAAAATAAACAGGCCTACATCTGACCCGACCATGTTCCCTGACCACCACCACAGGTCAAATCTGTCAAGTGATTACCCTGTTTACAGCAAGAATATTGAAATTTAGTTCCATACTGAGACATGCAGGTGGCGTACCCTCCACTACAAAAGTTACATAATGCATCTTTAAGCAGCCTACAGCGTAAGTGGAATAAGAATCAAGTCATATCACAAATAAGATAGGTAATGCTATGTCCCCACTGTGAAAGCAATAAATGCTCTTGTATCTTATAATCCCACCGTTAAAACTCCTCCTCTCGTCCTCACACGATCTCTGTTACGCCCAGGTGCGCGCGGATCACAGGTGCGCGCGGATCACAGGTGCGCTCTGCCTGGTTACAACTGCCTGGTTACCGCTGTCAGGAAGAAAGATTTCTGCTTAGTTACGATGTACGCCCGAATACGACTCAGCGCCTTTTGAAATCCGCTCGGGCCTCCGTTTATACGTTAGTTTTTAAAGATATTTCAGTTTTGGGGAGTTTTTAAGAAGAAAAAAAACGGGGGCTGGCGGCGGGAAATGGGAAAGAAGCAAAGCAAGCCCGCGTCGGACTCAGAGTACGGTGAGTGCACGTCCGCCCCGCTCCAATCACTGTTAACTACAAGCTAACGCTACTGTCACACATGTGCTAAAAGGATCATTATTGTACTTAGGCTATTTTACAACAGGATTTTCATAAACATCGTGTGGCTGAATACATTAAAGTGTGTTTTATGAGCCAACCCGATACATGGTGTAACAGTATTCCAAGTATTCAGAATACAGTACTCTGAACCGAGCTGCATCAAAATGATACAGTCAAAACGCAGCATATGATAGAAACACAGCTTTATATTTGTTACACTGTTGGTTAAGCATTTCCTATCACAAATTAGAGAAGTTAAAATCGCGCCACATTCCCATTAATATTGTGAAGTTTGAAGCCTTAATTGTGTGATCAAGTACAGTACTGCAATGTTTTTTTGTTGTTGTTTTTTTTCTTTGTTTGTTTTATTATTATTTTAGGAAATTAACTGAATTCTGAATGCCATCAAAATTAACTTTACTGGAATACAGTTACTCAAAATTAGTATTCGGTATATGTATTTGTGGTACATGTATTCAGCTATTTCCCAACGGTGTGTGTACGCGTGCTAGACACAACAGCATCTACAAGATAATTAAAGGTTAAAAAATATATAACAGCCTAATTCAAGCTTCAGTTTAAATGGCCTAACAGTATTTTAAAGTTACATTAGGATGTCACCTGCTTGTCTCTATGGAGATGCTATTGCATTGCCTGGGATGTTCCACAATATGGTATTAAACTTGCCTATCTTACATTCATTCAAGTACATGTGTTTTTTTATATAGCTAAAACAATAGCCTACTTGATCTGGTGTCACCTGCTTGTCTCCATGGTGATGCATATTATGCCATAGTGTGGAACATTTTACGCAAAGCAATACCTCCTTAGAGAATAGAGGGCTTCAGAATATGCACTGTGCACCATTATTCCATCCAGGCCTACACTAACTGGAATTAATTATTGCAATTGGCTTTTGTCCATTACAAAATAATAATTGTTGAAATGTACCAGACACATCTGCATTTGCCATACCCTGTTTTTTTTTTTTTTTTTATGTATAATTGTATTTGCTCAAATTATGAACATGTTGAAAATAAACCCCCGGGCCTTTTCAGCAGGTCTCAGAGGACGATAAAAAAAATACTTCAGTCTAGTTCAAAAATGTAGTGCAGTAGAAAGTACAGATAGCTGCTCTGAAATGCAGTGAAGTAAAATGAAAAAGTATCCACTTTAAAATCTACTGAAGTAAAGTACAGCTACCTAAAATGTATACTTAAATACAGTACTTTACTACTTTTACTTTGTTATGTTCCACCACTGAAAACACGCTTCAGTTAGTCTCACTTGTGTCGCCAAAGTAGCATCGTCGTGTCACCCGGGTGCAAAAAGCATACACTGTTTTGTTTAAACTTTAAACTCAGCTTTTCAAACTGTACTTAACTAACACATTTCCAAAAAGTAAATCGCTAGAGTAAATGCGTTTTCTTGTGGCCTATTTTAAACTTGGTACATCCTGGTATGTGTTATTTGATACATTGATGTACCGGTACATGTAGGTTGTATTGACTTTGTGGGCAGCTTTAAAAAGACTAACAAGCACTCCCTGATTATAATGTCATCCTCAAATACATTGTGACAACACAGAAAGTCACACAGATGAAGGAAGAGAATGAGAATAACACAACAAGGAAACACCAAAACTCTTTAACTCTGTTTCCTTGTTGGTCAACGTCTTTCCTCAGACCTGTTTGTAACTTTGCCTCTTATGAAAATCAGTGGTGACACATTAAGTTGAGCAAATCATTGACCAAAAGTGTCCTAAAGGAAGTTAAAAAGCAGAGGTTAGTTATTACATGACTAATGACTAATGACTTAGACATCAGTGGTTGAAAGTAACTAAGTACAAGTAGTAAAGTACTGTACTTAAGTATGGATACCTAAAATTTATACTAAAGTAAAGTACACATACCTAAAGAAAATGAACTTAAGCACATTTTACTTTTGCTTCACTACATTTGAAAGCAGGTATCTTTACGTTCTACTCCGCTTTATTTTTAACAGAACTGAAAAGTAAAGAGTACTTTTCATATGAGATGAGGGGTTTTTACCCTGTTCATGGTAACATTCGGACTAAAGTTTTCGAGTTCAAGCTTCAGCTTTGCGTAAACAAAGATAAATACACAAAATTCAGAAGAAAAATAAAGAAACAATGTCCATTTCTCTCCAGAAAAAAATCTTCAAATACATGACTCAAAACCTTTCTTCTGTGTTATAGTTGTAGATGACATTAAACCTTGGAATCAAATTTAAAATCAAATTTGAATACTTTATTCTCAACCAAAACAAAAAACAAAACAAAAAAAACAGTATTAAATACTGTTCTGCCTCAGAGTTTAAAACACTTTAAAGATGAAAAAACTAATTTGAATAAAATGTAGAATAACCCTTTCCAAAAAGAAAAAAAAATCATAAAAAGGAATGAACAGAAAGATGGATCTGATGGTCCGGCTAAAAAGAAAACAGATGATGAGACACCAGGCCCTAAACAGGGCCGTAGGAGCTGGAGCTGACACCACTACCAGACAAAACACAAACCCTCACCAGGCCAACCTCAGCAAAAGAAAAACCCAAAACGTGACTACCAGACCCACCAGGTCAAACACAAGCTCAGCTGGTTATCTGACCGCTCAGTTTAGAGCTGAAGGAGGGGGCACTCAGGGCCACTGCACTCAAACCATGCCCACCCAGACACAGCAAGTCATTAATGTCTCATCTCCACTCAAGATGATTTAAACTACCACTTCAAAACTCCCCCTTTCTTTATTTATAGAAAATAGAAATGTTATAATGCACTAAAAACCATAAAGCGTTGCATTTAAATTGCTCAAAATTGCTGGAAAACTCAAATGGCATCATCTTCAAAAACTGTAAGCCCTGGAATCATATGTAGAGTTTGCCTCAGTTGAGCATGTGGTGGAAAGTAGGATATAAAAGTCCATCTGTCAAGACAACAGAGCAAAAAGAATGTTTGATTTTTGGATTGCCTTAAACATCATTCAGCCAAACCACTTTAAACTATGAACTGCATTCGCACATACAGTGTCATTAAGTGTGGAACAGAAAAAAAGGAATTTTGATTCAGAATCTTGTTTACAAGTGTAATTCATATTTTGTTATATAACCTACATATGCTCATATAACTGAGTTTTTCCATTTTAAATATCGGTTTCCAAAGTATTGACAGTATTTCCTCATTAACAAAATAAATTATTTCATTTAATGTTATTTTAACTGTGGTCCCTCATGATGCAAACTATACTTCAAATAATACTTTTGAAACCAAGACCAATAATCGCAATAATCCTCTTTACAGTCATCCACCATGTAACAAGGACTTTTGAATTTGTGCAGACTGTTTTTTTTTTTGTTTTTTTTTAGTTTATGTATGTTATTTGTGGTCATACTAACGAGTCCTTGTGTTGGTCATATCGCTCATAGTCCTATAGTTCTTAGTACTTTGATAATACATATTGTCTCTCCAAGGTTGACCAATGACCGTACCACTTGTTGTATTTTATGTCTCTTAAGATTCTTCTTGATGTTTGTCTCAGGTCCAAAGTTTTTTCTTGCCTTTTCCTGGAGTTTTATGAGAACATAAAAAAAACGGTGTCACAGTTTATGTCTTTAGGACGAAACAGTAATTTGACACCACGACATCCCAGAACAGGTTTTGTTTCCAAAGACGTTTTGACAACAGATACAAGCTTTGATAAAATGCTGAATAACTATATTTTTCTCATGCTTTCTCACTTTTTACCAGTGGTGGATGAAGTACTCCATTTTGTTACTATAGTAAAAGTACAGATACAAAAGCAAAAAAGTTAAAGTAAAAGTATCACATGAAAAAAAATCAACTTAAGTAAAAGTATTTGAGTACGCTTTTAAAAATGTACTTAAAGAGTAAAAAGTAAAAGTATTTCACACCAGCGTTGTTCATTTGTTAAAGTGTAAATGTAGTGATGCTGATAAAAATGTACCTATTTTTGTCAACAGGAACAATACAAATCCATTTCTAAAATTTTCTTCTGAATTTTGTGTAATGTTGTGCTCAAAGCCGAAGCTTGAACTCAAAAACTTTAGTCTGGATGTTACCACAAACATGGTAAACATAACCCCAAATCATATGAAAAGTACTTTTTACTTTTCAGTCAATTTAAAAAATGTAGTGGAGTAGAAAGTATAGATACTTGCTCTCAAATGTAGTGAGGTAAAAGTAAAAAATATCCAATGTAAAATGTACTTTTTTATCTGTACTTTAATACATAATTTATCCCCGATTTATAACTCTATCCTCAGACCCAAAGCAAACAAAAAGAACAAAAAAACAAAAAACAAAAGAGCTAGCCAGGAGGCTCTTTTAGGCTGAATTATTATGTTAAGTAGGTCCCAGGCTTAGTTCATACTTAGTGTAGCTCAATAGACCTAACCTACATACAGAAACTGTAAACAATAGCTGTTTACAGTTTCAGTGTAGTTAGCTCCTCTCTTCAGACAGATATAAGGCAGTGTCCACCAGTAATCCAACCAGAACTGAAGAAACAGCTTGGATGAGCAGCCAAACGTCTACAGATTTTTGTCCAGTTGATAGATTTAACTTCAGCTTTTATTAAGGATCAGACCTGGACGACTGAGGGATTACACAAATATCTGTACTTTACTACTTTTACTTTAAGTTGGACGCAGGTCAGGGACTTAAATGTAGGCTACAGGAAAACTAAAAGAGTGACATGTAGGCCTGTCATGACAATTACTGTATCAACTTTCAATATATGATACCTGGAACAATATATTTTAAGGTTCAGTATTTATTTATGTCCAGTTTCTTTGCAAAAGTGGTGAGATTTTAGTATTTTTTGTTGTAATAGGGCAAGATCTGAGCAGTAAAGGGTTGAATAAGTACATGTTATGGTTAATTAATGGTTCATCCTGCTGTTTGTTTGTTGGCACTCATGTCTTTTAATGATTCAGTCTATTTAAAAGCCCTTCACTGGGATAGTCCTGCTGTATTGTTAATAAAGTAGTTTCAATATTATCATTTATCACAATGTTTCTCAGTAGCAATATATCGTGCTTCAAAATGTGTTACTGTGACAGGCCCGGGGGCATGTGGTAACCCTTATGCAGCGTGTTACTTCAGGGAGGGCATCAGACTTAAAACCAGACATGTTACAATGCCGGTAGCCCATGTAGCCTTGTTCTACAGTGTTATTATTGGATCATTGTGGAGGGTTTTGGTTATGGGCAGAAGGCAATGCCACGCTGTGAATGTTTGAATGTTTGGTTACGTGTCTGTATTGATGCAAAACAAATCTAGCTCCGAGTTCAAACAAACTCCCTTGAACCTGACCCCTGCTACTCCTGGTACTCTTCCGGTACTCTTCTTTTGCAGTTTTATGAATTGGAGCCACATGGCAAATAGATACAATACAATGAAATCCATGCATCACGCTGCTAGTAACGCTGTTTGTATTTGCCCTGTGTGTGGTTAGCCTTGCACATGGTGTTTTGAAAGTTTGATTTTCTTATTTGATTAGCCTAAACCAGGCATACCCAAAGTCTGCCCCGGGGGCCAATTGCAGCCCGTGTACAAATTTCCACTGGCCCGCAGCCTCTGGAATAAAAAGAATTATGTGTGGCCCATTGCACTGTTGTCCAACGTAAAATACACATTTACAAGCAATATTATATTTCACCAAGGATGGCAGCAGATGCGGGCCGTGCTCCGAGGTCGTGCTCTTGCTGACTTTTAACAGCAATTGGATAAAGACAGGTTTAAAGAAATCTGAACATTTGCTAAGAAAATGCTGAGTTTGTTTAGTCTCGGTTATGAACTTTAACAAGAACCGTGCCAGGACAAGACTGACTCACCTGCGTGACGTTTTGCGTGTCCAAACCACCGTCTTTGAGCCAGACCAGGCCTATTTACTACAGTCCAGATCTCAGTTTCAGTCCAATCTCAGTTTGTTTGGTGAATAAATTTGAAAATCTCTGTGAATTAATTTTATTGTGATAATCAAAACCACAGATTAAATGTTCACTTTTTCATATTTATAATCTGTGTATAATTCATTTTGTTTTTGAAAGGTGAAAGCCAGTTGCAATAAAAAGTAAAAAAAAAAAAAAAAAGTAAATAGTTCATGTGCATTTAATATTAATGGTTCAAAGAATGATCAGGGTGAATGGTCGGCCCCCGCACCTTTTCACCTCACCAAATCTGGCCCTCATTGCAAAAAGTTTGGACACCCCTGGCCTAAACTATTACATTGACCCACCCATAGTATAAAATGACTCCCTGTAGTAGATGGTATGGACTATTGACATAGCAAAATCACACTCTGTTGTCTCATTCTTATCACCATGAACATCACCATCAACATGGTTTTGCATAGGGCCACATCTGGATCACAAATAAGTTACATACAAACTATAAAGCTGTTTTCAAGCCACGCAAAGAAAGGTATTGGTGACTTGTTGGTACCTCTGAACACTGAACTTTTTACACAAATTAGCCCATTGTATATGATATTTTAATGGGGAAACTTTCCTCTACTTCTCCATCAATATGTATAGGATTCCTACTTCCTACTACATATTAGGCCATTTTATGTTCTCTGCTGTAATGTTGTTTCCTCATCAAAAACATACATGGAGGTGTGTTTTGTACGCAGGGTTTGTGTTAAACATGTGTGAATGAAACAACACAACTCCAAATATGTTTTTGAGGAAACAACAGTATAACATGTAATATGGGCCCTTTAACAACAACGACACTGTGGTTTAGTAGCAGTCAGATATGGTTCGCCTACGATTCAAAAATAAAGGCAGCGATTGACATTATTATAATATGAACTGTGATCAGTGAGCTTTCAACTGTCTATTTCCTCATTTAACATTTGAGGAAACATTGTAAATATGATGCAGTGTAAAACTATACTGAAGTACAGACAGTTCCCTGGAGCTCTTGTTGCCCTGAGACCAATGTGTTTACATGAGTGGACCAAGCACAGAGTCAACTATCTTCTCTCTATGGAGTCCTTTAAAATGTAAACCCTGCCTCACTCTGTGGTGTATTCATCTACAGTTTTCTGAATGTGTTTAAAGGGCTCATATTACGCTATTTTCTGATCTGTCATAATGTTGTTTCCTCATCACAAACAGACCAGGAGTTGTGTTTGTTTTTGAAGAGGGAAGAGCATTATAACATAAGTTAAAGCTCACAAGAATCAATCTTGTGTAATATAGGGTCTTTTAAAATGTGCACCATGATCAAATTTGAATAAATAAAACAAAAAAATTCTAATATTTGAATATGACTTTACCTTATCTCCATGGAAATAAGTAGGTGCCTGCCACAAGACCAAGTTATGAGTCAGGTCTGTTGGGGTTGGACACGCCTGCTCATAAAAACAGTTGTAATTACATTTTATTTTGCCATATTTATTGGCTGAAATATTAGTGCAGCTTTAAGGAAGTAGTAGTAACAGCATCTCTAGTATAAAATGACTAAATATTATGGTGTCTGTCGTAATAAGAATGTCCTGGGAACTTTACAGGCTGAGGGGAAACTGTTAAAGGTTCACTGATTAAGTCTCTGCTCCATACCGCTAGCTCTGATGTCACAGATCGTAAAGTGGACAAAATAAAATCATAAACTTGGCCGCTAACCGCGTGCAGTGACTAAACTATTCCTCTACGATCATACATTTTTTCCCCCGTTTCCTGACAGCTCTAACCTCAGCAGGATTCTGCCCGATAACGTTCACTATCACACAAACAGCCTTATCGAAAATATCTAAAATAAGTTGTCACGCTAATATAAGCTACGACAATAATGACATGGAGTGTATTTTATTTCAAATACCTTTTTTACCATTGTTTTACTATTACACCATCTACTCCTTTTTTATGTTGTACCATATTGATACTTTGCAGCTGATGTCTTCAACATTCCCTGGGGGCATGAAGCTAACTGTAAGCACTGCCCTGTCTGAAGTTCTGTAATCTGACCTTAATTTCATCAAAATCTGACCAGAAATAACTGATTTTAGCTGAACATGTGAGCTGATTTATGCTGTTAAACAAGTCTCTCACACCATTAGCCAACAGTTTTTCAGTTAATCAATGAAAAACTGTTGAACCTTTTTGTGGAAAATCAAACTCATAAACAGGACCATGAACGCTCACACTGATCTCAGGCTCCTGAAAATGTGTTGTTTAAATCCATTTTGTATTCTTTCTTGACTTTTCAGACAATCTTTAAAACTTTTTTTTGACGGTGCTTGCTAATGTGTGCATCGTATCTCCATGGTAACTGCTGAACATTCAAACATAGAGATACATGTAGAACAGCCCCACCGTGATGTTATTGCAAAGTATCAATTGCCATAGGAAATTCCTGGTTATTTTTGTTTGCTAGTCATATAATTCACAATTGAGAACCAAAACATCAAACAGACACAGACATAAACAAGTCCATTATGACATTATGGTTATTTTTCCTATTTAGAAATAAATCAGCATTACAATTATTATCAGTACAAGCTATATTTGATCTGAACATGTGTACCTTGTATCTGGGGACATTAAGTCATGTTTAAGAAATTGCACCAAATAGCTATAAAGGCTGTGAACTTTCCCAGTAAAAACATTTAATCCAAACATAAACTCTTCCTTCATGTAATCCACCAATCAGATTCCGTCCCATGTGCCTTTTGCATTTGTCTCATTTGAATGTGACCAAACACACACAGACCAACCACTGTTTCCATTGGGGCTCATATTGACTCTGTGCTGGGAAGTGTTGTCACAATAATAAGATTTCAAACGTGATATGAAGCACTTGATACTCAATATGATTTTTGACACCACAGTGTAATTAAATACATAAGCTACAGGGCTTTTATAAACTGCTGTCACCTCTATCCTCTCTAAAACTGCTCAGGAAAAGTCAAACATTGCAGTCTGGTTAAGGTTTAGGGTTGGAGCTTTAGGATTTATTAGTGTAACTGCATGAGGACACATTTTTGTAAGTCATAAAGTTCAGGGAAAAAAACTCTGTCTCAAGGGAGGTAGAAGTAAAAGTATAGTAAAGTAGTAGGCTACGCTTTCCTGTACAGAAAAAATACAGACATCGTTTAACACAAAAATAGTCACATTTTTTCCTCTAAAGTTTGAACTCTGCTCCAAACCACATGCTGTTACTGACAGAGGAGAGGAGAAGACCCAAGCTGATCACTGATGTATAGAAATGACTGAATCTAGATCTCAATTCAAATAACATATTTTTAACACAAAAATTGTTATTCTAACTATTCCAAAGTTAAATGGAAGTCTGAGTTGGGCTTATTTGCCAGTGTTAATATAGTTAATTAAACTACTCCTCAAAACGTTAAATAAACTAAAATTAAGAGTAAAAATGAGTGGATACTTACTGGTGGTTATTTTTACTTCTCTACATTTGAGAGCAGGTATCTGTACTTTATATTTCACTACATTTTTTAACAGGATTGAGAAGTAAAAGTATTTTTTTATTAAAGTTTGAGATCTGCTGAAAAGGCTGAAGAGTTTATTTTTAACATGTTCACGAAACACAAATATACAAATATATCGATTTAAATTGTTTCTGTTGATCAAACTTCAGCACATACCTGTATCAAAATCAACACATTTGAAGCTGTATTATATCTCAATCAGCAAGAAATACTTTTACTTTTTACTCTTTAAGTATGTTTTTGAACAGGTACTGTAATACTTTTAAGTACATGTTTTCATGTGATACTTTTGCATAAGTATTTTTTTGTGCTCCAGTATCAGTAGTAGCAATATTAAGTACTATCACTGGTATTATCCCACACATTTAGGCTATATTACAGGTCTAAATTTTGTGATGAGTGAGTATTTTGCCTGTATTTCTTGCTAAACTGGTTTTCTCTCTGCCTTCTCTTTGCTGTTTCACTCATAGTGGCACATGACTTTCTTTACACCAAAATATTCAAATGGATTTAAACAAGTTCAGATACAGCAGCTACTAATCCTTTGTGTTAATACAAGTAGTTTGGGCAGGTTTAAAGTCTGATGAGTCTTGGGTTGGTCCTGGTTTAGACTATAGTTTGTTTGACCTGGTTTAGTTCTGGCTCAGACCTGGTTTTGTTTGGTCCTGCTACTTTAGTGTTTAGTATTTTGTCCTTTTTTATTTTAGTTTAACAAAATAACCCTCCTCAATAATGATTTTGTGTTAATGCTTTTTCAATAGTTAACCCCAGAGGAAGAAAAGGTTGTATATTGGTAGTACTAGTAATGTTTTATGATTCTTGTTTTAAAAGCCATTGTAAACTTCATTTACAATAGGATTTTATTTCACCTTTATTTCAATTGTGCAGTTTTTGTAATTGTTTGGAGCCATGATTATAATGATTTAAATGGAATACATTTCATAGTGCTATTAAAATCTAAACAAATGTGTCATTTACATGGATATGAACATTGGGGGATTATACCTGTGTCCCAGTACGTAAGAGCAGTTCTTAGTAAAAGGCAGCTATTTTTAAAAACATTTGCTTTTTTCCAGGAAGTGTGATGAATTGCTTTCCTTTTAAAGTGTGTTTGACAGATGAATATACTTTTTGAATTGTAGCCTGGTTTGGTTGGAGAGATCCTGTGGCAAATATGTCATAATTTTACCTGAGTCCAGTTGCAGTTTGTGAAGAAAAGTAGAAAACAAAAAGCTGAAAAATACAGGAAGTAGTGCATCCTAAAACAGAATCCTTCTCCCTAGTGTCACCAAGTGCATCCAAAATGCAGACAATTTACAAAGAAGGCATTTATCTGACAGTTTAAACATTGATTTAACATTTAATTTTATTTGTCAAATCATAACCATTATGTAAGTTAGATAACCTTTTGCCCTTGTTAATAATATGGTTGCTAGGTAACATACCTCTACATATGTCATATGTGCTGCCCGAGTCCAACCAGGAAGTAAAATTATGAACTTTAGCGAAATTACAAAACTAGAAAAAACGAGCCAAGGTATTTAGTAAACTCTTAAATCTAATGATGTGAAATATGTTTTAGAGAAATTAGTAGTTTAACCTCATAAACACTTTAACCGTTTGTAAAGTTATTTATTCTTTGTAAAGTTTTTCATTTTGACACATACTTTTATCAGTGCTGTTACTTAGGCAAATTTCCTGTATTTTGTGCCTTACCATAACCTCCACCACATGTTTGCCTTCAGTAATATTATTATCACGCGTTGTTAATGTGTTTACTTTTCTGATAGCTTATCTGCCTGTGCACACTGACACACATAATGGACCAGTCCAACAGTGAGCTCGTGTTTGAGAGAAGCATATTGGCTGATAAAATGAATTGATTTGAGCGATTTAGCTTGATTTACAGAGGTCAATTTTTCTCATTAGGACAATGAATCCTGCTTATAAAGGGGTGCTATGGAACTTTTCTGGTGGAAGGACCACAGGCAAGCAAGCAGAGTTTATTTATATAGTACCTTTCACCGACAGAGAAGTCACAAAGTGCTTCACAATAAGAAGTAAAAACTCATAAAAATAACTTGCAATTACAACAGAGTTGATACAATGATACGCCAGTCATAGCAGCCTCTAAAGAACTCCGCCACCTTACTTATAACCTGCTTGTTGCCATAGAGATATTATTGCTATGCCTGGAATGTTCCGCACTATACTTCTATCTATTATCTATCTTGACTTTAATCAAGATAGATGATGGATAGATAAAGGTGTTAAAAAACATGCATTGACATGCAACTTGCCCTGGTGGCATCACCAGCTTGTCTCTGTTTTGAAATACAATTTAAATGCCATATTGTGGAACTTTCCAGGCAAAGCATTAGTATCTCAATGTAGGTAAGGAGCAGAAAGCTACATAATGTGTCTTTAACTTAGTTTCTCATCTTGTTTCATGCATGTTGAGTATAAAAAATGCACATACCCCATTGGCAGATATTTCATAATTCAAGCTAAATTGTCTTGAAACCTAAACCCCCCCCCTCAAATCACAGTTAATATATGGAATTTAAATCTATTTAAAAGTAGAAATCCCATTTTTGCAGTGTACATTTTTATCCTAAAGCACATGCATTCTGTTTTGTTTTACAGGAGAGCCGTGCCAGTTTGACCCCACCTTCAATGGACCACTAAAGAAAAGGTGAATGTGGTTTGTAAATAATGATTTTTACTTTAATTTATCATCATAATAACACACGTGCTTCTGTTTCACTTCTGTTGTGTTCAGGAGCTGCACAGACATCATTTGCTGCGTCTTGTTCCTTCTGGTGATCCTCGGTTACCTGGTAGTGGGAATTTTAGGTAAGATAAAACTCAAATCAACCAACAAGTTCATCTGAAATATGTATCAGATTAAATGTTCTGCTCTATTGGAGCACTGATTAATGATTGGCTGCAGGTTCTGGGGTTAAAGTAGCGAGGATTCAGAGTCCTTTTAGGTTTAAAACAACTGGAATTCAGCACTGAAACTGACAAGAATGAGAGATTCTTTTTGTAATTAAGAATAAATCAGCATTAGAATTATCAGTAAAAGTTATATTTGATTTCAACATGTTTATCATGTCTAGGGACACAGATCAGTCAATTGTTATGTTCAGTTCCTTTTAAATGTTTGTATCTGGACAAATCCGAGCTGGTATGTTCACTTAGGAGTGAACACAGAGGTCACTGGACAAGGGCTGTATTGAAGGAGGAAGTACAAAGGTTTTTTTTTCACAGCTCAATGCAGCACATGTCCACTTGGGAAATCATTCATCGGTGTGGAACAGTCAAAAGAAAGAAGAGCGACCTCATAGCTTACACTCTGCGGTTGTAAGCTACATTTTCAGCCAGGGCTGAATGACCGAGGCATGGCTGACATTCAGTGGTGGAAGTATTCAATTTTTGAAAAGTGTAAAACTACAGATACTGGAGCAATACTGGATTTGTTTAAAAATATACTTAAAAAGTTGAAGTATTTTGAGATCTATTAAAACTTAATGTAGTGATTTTGATAAAGATTGGTAAAGATTTTGTTCAACAGAAATAACTAAATCAATATTTTTTATTCTAGTAGTTTTTTATTTATTAAATTATGGATGTGTTAAAAATAAATCTTCATGGTTGTATACAGGTCTCAGACAATAATAAAACTTTTACTTTTCAGTCCAGTTAAAATGTACTTAAGTAAACTTTTAGGTATTTGTACTTTACTTAAGTACAGTCCTTTACTACTTTAACTTTGTTACGTTTCACCACTGCTGCCATTCTGTGTAAATGGCCTCTTTATCATCTCATGCATACATAGGTGAGTTGTGTCAAGTGTCTTGCCCAAGGACATAACTGGAGTTTGGATTGTGAGGTGGGATCGAATAAGCTCTACCGGGGTTGCCTAAATAAAAAACAAAACTCAGATACTTGCATACATAAATTTGTATCTTTATATGAGCAGGTATCAATACTGAATAAGTTGCATATAAAAAGGTCCTTTCTTTTGTTTAAATATGAATTTGATCTTTATCAGAACGAGCATATTTCCAGTGTAATATTAAATTGTTTAACATTGAAAATGACATCTATTTCTATTGTATGAAAAACATCATCTTTTTTGGGTACGTTCCCACTTTTCCTGATTTGGTCTGTTTTTTGCTGCCCATTTTAGTCCTGATAAACTTGCTTTGGTCCTTTTTTAGACTTGGTTTAGTCCTACTTTAGTCCAGGTTTAGTTCCAGGTTTAGTTCCAGGTTCTGTCCCAGTTTTGATGTGGTCCACAATGTGCAAGTGTGAACACTACTACCATTTATCATTATTGAGCTATTTGAGTGTCAAACCCTTCTCATAATATGTACATGCATTTTCAATTTTAGCGTCGTAACAGTACGCTGTTCCATTGTGGCTTCTATGCTAATCCTTTCTTTGAGCTGGTTTAGTCTGAGGTCAGTTAGAATAACACAAATCGTCCTTGTGGTAAAGCTACTCACCACAAAGTCGTTTCACTACATTTGTTGCATTATTACAGCTCATTGTGTTCTGTCCTCTCAGCCTGGCTCTATGGCGACCCCAGACACGTCCTCTATCCTCGAAACTCAACCGGGTGGTTCTGTGGCACTGGACCAAACAAGTAACTACTGCATTTGAGTTAGTTATCATTTTAACCCAATACCCAACACATCTCACCTTTGATTTGTGTGTTTTTCAGGGATTTACCAAACTTATTTTATTTTGACATGATCAAATGTGCAACCTCAGTCAATATAATGGCCTCAGCCCTCAATGGGCTTCAATGTCCAACCACACAGGTAAGGCTTCTGAATGTATTTTAAATGTACTTATTTACATACTTTACCTAATATCAGTTTGTTGTTATTGACAGCTGGCAAAACTCTTCCACATTGTCTCGTCTGCACCTAAATATGTTTATTACTGTATTTCATTTAGTTAATCTGTATCTGTAGTTATATGGGACACTGGCATTTTAAAGACTATGTTCCCTTTAAATTTGCACCTACAAACACCAAACTTTTCTACCATGCAGCGGTGGGTAGAGCAGCCAAAGATTATACTGAAGCAAGAGTAACATTACTTAAAAATAATATTACTCACGTAGTTCCAAGAAATTAGTCAAGTAACAGTAAAAAGTATTGGGGAAAATGACTAATAAAAATAATGCACAAAATCTGGTGTTTTCAAAGGATGGACACAAAAAGTAGAAAAAAAACACTAAATCATATCTTAAGAAGTGGTTCAAATCTTGGTCAACAAAGATTTTGTCACTTGTAGACTTACTCTCAGAGGGAAGAGGAACCAAAACTTTTACTCAAGTAAGAGTATGGTACTGTAATAAAAAGTATTACTCAAGTAGGAGTAATGGTATGTTGCTTGAAAAGTACTTTGAAAAGTACAATTTCTTTTACAGTTACTCAGTTACATTTACTAGAGTAACTTTTGACTGAACGCCAACATGCAACATTTTAACAGATCGCACATAGAAGGATTTATTGTTGTCTAAGCCTGATTCTTTACGGTCGTTTGAAATTAAAGTTTTCAGAAAATATTTATTCAGATCCATAATCTTATTAAGTTACTCCATTTTTACTCCTAAATATATGTAATAAAGAACATTAATAATTACGTCATGTTTATATTTATAAGGTGTTAATAAGTACTATTTATATATTTATGGTAGTAAACTGCAGAAGAAGCTTCACCTGCAGTGGCTGACCTTATTTGATAAAACCCCTCTACAGTGTAATAATTGTGGTCCTTGTATTTGATTTTTTTCAGGTGTGCGTGAAAGAATGCCCCACCAACTTTTGGGGAGTGGGACTTCAGAACCTGACAAAACCGCCTTCAGAAGTTTTTGATCCAAAATTCTGTGTGCCTTCTCTAGATCTAAAAACAACCAAGTGGGTGAGTCAGGTTTCAGTGGTGGCTGTGGTTACATGCACACTCAAATTAATAGATTAATTTAGTAAGTAAGTAAGTCAACTGTTTGCATCTATTAACACATTATAAAGAATATGTAACATTTTATTTTTATGAACTTTGTGGTTTTTTTAGGAGGTCTAGGGGTTTTGAGCAAATTATATAGAATTTCCTGCATTCTGGTGCATTTTATGTGTAATAATTACTTACTTAATGTCATTATTCTGTCCGATCTTTTGCATGGAATTTGCTCAGATGAATAGTAAAAAATATAAATAAATAAAAATACTTTCAATAGAATTAATATTCTTTGGTATGCTACAATCACTGTCAAATACAAATGTAATAAATAAATATACTAACTTTTTTTTCTCAATAAAGTGCAAAGAGCCGGAGGCTGGAGGCTTTAAAGAGCCGCATGTGGCTCTTTAGAGAGTGGTTGCAGTCGGTTAGATGAATATTCTAGTTATCTGATTTTTCCTTCCCATGTAAAAGTACACTCTGATTGTGATGGAAGGTCCACCACCTGCTTGCCTCCATAGAGATGTTATTGCTTTGCCTGGGATGTTCCACAGTATGGCATTAAACAACCCAGTCAAGCTGAATGTAAGCCATCTAATTGTTTAAAAAACTGAATCATGTTTTTGTGTTTGTTTCAGAGCGTACCAGAGATCATAGATAAAGAGCAGTGTCCGTTCTTTTACACACCAACAATTTCTGGTATGTTCCGCACTTAAACCCCTTTTATGATTTCTGTTCTTTCTGTCATTAGTAAAGTACATGAGTTTGTATCTATCCCAGGAGTTACACTTTTTGTGGTAGGACAATGTAATAAATAGATTCATGTTTTATCATTGTCTTATTTTCTTGTGGTTAATCTAAATGTAGCTATAAGATGTTTTTAGTTTTTGAGTAGAAACTGTAATAAATGATTCCTTAAAGGTGCCCTATGGAGCTTTTCTGGGGGAGGGTCTGCCATTTGCTTGTCTCCATGGAGATGTTATTGCCTAGTCTGTAACCTTTCATAATATCTGTGATCTGTGGAGAGGCGAGTCTTCCATTTTTATCTTTTTTTTATTTGTGTATTTATTTTTGGTAATAGAGATACCAGTAATAAATGCAAGATGGATTTAATGGCATGCTGCAGACCCCCCACCAAAAAACAGTGCACCTTTAACGCTACATTCACACTTGTGCGTACACCTCATCAAAACCTGAACTAAACCCAGGACTAGACCAGGACTAGACCAGGACTAGACCAGGACTAGACCAGGACTAGACCAGGACTAGACCAGGACTAGACCAGGACTAGACCAGGACTAGACCAGGACTAGACCAGGACTAGACCAGGACTAGACGAACAGCATCACAAAGAAAGTGGGGCCAAATCAAGATCAATGTGAATGCATCTATACAGTTTTAAACTGTAGACTGGTTTCTTTTAAAGTGCTTTTGACAGATTAATATATTTTCTAATTGCTACATCAGTAAATTAGCACTTTCTGAAGAAATTTGGAAAGCAAAAAGTTGAAAAATACAGGGAGTATTTTTCAACTTTTAGCTGTGAGTTCTAAAACAGAATCCCTCTATGTCAGTCATCACTTCCAAAATCATCATCATTGTCATCATCCAAAATGCAGAGACAGCTCATCATTCTTTAACAATATTGTAGATTTAGGATAGCTTTTGTGGTTTAAATCTGCTCTTGGGTTTTTGCGTTAGTGTCTGTGTAATCCCTCAGTCGTCCAGGTCTGATCCATAGCAAAAGACGAAGTTTAAATCTGTCAACTGGACAAATGGTTGTAAGAGTGAAGACATTTCGCTGCTCATCCAAGCTGCTGCTCATCTTCAGTTCTGGTCAGATTGCAGTCTGACCGGACAGATTTAAACTTCGTCTTTTGATTTTTGCATTAGTGGCATAAATTAGTTTCAGTATTATTGTTTATCTTTACTTCAGTGATGTATCGAACTTCAAAATTTGTTATCTTGACAGACCTACTAAGTAACATACCTCTACATATGTCATATCTGCTGCCCCTGTCCAACCAGGAAGTAAAATTATAAACATCACCAAAATTACCAAACTAGAAAATCCATCCATCCATTTTCTTCCACTTATCTGGGGGCTGGGTCGCGGGGGCAGCAGTCTAAGCAGGGACTCCCAGACTTCCCTAACCCCAGACACGTCCTCCAGCTCCTCCGGTGGGACCCCAAGGCATTCCCAGGCCAGCCGAGAGACATAGTCCCTCCAGCGTGTCCTGGGTCTTCCCTGGGGCCTCCTCCCGGTGGGACATGCCCAGAACACCTCCCTAGGGAGGCGTCCAGGAGGCATCCTGAGCATATGCCCGAGCCACCTCAGCTGGCTCCTCTCAACATGTAGGAGCAGCGGCTCTACTCCGAGCTCCTCCCGTGTGACTGAGCTCCTCACCCTATCCCTAAGGGTGCGCCCGGCCACCCTGCGGAGGAAACCCATTTTGGCCGCTTGTATCCGTGACCTTGTCCTTTCGGTCATTACCCAGAGCTCATGACCATAGGTGAGGGAAGGAACGTAGATTGACCGGTAAATCAAGAGCTTTGCCTTTGGGCTCAGCTCCTTCTTCACCACAACGGACCGATACAGCGACCGCATCACTGCAGACGCTGCACCGATCCGCCTGTCAATCTCACGCTCCATCCTTCCCTCACTCGTGAACAAGACCCCGAGATACTTGAACTCCTCCACTTGGGGCAGAGACTCACCACCCACCCGGAGAGAGCAAACCACCTTTTTCCGGTCGAGAACCATGGCCTCGGATTTGGAGGAGCTAATTCTCATCCCAGGCGCTTCACACTCGGCTGCAAACCGCCCCAGTGCCTGCTGCAGGTCCTGGCTCGAAGAAGCCATCAGGACAACATCATCCGCAAACAGCAGAGATTAAATCCTGTGGTTCCCGAACCAGACCCCCTCCGGCCCCTGGCTGCGCCTAGAAATTCTGTCCATAAATATAATGAACAGAACCGGTGACAAAGGGCAGCCCTGGTGGAGTCCAACATGCACCGGGAACAGGTCTGACTTACTGCCGGCAATGCGATGCAGAAAAGAGGGAGCCACTGTCTGTGTGAATGGTCATGTATGTTAGTTATGCTAGTCTTACTAGAAAAGACTAGCAAAATATTTTGTAAAATCTTCAATATACTTAATACTTAATTATCTTAAAATACAAAATACTTAATTATGTTTTAGAGAAATGAGTAGCCTAACCTGTCATATTCAGTAAATAAAACCATTTGCTTTTACCATGTACCATGTATGTCTTGTCTTGTTTCAGTTCTCGGTCGTTGTTTACCCGACGTCACCGCTCTCAATAATATCCCAAACTTCTTCAATCAGATCCCAGGTTTGCCCCCATCCATCAACGATACCGCTGATCTGATCAGAAATGGCACTGGGTAAGACTCCTCATCAACTTTACAAATGATAATAACTTTATTTTAATAGTAATTTTACATTAACATAAACCTGCATTACGTCTCTTCTATTTACAGCCAAAGGTCAGTGAAGTAGATTCTAGTCCCTTTGTAGGAAAATGCTTTGTGTGTATTATTTGCATAGGTAAAATTTTAGATCAGTGATTCTCAAACTGTGCTATCGACTCCTATGGTGGAATATATGAAAATATATCACTTATGCAATTTATCCATGTTTTACATGATAATGCCCTATTGTGGAACATTTCATCCATCTGCTTATTCTATTTATTTGATACTTGTCAGTGTAGCGGGGCTTTAGAAGTGCTTTCAGTATTGTGGCCATGTTTGTCTTGCTATGCTAGGGGCACATAACCTGGAATGTTCCACAATAAGGCTTTAAATTCAGATCAAATTTGTGGATCATCAAACATGAAATAGATTATTTCAATTTATTATAGTTTCTAAATGAGTTCTTAGTCTTGTTTAGACCAATATTTGTCCTGGAGATGTGGTGGTTTAGTGTTTAATCTGACTTCAGATCTATGAAAATGGATACTCTGCAAATGATGCCATCAACATTCTCTGGGGGTGTGATGCTAACTGTAGACACTGCTCTGTTTGAAGCTCTGTTACTCAAGTTAGACTTTAATCTGATTTTAGTTCTTTCTACTCAGATTGTATTAAAACAGAGTTAGCTGGAGCTGCTACAAGTGAGCTGATTTCTGCTGTTAAACCACTCTCATATAAAATTACAGTCACAAGCTAACTAGCATTAGCCGGCAGTTTTTTAGTTAGTCACTCTCACCTTTTTGTTGATCATCAAATGTGACTATGATCACAGGCTCCTGAAATTGTGTTTAAGTCCATTTTGTATTTCGGTATCTGCTGAACATTCCTCCATAGAGATACATGCAGAGCACCCCCAGCATGATGTCACTGCTCAGTATCAATATTTTTTCAATAATTTCCTCAGTTACATTTACTAGAGTAAACTTTTATTATTACTATTATTATTATTATTATTATTACTATTATTATTATTAGTAGTAGTTGTAGTAGTATTAAGTAATTGTCTCTGCCCACCTCTGCCTCATTATTGCCTAAACTGTGGAAGGCAAGTAGTTCTTTTATTACATCGCTTTAAAAGTTTGAGAATCACAAGTATACCTTTTTTTTGTTAGTGCATCTGTAGATGTTTGTCACCTCTTGTAGTTCTTGGTTAACCACTTGCAGGTTTTGGTTAATCACAGACTATTGGATTTCAGAATTGTTTATCACTGTGACAACAGTCATAATTTTTCATCATTCTGAAACCCATGATTATGATTGTTGTAAGCCTGATGTTTCCTGTTTTGCCCTTTTTTCTTCACCAGTGACGTAGTGAAGGGCTTTAACGCCAAAGACATCGGAGTGCGGATCTTTGAGGACTTTGCTTCTGCTTGGCCCTGGATTCTGCTGTAAGTTTATATATATATATATATGCTGCCACCTGCTGGAGCATACGGATACATACATATAAGTAATGTCTAATGTGTAGTTGGGAGTACAGTGCTAACTTTTAATTACAATACTAAAAGCTGCTGCCAGCAAGGGACATTTAGATTAATCTATTTTATAATTACACTGGATAATAAATTTAAAATCTAACTATTGTTTTTCTTTAAGAGCAGCAATATGAGGATGACTAAATTAATGTACGAGTAACTTTCAATTAAAAGTGTTTTTATTGCCATTAAAACATGCATTCTTACTATGAGCAGGGTCACCTTCCACAGATCTGACTTGTCACTTGGTTTTTGTGGCCTGCTTGTCTCCATGAACGTGGGTTAGTTTAATGCCATATTGTGAAACATTCCAGGCATATCAATAACTAATAATTTCCATGGAGACAACCGGGTAATGGACCCTCCATCAGAAAAGTTACACAGTGCACCTTTAATAGAGCTGATCATATTTTGTATTGTACGTTCAGACATCATGATCGATTTAAACTGAATAAAATTAAATGGAGTCTATTAATTCATGAATCATTATCAAGCTCAAAATGGAAATCTTCATTAATAATAATAATAATAATAATAAGAAGAAGAAGAATTTGTCATCCTTCCTCTGTCTCAGTGGTTTGCTGATCGCCATGGTGACCAGTCTGCTGTTCCTGCTGCTGCTGAGGTTCACGGCCCCAGTCATGGTTTGGGTCCTGATCTTCGGGGTCTTGGGCACTGGAGCTTATGGTAATGTCTCATAAATGTAACAATGACACAAAAATAAAAATAAAAAAATCAATCATCTTTTAACGGAAACATGGAAAACACCATATGAATTTGTTGTATGGCCAAGACTGATCTAACTACCCAACCTACAGCCCCCAGTTATTTTCATCAGAAGTTCTGTGTAGTTAAATGAATCTAGTTAGCCAGGTCTTATTAAGTTTACCAGTGTTTAAAGAGCCACTGACTTAGAACATAAACAAAAATAAATGCATTTATGGGAGCACTGAAATACCTAAAACTGTATCATAATGTTCCTTTAGGGATATGGCACTGTTACAGGGAATACGACAACTACAAGAAGCAGTCAGCCTCCATCTCAGATGTCGGCTTTACCACGAACTTCAATGTTTATCTGCAAGTCCAGGAGACATGGCTGGCCTTTTGTAAGTTGGAAATGCATTGTAACAGGTTCTACTCATGATCTCAAACAGCACAGCAGAGGCTAATATATCAATATATCAATTGACAGTTTAAAACAACATCTCCAAACAGGAAATACAATGTTGAACAATGTTGAAGATTTTGTCAGGGAATCTGAAACTAATTTGTTGGGGAAATTGTATCAAGGACGGCTCTGACTCAGTCCTTGTGATCTGGCCTACATCATCAGAGGTTATAATACTCCCTACAACAGAAGGACAGTCAGATTTGAATAGACAATAGCACAGTGCGTTCATTCCTCCTATAATTAAGGTAAATTAACTTCTCCTGCGTCACGATGTCGGTGACAATAAAAAGATTAACAGCTGTAAGTAAATAAACTGATCTTAAGACAAGTGCCATTCATTTTATGGCGGAAGTTGGTCCTTGTTCTGTGTCATAAACCACAGATGGAGCGGTTAGTGATTAGGGTTAGAGTGGTTCTATGTAACTGGTTGATAACAGGACAGCACGATTTGGGAAAAACACATCCAATGATGATTTTTCTGACAGGCTTTGCAATTGTGATTAGATTAGATTTATGTTTTAATAATTCTTTAACTTAATCTGCAAATGGATGGTAGTCTCGGACACATCTGCAGCCTGCCCGCCCTGGTTTAGTCCTGGTTTAGTCCCGGTTTAGTCCCGGTTTAGTCCTGATTTAGTCCTGATTTAGTCATGGTTTAGTCATGGTTTAGTCCTGGTTTAGTCCCGATTTAGTCCTGATTTAGTCCTGATTTAGTCATGGGTTTAGTCCTGGTTCTGTCCTGGTTCAGCCCATGGGAGAGGATCTCTCCTTTGCTGTGGTTCTCCTTGAAGTTTGTCTTTTACCTAATGTTTTTTTTTCTAGTTTTTCCTTGCCAAAAAGGAGGGTCTAAGAACAGGGGATGTTCTGGGACAGTTATCCATTTGCCTGTTTTTTTTTATAAATGTTGGTTAAGTTTTCTGACTTTCTGTTGGTTAAATCATTAACCTTGTTTAGCACTAAAAGCTAATTGCTGTTGTGAATTTGGGTTTTACAAAAATAAATTGAATTAGTCTAATCCAGTGTAATTTGTATGTCCATATTTAAAAAAAAATAAAAATAAAACACATGTCCAGAAGAATTTACAAGAAGAATTTGCAAAAAGACTGAACTATTAATTAAGTTAATTTAGAATCACATTTCAGGTAATATTTGTAGAGATTTAAACTATGGTTAGCAGCTTTTTACGCAGAATAAGACACAATATTTGGGGGGAAATTGTGCTTGTTGCTAATAGCATCCATTCATATTGTGATTTTGATTCCATAGCTGTTAATCGTGTGGCTCCAGTTGATAACATATTTTATGTCCCACAGTGATCATCATCTCTGTTGTGGAGGTCATTCTAATCCTGACCCTGATCTTTCTGAGAAAGAGGATCCTCATTGCTATCGCTCTCATCCAGGAGTCCAGCAAGTACGGCCTCCAGTGCCCAAACATTTCAACAAACCAAACCTCCTAGCAGCTATTGTATTTAGCCAAATTTAAACTGCTTTACTCCCCAGTGTGCCAGCAGGTGAAGTTGTTGTGCCTTCTGCTAGCATACAAAAGACAGGGCTTTCACATGTTCACAAAACACTTATATAATCTAGCTCAGCCATGGGCAAACTCCGGCTCGGGGGCCACACCTTTGGGTTTATTAATCCACCCCGCCGAACGTGATCAAATTACTGTATATTAAAATAGATAAGGGTAAACCTTGTTCAAAGTTTTTCTGATGTGTTTATTTAACTGAAAACTTTAATAAATTCATTATTAATTTAATTAATGCATTTGAAAAACAATGTGTGCAATGAGCCTATTCATGCTTTGCTACATGTTACAGACCAAATCCCTAATGTAATATATACACATATATATCCTGCCCCGGCCCCCTTGTCAAATTTTAGAACCCATTGTGGCCCGTATGTCAAAAAGTTGGCCCACCCCTGATCGAGCTGGTAAAAAGTAAAGAAATAAAAATTTTGACTCAAGAAGATTCTGTTTTGTTTTGTTTATTTTTCATAGCGAGGCACTTAAAATTAAATATATTAACCACAGTCATATGTTTACCTCCCCAGAGCGGTGGGTTACATGATGTCCTCTCTGGTCTACCCTCTGGTCACCTTCATCATGCTGCTGGTGTGTGTGGCCTACTGGGGAGCCACTGCCCTGTATCCTTTATCACTCAAGTCTAATAATAGCAGTAGCACAGGTGGACAGTGATGGATCACACTTAAACTGCCAGGAAATAATGGTGGTATTTTGAATAGATTTGTGTTGGACTGGTTGGAAAACATGGAAATTTAGAGTCATTTAAATATGAGTAAATGTATTGGTTGGTTTCAGGTGACATCACAACAATAATATTTAATTCAGATGGGGACGGCTAAAATTTATATTGTTAAAATGCAGATTTATGTTGTAAAACAGTGAGCTCTTGGGTCTAGTCACTAATAGAAATGATTAGGTTTAACATTTATTTCATGGCAAATTACAATATAATTAAGAGGAAAAACTGGCCCCCTCCCATCTGGAAGTATGACATCTGAACATTACATAGGATCTGAAGACCACCACTTCAGTTGATTATTTGTTGTACATATTGGTGGTTTTCAGATTCTACAATTGATTACATTGTACTTTTGTAATAATATATTATATTAATGTAAGTAAATTCACAAATGTTGAACCTGATCATTTATATTTGTGAATAGACTGAAGAACACGCTATATGTGAAAAGAATTGTGCATTTTAGTAATATTAATTTTACCTGCCCCCATCTGTATTAAATATTATTGACCTACTCGAAGGTTGTGATGTCACCTGAAACCCAGACTAGACCAGCATTTTCACCAAATCTTTGTGCGTTTCCTTGAATAATAGTATTTTTTTTATAATGGTACAATTATTGGTTACAAGTTTTAGCTACTTGGCTCTACTCTCCTCTAAACAACATTTCAGTTTTGTCATTCCAAAATAAGAAGTGTGAGAAAAGTGTATTTCCTGAGTGAGTGTCCACAGATATCTGGCCACTTCAGGAGCTCCTATTTACAAAGTGGTGGCTCTGAACTCGACGATGGAGGGATGCCAGAAGGTCAACGGTTCTGAGCTATGTGACCCTCAGGTAAAACTTTGAGTGTCATTTCCCTTAAAGAGCCTGTAAAGTGCCACACAAACCTGGATTAAGATAAAACTGTAGTCCACTCAAAATCAGTTGTGATGACAATAGTTTGATAAACACTTGCGTAATCACTAACACTGCTTTCTGTTTTCTTGTCTGCCACAGAAATTCAATGCATCAGAATACCCAGAATGCCCCTCTGCCAGCTGCATATTCTTCAATTACAACAATGAAGGCCTGTTTCAGCAGAACATGTTTAACCTGCAGATCTACAACGCCGTGGCCTTTCTGTGGTGTGTGAACTTTGTGATTGCCCTGGGACAGTGCACTCTGGCTGGGGCGTTTGCGTCGTATTATTGGGCCTTCAATAAACCCTCAGATATCCCCATGTTCCCTGTCTGCGGCTCCTTCATACGGGCCCTCAGGTAAGACTATATACTTTGTTATTGTATTCATGGGTTTTTATGGAACTGCACTGTATCTAATCAAAATACCAATTTGAGTTGGCACGATTGTCAAATCACAACAACTGTTTAGATAATAGACCTGTATAAACACATTCACACATTCAGTTCATATTTTGTTCTTTCAAATTTTAAGGCTGCTGGAGTTGTTTACAATGTGCACTCTGAACAGAATACTACTTTTGTTTTCCTGTTAGACATTGAGATCTTATGTCATGGATCAAATGTTATTGGTAAAATCTACCATCTCTGTTATAAGCTGGCAAACTGTCCATAGAGATGCACTAGCATAAATAGTAGTCAGTGTAGTCAAGTAGTTGGCATCGTAAAATTTAACATCAGGCAAACTGAACAAAGAAAGGTTGGCACTGGGATTCTAACTCCCACAGATGAATGCTGCTGTTGTGTCCTTGGGCAAGACACTTAACGCTCCTCACCCCCAGTGTCTGTGTACACTGGTGTATGAATGCGTGTGTGAATGGGTGAGTGGTTCCTTGATGTAAAGTCTTGAAGGTGGAAAAACACTGTATAAAAACCCACCTGGCATTTGGTTCTAGCGTGACATGATATCTTGGTGTTTTACTGTTTTATTGCTCTTTGCCTATGTGTTGTATTTTATGTGTACTTGGGCAGCTTAAGTTGTATTTTAAATGCACTGTATAAATGAAATTGAACTGAATAAAAATGTGACTTTTACTATATAATTTATTTATTTAAGTGGACTAATATTAGTTGTAATATTGTTTCAGATATCATGTGGGCTCACTGGCGTTCGGAGCCCTGATTTTGACTCTGGTGCAGATCGTGAGAATCATCTTGGAATACATTGACCACAAAACCAGATGTGAGCAGGACATGACATGAGATGTTTCTGCACATGTACTCTGATTTTTTCATAGTTATGTTTGGTTTTTTTAGCGGCTCAAAACTCGTGCGCCCGGTTCATCCTGTGCTGTCTGAAGTGCTGCTTCTGGTGCCTCGAGAAGTTCATCAAGTTTCTCAACAGAAACGCCTACATCATGGTGAACCTGAAATCACACATCATACATCACTTGTATTTATAAAACATCAGACCGTATTGTTTATAGATCACCAGTACAGGCACAGTATGTGGGTGTATTGTAATTCAGAATTACACTTAAAATCTAAATATTATATTTTTTGGATGGGCAAAAGACTGAACACAATACCAGTATCAGAGAATCTACTCATGTTAGTTTTAAAGGTCCTATATTATACAAAGTTGACTCTTGTGAGCTTTAAGTCATGTTATAATGTTGTTACCACCTCAGAAACACACCTAGAGTTGTGTTTTGTTTCATTCACACATATTTGATCCAGTATTATTACTCTGTCTACATTTCCAAAACTCAAAATGCTCATTTCCACCTAGCAATGTCATTAAAAACAGAGCACTTCCTGTATATGACATGACATCACAAGGGGAAACAGTGTTTTCGGTTTGAGAGAAGAGCACAGCCTAAATATGCAGGCTTTGCGTGTTAAACAAGTGTAAAACAACTCTGGGTGTGTCATTGTTAAGAAAGTAGCATAATATGGGCTCTTTACAGAAAGTCTCTGTACTGATCTCAATGGGTGTCTGCAGTCACCCCAATCATAACTGCTGGTTTTCAGATCAAAATTAGAAATGTCTGTTTTTCTACTCTACACAAACAAAAACAAATGGGTAGAATTATTACATACATTTACAGATGATGTATGGGTGTTTTTAGTATACAGAGTTTTTCTATTGTGAATTATATAATGAAATTAAGTCTTCGTTTGATCTTGGCAGATTGCCATTTATGGTAAAAACTTCTGCGTCTCTGCCAAAAACGCCTTCATGCTGCTGATGAGAAACATCATAAGGTCAGTGCCACGTCTCAACTAGATTTTAATACTTAGAATTTCATATTTAAATTATTTATTGGCTATTTTCAGATTATCTAGATTTCAGTAATAATCCACATCACTAAATGTGTATGAACTGTGATCATTTTTACATGCCCATTAGATTTAAAACACTACAGGCCTAAAGACTAGTGAGCATGAAACAAAGGCCAGAAATGTATACATTTTTAAAGGTTTGTAACTTCAAACCGTCAATGTGTTTCGAACACATTGACAATATTATGGCAGTTTAAAAATCAAAATATACAAATGTTCTTTTTGTTTTTTTCATTAAGGAGTTCTCTTCAGAATGACATACTGACTTTGTAAATGACCAAAAATGATTAACTCCTTAGATGCCCTCTAATCCGTGTCTGTTCTCAGGGTGGTGGTGCTGGATAAAGTCACTGATTTGCTGCTGTTCTTTGGGAAGCTCTTGGTCGTTGGAGGAGTCGGTGAGAGTCAATATTAGTTTAAGTTTAATATATAGTTCAGAGTAAACTTTAGCTATTAGTTATTTTTAAATCTTTATAACTTTCTGTTTTCTTTTTAGGCGTGTTGTCCTTCTTTTTCTTCTCGGGACAAATCCCTTTGCCAGGCTCCTCCTTCCCCTCTGAAAGCCTCAACTATTACTGGATGCCCATCATTGTGAGTTTTGACTCATTTTATTTCCTAATGCTTAGACATATTTCACATTTTACATTTGTCTCTTATCACTTACAAACACACTAACATTTACCAATACTACATTACCTTTTGTGAAGTCAAGCAAAAAATGAAATTATTGTTGGCAACTCTCTGGTGAAGAAACAATGATAGAGCTTAAGAGAATTAACATAACAGAACCATTTGTGTAAAGTACAAGAAAATATGCAATTGAAAATAAAGATAAAAAACTCCTACTACTGAAATGTAGCCAGCTATCTACAATATTAGAACAAAGCTTGAATAGACTAAAACATGTAGAAATAAAGTAGAGTAAAAGTATAAGGCTCCAAAGCTGTTATGTAGAAGTGCAGTAAATACATGTACAGTCAAATTCTCCTTCAGTACGAGTCACATTTAACCTTCAGGGCTACGCAAACATGAATCTGCCCAGAGCTGGTTGAGTTACATTACTGATTGTGTGTTTCCCGTTTGTTTTTAACCCTTTTTCAGACGGTGGTGTTTGGGAGTTACCTCATCGCTCACGGTTTCTTCAGTGTCTACAACATGTGTGTCGACACGCTCTTCCTCTGCTTCTGTGAGTCTCAAACTAAAAACATGGCACCTTTTTAAGTATAATCAAACTATGAGCAGTGGAAACCATATACATATTTGCATGAAAAAAGTAAAAGAAACTTTGATAATAATCTTGGAAGAAACTGAAGCTCTTTGAAGTTTTTAAACAGACCAGAGTGATGTTTTCTGCACAAGTGTCATGTGTTGTTTATTTGATCCTAAGGATTTCTTAAAGACTTCTTGTTAACATGGAAATGTAATTTCTTTGCCTGGGAAAAAAAACATGCATTGTTACTGTGAGCCTCTGCACAGATCTGATCTGTAACTTTTTTTGTGTCATTTTTGTTCCAGTGGAGGATCTGGAGAGGAACGATGGCTCTACACAGAAACCGTACTTCATGTCCAAAAACCTGATGAAAATCCTCAACAAGAAAAACAAATGAAGATGCGATTTCCTAAATGTGTCAAATGATTTCAGATTCAGGCTCATTTTTATCTTTTTAAATAAGTTTACTGAAAACCATTTGCTGATTTTGCACTTTTTCAGTTGTGTTTTTGTACTATACATAAAGACTGATTATAATTATATTTCATGACGTTAAGTGCCTCAGGTTAATAACTGTACAGAACGGCATTAATACAACTATATTTTTGCTGGACGGATGGAACCAATCTGTTTCTTTGTCAAATACTAAAATGATTCATAAAGTTAAGAATATTAAATAATGCTTTTATAATATTTTAAATAAAACATTTATTACATTAAACTTGTTTGTAAATACGTTTAACCATAGACTCAATTATTGGTCTACATCCTCTCAGCTCACGTCAAGTGCACTTTTACTACAAGACCTGTCACTATTACACATTTTAGAGTGTTATATTACAGAAAATACTACTATAACCTGTAATATTTTAGGCCACATAATGGCACTGACACCAAAACCCATAATTATTTTCCCGCTAAACCCTCTACTAAATTATAGACACTATAGATCTCAATAAAATAATAATACGACATAACACTTGTATGTAGCACTTTTCATGACACTCAAAGACGCTTCACATGGTTCAAAACAAAACACAAATGAAAGAAACAGATGAAACTCACCTGTTCATATCTGAATCTTTTTTTCAGAACTTTTTGGAAGATGAGTGTGGATGAGTCTCTGATGTGTTTTTGGGCTGGGAGTTCTAGAGGGTGGGGGCAGCAGCGGAGATGGCCCTGTTCCCCCAGATCTTGTCCTGTTGGGGGGAGATAGGAGGTTGGTGTCATCGGATCGGATGGGCATGGGTGGGTAGTGTGGCGGTGGAGGAGCTCAGCTGATATGCTGAATGAATAAAAGAAATATCCCAAAATAACACTGAACATTTTCTCATTCAGTAAGTGATTATAACAGGACGACTATTCATGACGACATAAAGCTCCTCTTTGATCTTTATTTAAAGGCGCATTATGTAACTTTTCACATGGAAGGGCTGCCATCTGCATGTTTCTAAAGAGACGTTATTGCTTTCTCAATAATGTTAGCCAATATGGTATAAACTTGTCTGTCTACATGGAGACAAGCAGGGGACTCGATGCCACCAGGCAAAGTTACAGGTCAGATCTGTGAAGATGTATATATATATATATTGAAGATCTGTCAAGGTATATTTATTAAGAAAATGTAACTGAATAAATGGAAGAACTGCCATACTGTGAAAAGATCTACTCAAAAACTAAAAATGCCTGAAAAGTGTCCCCATGTTCACTATCCCTCCTGTGTACATGTCCAAACCCTCTCAGTCCACATGGAGGCAGTGTTGAGTAGACTAATGACAGGACACATGACAATTTTGTTCAACCTTTAATTTTCCGATTCAGTTTGAGTTTTGAACGACGCTTTCACAATGTAGTTTAGTGTCTTAATACGAAGTGTGAGTGAAATTACCCATGAACCATCTGTCCATCCACAGAACTGAACACTTTTAAAAACTTGACAGAACAAAAATAATTAGCATTTTGTATCATTGTGTCATTGTAACAAGCATTTTTTACATCTTTTGATCCTCTTGTTTAAACGGAGTAGTTTATAAATACACAGGCTTTTAGTGCTTGGAGTTAGTGTCAGTCACATAACAGGCAAAAGCATATGCTACTGTAAAAGAGTGGACAGATTTGACACTAAAAAGAACCTGAAAATATCTAAAATTTATCTAGAGTTTTCTTATGGAGGACCAAACTTTAAATGAAATATAAAGAAATGTAGTTTACACTTTAATTTTCAACATAAATTATTCATATTTCGTAGCATTTTTAGAGGCCGAGGAAACTATTGAAGGTTGAATGATGGAAAAAGTATCAAAATGTGCATATGTGTGTATGTGAATTATGTCGTAGAACTCAAGATGTACCATATATTGTAAATACAATTTATTTTATTATATTTTATTTTGGCCTAGTACACAGTAATAAAGTTGTGTACTATTAGAGAAAACTGCTGTTGATTGTTGACTTTGCAGCTGATGTAATCAACATTTCCTGGGGTGTGGGGCTAACTAGAGGCTCTGCTCTGTCTGAAGATCTTGTTACTTACTTTAAACTTTAATCTGAGCTTTGTTTGAACACAATCTCACCATAAAGAACCATCTTAACAGGAATTACACCAGGAGAGCCGATTTGCCCTGTTAAACAGGTCCCTCTCAAATAACATTACAGTCACAGCCTCGCTAGCATTAGCCAACAGTTTTTCAGTTAGCCGCTTTTGCCTTTTTGTTGAAAATCAAACAGGACCATGAATGTTCGGATTAATCACAAACTCCTGAAAACGTGCCGTTTAAATCCATTTTGTATTTTTTCTTGACAATCTAGAAACTCATCAGGCTGTTTGTTAATGGGTGCTTGGTGTCGTCATGGTAACTGCTGAACATTCCACCATCCACATACATGCAGAACCCCCTCAGTTTGATGTCACTGCGATAAATCCTTGTACCCAATTTAGTCCTCCATAAGATTTTGGGCATTTTCAAATCCAATTTGTTCATAAACTTTGTCTACTTCCTCCTATGGCTCCTCTCCACTTTTAACACTTACAACAAACCTCATTTTTACAATATTTATATGTACAAATATATAGCGATTTCACACTCACCCAAACATACAGATGCATACAAAAGTGTACTGTGACAGAAGTGGGACAAAATTAATGAAATCCTCACAACTTTGACTTTTAAAAGCTACCAAACAAGTTTATGATTTAAATAGAGACTGGTTCCACAAAGATAAATCATATAGGACCATGACAAGGGCTAAGTGTTCACAGAGACAAACACAACATTAGGAGAATGTATCATATCATATTAAGTAACGAGTAAGGCATTTTATATTTTCAAATGTATTTTGATTGATTGGATGTGCTTCAAACCAGTTCCATCAAAATGAAAATGTGTTCAGGATGAGAGCCAAAACAACATGTCCATATGAGAACAGTTAAAACCACAGACTGTGTAAAGAAGTGGACTAAGAGACTGTGACGAAGTCAAATGAAGCTCATCGAGGAGAGCGGATATAGGGGTAAATATGGAGCAGAGTTCCATATTTGGAATTCCAACTGCAAGAATCATAGAGACCATAAAGCCAATCCAGAGCGAGACTGTTAAAGGTAACACCCCTTCCCACCCACACCCCTGGTTTAGCAGGGAGCGGGCGCTTAGCAACACTGTCAATCAAACCTGTTTCTATCGCTGCCAGGATCAATCTCGGGGAAAGAAAGTGCCTGATTTGTCTGTTATTAAGGTTTGTATCTTGAATTATGGACACAATACCAAAATAAAAATATCAGGATCATATAGAGCGGGTTAATAGGAACATTTTAAGACCAAAATGAAAGTCTGACAGCAGCAGAGTAGCAGTAGCAGGATGGAGCAGGAGGTGCGCCCTTGATCACGTCCATTTGGAACATGGCGACTAGCAGGTGAGCTATGTCCATTTATATATACAGTCTATGGTTGAAACGTCTCTACATTGAACCACTACTGCATGAACGAGGGATTACACCGTCTCTTTGGCTGATTGGGATTGAAGTTATACATTAAGTTACAATATTAAGATGGAAGAATTCCCATTTAAATCTCAAATCCTGAGGTTCCTTTAGGTCTGTGTGCAGTAGTTTCATCTATCTCTTGAGCTAATTATAATGTATCCTATTTGCAATATTTACCTACAAGGCAAATGTGTAAACAGTAAACATTTTTGGAAAAGTTAATATGTCCTTTGTTCTTTTCATAAAAATGTACTGAAAAAACATGGTGTCGTACCAGTATCTTTGTGAAACCTGCCTCTTAAAAACTGTTGTACCTGTTTTGATCTTTCCTCCAAACCAGCTTCACCAATAGGTTGTGTTTGTAGAATCTGATTATGTTATGATTTCAGATGAAGGGCAAGCTCCATGGAACAGAGATATTTTAGATACTTAAAGGGCCCATATTACACTATTTTCTGATCTATGTTATAATGTTGATTCCTCATCAAAAACATGGAAAGTTTTCTATTTTGTTTTGTTTCATTCATACATATTTAACATAAACCCTGCAGATTTAGGTTCAAGATCTTCTCTCAAACAGAAAACACCTCTGTTCCACCTTGTGATGTCATCATGTGGTAATACAGGAAGTGCTCCACTGTGTTTTTAAACTCCATAGACCTTCATTGGAATCATTTGGAAGATTTCAGCCCAATCTTTACTGGACTAAAGGTAAAAGGAGCTGTTCACTTGATAGACTAATAATAAAGTGTTACTCAAACATGTAAATGAAACAAAACACAACTCCAGGTCTGTTTTTGAGGAGGTAACAACATTACAACACGACTTAAAGCTCACGAGAGACATTTTTGTGTAATATAGGACCTTGAACTCTGGGTTATTTTCAGTGTTGTGATGTGTGGTGACCGTGGCAACCTATTGTGCGTGCTCATTTGGCTCTCCCTCACTGATCATTCACATCTGGGACATTACTTTAGTGCTGTCTTCACAGTGCAATGGCAGTTTAAGACAAAATGTAGCTCCAAAAATTCAACTTTGCTACTTTTCTTTCTGTCCATTTGCTTTGAAAATGATGAATGCTGCTACTCTTTGGCCTTTAGGTATACAATAAAATGCTCTCCCAACGCCCACGGCCCTGTTATGAACCATACTGGGAAGAAGCGTGAGTGTTTTTGGCCATTTTTATTGCCGTAGTTCTCGCCGTAGTACTTGTTGTCTTGTTGTAGATCCAGATGCCGCAGAGGTCACACACTCAGGAGCCAGAAGAAAAAGAAAATGGCGACAAACAGGAAGAGGGAGTCCTGCCAGTTGTTGTTGTTAGGGTTACCGTTGTTATGGTTTCCGTTGGCCTGGTGTTCGCCTGTGTACTGGTCTGAGGAGAGAGAGAATGAGGGATTTTTGTCAAAACCTTTCAAAAAATTATAGTTTTGTTGACATTTTATTTATCCCTTTACATATTATATCTTTTGAATAGTGTACATTCCTCAAATGTTGCCTATTCATGGATTTCAGACAAACTATTCCTTCCTGATTTGAAGAACTTGGTGAGGAACTTTCCCCATTCAAAAAGATTTAAGATTGTGGCATTATTTTCTGAACACAAGGGCTACTGTACTATAATCCACGCCAAAACCAGAGTAAACAACAGCAGCCTCAACTCACTAGAGCCAGTCTCCAAAACAGACCAGAAACTGACCAATACAACCTTTATATTAACATGTTGGCATAGCAACCAAGTGTCCCATATAAAAGCAGTTACATTAACAACAATCCCTTTTACCACTGATGCAGACTTTGGATCAGACACAGGTGAAATTAACCTCTGTCTTTAAATAACATGTTTGTGAGGAGATTAATTGTGTGTTGTTGTCCTTTACGTCCCCCTGTCGTTAGCTAACAAGCTCGCTAGAAACTACTTTCACTTTCCATTTTGCCGTATAAAGCCAATTTGAGCCAAAAATTAGGCCAAAAAAGCAAAGAAACACATTTTGTCTGTTGCTCTCCCCGTAGTTCGGCCTCAGTGCCACTCAGTCAGAATGTTGAACAGCATTTTTCAAATAAAACGATGTCAGTGCATAACCTCTGTTGTTTTCAAGAACAGTACACTGGGCAGTTTGGATGATTCGTGTGTGGACTCATGGGATTTTGATTGGATTTAATCAACTCCACATGAATCCAGTATAAATGATGTTTAATTAGAGGTTTTGAGAGGCAGAAATCAGGCATCGTCTTATCTGTTTTACATGTGAAAATCATTATTTTTAATATACTGATTAACACAATAACACAATAATGAGTATATACACTACCAGTTTGGACACGCCCTCTCATTCAATGTTTTTTTTTTTTGTTTTTTGTTTTTTTTTACTGCTTTCTACATTTTATATACACACAGAAGACATTTTTTGGGGGGGTTTTATATTCAAATCTTCAAAGTAGCGACCCTTTGCTTTGCTTTGTTTTTGACTACATAATCCATAATTCCATACGTCTTACTTCATATATTTGATGTCTTCTGTGTGTATCCAAAAAATAGAAAGTAGTAAAAGTAAAAAAACAAAAAAAACAAAACTTTAAACTAAACTTTTGACTGGTGTTGTTCAAAAAAAAAAAAATAGTAGAGTTTTGCTTAATATATTTGACGTCTTCTGTGTGTAGATAAAATGTATAAAAGTAGTAAAAAAGAAAACACTGAATGAAAGGGTGTGTCTAAACTTTTGACTGGCAGCGTACATAGAGCCCACTAACACCAGGAAAGCCTTATTATAAATACTTTTCACATTAGACGATGTTGTATCTTGTGTAGATTTTACCTGCTCTGTGAAAAGGGTCGTTGGCGTTGAAAACTGTTGTGAAGAACCCGAAGGGAAATGCCCCGATCCCAAAAGACATGTGGAACCCTGTGTCGCCCAAACCCTGAAACATCTAAACACAAAAACATGATAAACAGACGAGAGAGGGGCAGAAGAGGTGAAGAGAGAAGAGGTGCATGATGGAAATAAGGACTGACCCCGCCCCCTCCTCTGCTCTCTGGTTCTGTCCTCTGTCCCTGAGGTCGAGGTGGTGTTTTCAACCTGAAAAAACAAAAAAGAGATTAAACTAATTATAAATGTCTTTTTTGTGTTCATTACCAACTCAAGGTTCAAGTGTGAAGGTACAATTTATAGATTATTATTATGTTATTCAGTCATTTCTAATTATCAATTATATGGTTGTTGTTGTTTTTTATAGAGATCGACCAATATGGTTTTTTTCATGGCCCATGCTGATAAACTGCTGATATTTTTGGGCCTATTTTGATTATTTTCCTCAAATTATGTGATTTCAATTTACTACAAACTCAAACTCTGTGTATTTTTTTGGGCAGCAGATTGACCGAAGATTAAAATCGTGTGTTGCTTCTGTTCATTAAATCAAAATTGAAAGTTGTTTTTGTCAGTTTTTCTTTGGCATATTCCCCAGCCCTGGATGAGACGCGCCTCTCTCTTTGTCTATGACAACACAAGGCCTTCAGCACATTCAGGGTTGGGCTGAACGCTTTGAAAAATGATACAGTTGCAATTTTTCTGACAAACATTACAATTACAATTAGATTTGGCAAGACACTGCAGGTGACTGGAAAAAATGTAAACGTAGAATGTCTATAGCAGTTTACTAACAGAAATGTAAGAAAAGAATGTATTACAAGTTTGTTTTCATATAGAAATAAGGGATTTTATGTGTAAAAATGGCCAAAAATCGACAATTTTTGGGACATTCATAGCAGAAACAAGAAAAAAGCCAGGTTTAAATGTTGTTAACATATTAGAAATTTAAACATATACAGACTTGTGTAGTATTTGAGTAGATCTGACTGAAAATGTGCCATTGAGAAAATGGCCTTTGAATTTACAATGTCCCATATAACTATGGATGCAGGTTGATTGAATTAAATATTTTAACTTAAGTTTGTTTGCTTTGTATGTTTGGCTGTAGTGTCTCCCCTTCATAGTTGGTTTCTGTTCAAAGACACGTTTTTTTTAAACATTTCCACGAGCGTTAGTATTAGTATATTTCAGTCTCCTCTAGAGTCTAAGTAATTCAAAATTTACATGGATTTCAGAACATGTTTGTTGATGTCTAAACTACAGTGTTGACATAATAAGACAGAACTTAAATACTTGTAAATATGTAAATAGCTCCTTTGCCGTGTGTGTTGAGTACCTAGGGTCGTCCTGACTGGAGCTGCCTCGTCCGTACAGAGGAATCACTTTGTCTCTGCTGATCCCGGCTTTACACACAGGACACTGCTGTCTGCTGGGACGGGTCTCCAACCACTGGGAAAAACAATTTAAATTTAAACTAACAAAAGACTTAACTTCAAACGACAGCTTTGATTACACATTTATGAACTGGTAAATGGTCACATTTTTTATTTAGTGCTTTTCCAACTTCAAGTCACTCAAAGCTCTTTAAATGAAGGAACCATTCACCCATTCACACACACAGTCATACACCGGTGTACACAGACACTGGGGGCGAAGTGGGGTAAGTGTCTTGCCCAAGGACAAAACGGCAGTATTCATTTGTAAGAGTTAGAATCACACTGCCAAACTTCAGACAGAGGACAAAGGCTCCACCAAGTGAGTTACTGTTGCTTTTAAAACGTAATCGTTTGAAACTAGTAACTGTAAAAGAGTCAAAACAGCATCGAATGAGCACAATAGTTATTTATTTGACAAATGTTCCTATGTATATCAGCCGTGAGAAAACTCTGTTCCTTCTGCATAAGCGGTTCCTGTATTGTGGATGGCATTTTGCGTCATGGTAGACTGGATTCAGCGCTACTTCTATATATGTATTTCATGTGCACTTTAACTGAAAAAATAACTAAATATTTCTTTTGTGGTTGAACTGAATAGAGGCATGACCTAAAACGTACTCATCATTTAACCTAAAATAGTGTAAACTCAGGGTCATAGGAGGTCAGAGGTCAGACCATGTTTGATAAATAGAGTGTTGGCTTTTCACAACTCAAACTTTTCATTGTAAAAACTGTCTGGGGTTAGAGTTACAGTTTAGAGGACAGTCATTACAAGTAGTAGAAGTCAAAGTAGTATCAGCAGTACAATAATAGTACTAGATATTTTTACTATGAAACAGCAAGAACTAATCAAATCTACTATATTCACTATTTTCTGATCTTATAACGTTGTTTCCTTGTTTTATTTTCAATTTTATTTTATATCTCTTCTGAACAAAAGGTAAAAGGAGCTGTTAACATGAAAACTACAGCTTCATGACATCACAAAGTGAAACAGAGCATTGGAGATGTAGACAGACTAATAATAACTCCAGGTCTGTTTTTGAGGAGGTAACAACATTTTAACAAGGCTTAAAAGTCACAAGAGTCGGTTTTCTGTAATTTAGGTCCTTTAAAAGGTAAAGTAAGATATTTTAAATATTTTAATACTTTAATCCTCTGGCTAAGATCGTCCTGACTCCTGACCAAGTTGAGCTCAGGGTCTAGAGCTGCATTAATTCCATGTGTCTTTATGTCACATTTGTATTCACTTTGATTCCACTGTCAGTGCTGTTTACTGTCTAAATTTACCACTAAAATGACCCCGACAAACTGGTTTATATTTCACGCTCAGGGCAAAACATGTACCAGTGTGATTTTCATAATAAACAACTACACAATGTGATTTCAGACCAATATTCTGAGAATTAGAGTTGTAGTGATGAAGAGGAGAAGGGAGAGGAAGAGGAGGAGGGAGAGGATGAGGAAGAGGATGAGGAGCAGGGAAAAGGAGAAGGGAGAGGAAGAGGGAGAGGAGGAGGGAGTGGAGGAAGAGAGGAGGAAGGAGAAGAGGAAGAGAGGAAGAAGGAGTGAAGGAAGGAGAGGAGGAAGGAGAGCAGGAAGGAGAGCAGGAAGGAGAGGGGGAAAGATAGGAGGAAGGAGAGGAGGAAGGAGTGGAGGAGGGAGTGGATGAGGAGGAGGAGGGAGTGGTGGAGGAGGAGTATAGTAGAGTAAACACAGGCATTAGCTGCATTAGTTTAATCTCCTCTGAGTACATTACATCACATTCTTTTCTATGAGACGTTTAACATGTTTAAGAGTCGTTTAAATCAGACTTACTGAGCTCGTGTCTGTTCTATAGTTACAATCTATGACACCAGTGGATCATTATGTTAGAAATTACACATTTTACATCACAACATTCATCTAAAATGACTTATCCTCCTAGGACCTGGCGTCCACATATGAGGACAACACATTTTGGGTTGTCTAGGCCACAATGCAAATTTTTTTGAAGAAGAAGAACAGCAACAATGCAAATATATTCAATTTAGAATCTTTTTAAGAGTTTAGAATGTTCAGAATATTTTAAGTTTTTTTTATTTTTTTGTAAAGGCACATGTTTTCCTGCTCCTGTCAGCAGCTCTTCACATGAGACACATTGTTCCAAGAGGCACAATTGTTGTTTCTCATTTTGTTTTTACTCAGGACAAAATGTTTCTGTGTTCAGGGTCTTAATAAATATTTTTTGCAAATCATTATTCAAATGTTTTATCAAAATGATTAAAATGTCCACTTTTTTTATTATTATTATCATCATTATTATTATCATTATCATTATTGTCATTATTATTATCATTATCATTACTATTATTATTATTATTATTATTTTGCATCACTTTTGTAAAAAGATAATTCTTTACACTCATCAGGTCCAATCAGCCTAAATAACAAAGAGAAATGAATAAAGTCACGCAAGAGCTCAGGTCTTAGGAGGATAATATAAGAAACATGTCAAGAGCTGACTATGCCACGCTACTGAATCCTATGTGTATCAACAATTAAAATAAAATTAAAATTAAATTTAAATGGGAGAACAAAGTAAGAACAGAGCAGTGCGCGTGTACCAGTGGGGATAAAAACGGGAGTTAATCGACAATATGGATAATAAGTGATTAAAGATTACTCCAACATGCACAAAGCACTCCAAAAACAACTGTGAGGGAAAATGACAAGGAAACAACTTAACGATGGTTAATGTTTAAAAGCTCTGAAGAGTTGATTTTACAAAACAGACCAGCTTTAAATGAAGGGCCTCCAAAAACCTCCCCAAAAAGCACTATACAACTAAAGATGTTCCACAGTATGGCATTAAACTATATGTGGCATTTATTATTATCTTACTGTGAGCAGGGTCAACTCTCCGTAGATCTGACCTGCTGGCACCATTTGCTTGTCTCCATGGATATAGACAAGTTAAATGCAGAACAAATGCTAAATTGCCTGAGTTGCTACATCAAACCATTTACACACTAGTTCATTTATTTTTGTGCCGATGCCCATCCTGTCACACATAATCTGATGGACAAGGCAATGTGGGTGAAGTGTCTTGTCAGGGACACAGAGTCAGCAGATGCAAACATGAAGCTGAAGCCAGAGAGGGTCATGCACACACCTTCATGAATGTTAAATGAATTGTAATAAACGTTTGAGCACAGGTTCTCAGATAAATCACATTTACACAAACTAACAGATAAAATAGATACACACCTGATGAAGACAGGGCCAGCTGTGGAGACACAAAACAGAAACACAAAACACAAAGTTAATTACATGTTAATAACACAGAGGCACAGCTCATGTGCAGAGGAGGAACAGTGAACACATGAGCAAGAATGACAGTTATGAGTTTGCTGCTGAGAGTCCTTTCGGTCCTAATTAGACCTGTCACGATTATACATTTTAAAGTAAGATACACTGATTCTGAAAATATCATGATAAAACAATAAGACTGAAATTAATTTATATCAATGGCACGATAATTTTAAAACCCTTTTCTAAGTGATTCATTTTAAACATAATGCGGCCTGTAATATATAAATAGAGCAATGAAACACTTAAGTAGTTAGTTCTAGTATCTATAATGTGTCATGTAAGTTACCGGTAATCATTGGGCCATCTACAATCCAAATGTTATCACATAAACCTAATCCCACACAGAGTTAAGAACAAATTTCCCCACTAGTGCGAACAAAAGGTCCATGGATAAATACTGAGCCTGAAAAAATATGTTCATCTTGCATATACTGAACAATAAGTTCAATAAGTACAATAAGTATAAATTTCAATTTCGATTTTCTTTGCTCCCCACTCTAAGTCACTTCCCCTTCAGAGCGCTATCACAACACAATCAGCTGCATCCCGCTAAAGAAACTACTGCACATCACATCAGGTTTGTCAAGTTGCTGTGTACAGTTTTGTATCATGTTTTTGTATATTTATGAAGCATTGTGGTGACGTGGCTTGTAAAGCAGTAAAGATATGAAATGTCCATTAAGATGAATAAAATGAGGTCACATGAGTTTGTCTCCATGAATCACTGTTGAACTGTTAACCTCGGATGATTTACGCTTTAATACCACACACTAACACGGCTCTGCCCTGATCAAATGTGTTAGAAACAAGAGTTTCTATTGTATTATATTCCCATGATAGAGAATGATAGCAACTACAAGAGAAAAGGACAATAACCAGTAAATTGCTGCACTAAAAAACTGGAGAGTTATATGTTTTGGGTACCAGGGCAGAGACTGAAAACAGCATTTATTTCCTTTAAACAAAAATCAAATACGACAATATTGATGCAAATTTGTTATGTAGATGTTATTTATCGCTCATGTTACTACAGAACAGCTTTGTATAAATATAAATTCAAACATTGTCGGACTTTCAGGGACAACTATGATCAGTAAATACATTTATTACAACTATGACATCAGCTTAATCAATATTTCCAAGTCGATATCTGATTTTGCTCATTTTTCAGTATTGGTGCAGAATCTGCCGATATCCAATACCAGTATCAGATCGGTGCATCTCTAACACAACAACCTGCCTTGTGTTAGAAAACAAGTAGTCTAAAAGAATGGGTTTAATAGGGCTAAAATATTCAACTTGTATATTAGTATCATAGTGATTAAAGCTGCAGTGTTTATCAAATCGAAATAGCTATCTGAATGGACATAATTAGCAAATAGCAAAGTTTTTTTTTTTTTCCAATACCATAATTTCCTTCACAAACAACTATATTCATTCATTTTAACAGACCAGTTTATTTCCCCTGACATGTTTGGACTCCTGTCTGTATCATCAGGAGAGACACACAGCATCATGTGACTCTTCTGTTAACTGCAGACAGGAGTCCAAACTTGTCGAGGTAAATAAACAAACTTGTCTGCTAGATGAAAAATAAAAAGTAATGTTAACCCTGTAGTTTCGATCTGTACAAATATGCTCTGAAATGTGATCACTTTTATTTGTGTTGGAATTAGTTTGACGGTTCATATTTCAGTCTTTTTTGTCAATTCTCCTGGATACGTTTAAAATGTGAACTTTGAACAGAATCTATCTAATATAGTACATTCCTCTTTCTGTTTTATGTATTTATTTGACAGGGACATTGTATAATAAATGTGTTGCACAGACCAGATTTAGCCGCAAGCTAATTTTCCTCTGTAGTCGCTGGGGAGGCAAAGTAACAGCAAGTCAACATTTAAAATAAAGATTAAAAAAAACAAACCCCAACAACCCATCACCAGCAGAGGGAGCACCTCATCAGAACTCCAAATACAAACTTACAAATAGAAATATTTACATATATACATTATTCCTACAAACAGCAAATCATTACTGGCTACAGCCCTGACACTCTTGTTAAGGTTGAATTAAAAATGTCCCAGAATGCTACACTCCCTCACAGATACAGTCAAGGAGTTCCAGGCCCTGCCGCTTTGACAGAGAAGACCTAAAGTTCACATAACAGTCTCATCTAGAGGAGGCTTTAGTCGTCCTCACTCCTGCTTCACATGATCTCATAAAACCTTTTAGATGTGAGGGCACCTGGTTATGAAAAATCTTGTACCCTAGAAAAAGATTAACAATAGGGTCACATTCTGAAATGTAACATGTTATATTTCTTAATATTACAATAATGATGTGACACAGGTTGCTTATGTAAAATCCTGAGTACTTGTTTGTACAAGCTTTGAAGAGGTTACATTGCAGAGTTTGTTGCCAGTGACTGTAAAATGTTAAAATATGACTGAATGCAGAAAAAGCCTGAGGGAATCTGTTGTTATTTGGCGACGGATGAATCTGCACTGAGCCAAATTCAATTTGACATTTTCGATATATGCTTTTTACATGACAGTGTTCTGCCCAGTTCAACACCTAAATATTTAACAGAATTTATTCACTTGATGACAAGTTCAGGAGCCAAATGAAGATTTTTCCTCATCGAGAGATGCATGCTCATTTAGAGTCATACGTGAGTGCACTGGAGCACAGATGCAGCATGGGCAAATACAATGGCATCGTCAACGTACATCTGTGTGTTATTAATATAAACATTAAACAAGAGGGGACCTGACATGGAGCCTTGTGGCACCCCAATTGAGAACGACTAGACAACTCATGCTTTTTGGTTTGAGTGCTTAGTTGGACTTGAATGATCCCTCCTTATGTAATCCTGACTTAAGTTGAGTGCAAGATCAGGTAATGAAGGGGGAAGGTTGCAGCAGATGACACAGAAGTCCCTCGTTGCTTGTTTCATCATTTCTTTAACGGAGGAGAGAGAGGTGCAATAGAGAATGGACATTACATCAGAACGCTCACAGGAGAGGACATATGGACAGTATTAATACTACTACTACTACTACTACTGCTATAAGAGACTAGTACTAAGGGTTGAGAGTATATAAAGTATAGCTGTCTAAGTTTACTACTAGCCTATTAAATACCACAGAGTCAATGCATAATAGCCTTATCAGCTTTCTAACATATTCACAAGACAGATCCCACAAAATGAATGAAAGTACCCCAGTAATCACTATGAATCAAAAATCCCATGGTACTAGTATTATAGTGTGACATGGAGGGCAGGCTAATGATAAAAACTAAATAAATAACAAAAGTGTTTAAATCTTGATTTCATAAACATATTTTTCTGCTCTTAACTCTCACAGAGGATTGGCTGTGCTCAATTCAAAAGACACAAACTGATCACTGACGATAAGAAATGATTGTCTCTAGATTTGGTTAAATTTAATGGCAACGGGCTTCTTAGTTCACAAAAAAAGTCCTTTCCAACTCTAGAGACCTTGTACTGGCATATGACATATTGCTATAGCCTATTGCTACATTGCAGCGGATGTCATCAACATTCTCTGGGGGTGTGATGCCAACTGTAAGCACTGCTCTGTCTGAAGGACTTACTTTATTTTAACACAATCTGACCATGGAGAACTGACTTAGTTGAAGCTACAACAGTTGAGCCAATTTGTGCTGTTAGACAAGTCCCTCTGAAAAGCTATTACAATCACAAGCTAGCTAGCATTAGCCATCAGTTTTTTTCAGTGAGTCACTCTCACCTTTTTGTTGAAAATCAAACACAGACAATGTTAAAACTTTTCTTGGTAGTTATTGCTAATGTGTGCATTGAGTCTCCATGGTAATTGCTGAACATTCCACCATAGGCATACAGGCATAACATCCCCAGTGTCATTGCAAAGTATCAAATGTACACATCCGCCCAAAACAAAGCCAGTGCATTTTCACTCACGGCAGCTTTAAGTTTGACCTGAATCCTTTTGGGCCTAATCTGACCTGGGATCAGAGGACACGGCACAACAACAGTGACAAGTTTTAGAACAAGTATAAACATTGACTGCTGAGGTATGAAAGGAAACAAATATATTTAAAATTCAAGACAAAACTAATTAGGACAAAACATTGAAATACTAAAACAAGCAGACTGTAGACTGTCTACTAGCTGCTTAACTAAATTAAACTAAACTCTGTGATATTTTTTATAAACGAGAATAATGTGAGAACTGATGATTTTAGCTAAATGTGTAAACAATGACAATATTGCCCATTGTGAATATATGGAATGCATTTTGGCATCCTATAATCAGAAGATTGAAGGTTCTGTGAATGTAATTTTGTCCTTGAGTAAGACACTACTTGAAAGCAGTCACTAAGAATTTATCTTACCCATTGTTTTTTATATTCTCCTACACTGGTTACACGAGCTAAAATTGGACATTTATTTAAAAAGTTGTCACAATGTCAATGTGACAGGACCATGTGTTGCTGGTAAATGAGTTACCACACATTACATCAGCCTCATACACCACCAATGTTTTCATTCCAAACAATGACCTCTGTACATGGAAAAATTACTTCATTCTTACAAACTATAAATATTAACTGATGCTCCAAGAGGCATTACGGCATGTGAGCAGCTTTTACACATCACACGTGCCAGAACGGTATAGGGACCATAGAGCTTCAACAATTTATCTCACTGTCAAAACTCAATTGTCTTGCCCAAGAGCAGTAGGAAGAGCTGGAATTTACCTGTCAATATGTCTATTATTGGACAATCTGAGCCATGTTCTACAAAAAATACTAGTTAATGAGTTAATTTTTTGACAACAAATATTAGTTAATCTGTATTTATGAAGTGACACTTGAATGTTTTTTTGGTCTGTCAAAATCTTTTCAGGCAAAACTTGTAAAATTCACACAATCACACTGAAACCAGAAGAACATTGAGATAATAGTTACTTAATTTATACATAGAACTATATAACTGCATTATAACAGTAGTAGAGGACAAAAGTTCAACTACATCAATGTTTACTTCAGCTGGAGATAAGAGTTCAGTATAACTACACTTCCTACATGGCTAAAACGAGTAGCATTTAAAAACTAGAAAATTATTTCAGAAAACATAAGGGGGAAAAGGACAAATTCGGGTTACTTTCCAAATAGGAGTCATTTTAACTGAGATCAACCAACCCATTGTGTATTACTGTCACACTGTGGATCATATGTTACTTCACACGAAGTAGCATTGTACTCTCACATTGTACTCTCACTATTTTCTCCAGTCTTTTATATTTTTCGTGGTTTTGAGGCACTTAGTTAAGTTAAACCGGTCAGACTTGGTGCTGTAAAGAGAATAGTTTACGTAGAGCCACTGAGATGTAGTAACCTACGTTGCAAAAATAGCAGGGTCAAATTCCTTCACAACGTGTACAGTTTTATCACTGGATCAAGAAACTCATCACCTGTCAGCCAAAGCATTTACCCTCAGCATAGCATGTATATCAAGATTCAAATGGGTTGCACTATAAAGGCCTGCCAGATACGGATCATCTGAAACGTGATAAACAAAACACATAAACGACCATCACCAAAACAAACCCAAGCTAATTTCGGATCATTGTTGTGCTTCGTACCAGAACAAGTGTCCACACAAACTGATCACCGCGTCTCGGGCCGTGTCCAGGCAAATGTTGCACTCGAAGGTAGCACGATCCGTCTCCGCGCTGCCCCCGCCGCTGCTGCCTCCGGAGCCGCCGCGGTCGTTGCTGCTTTCCCCGACCGGTACTCCCCCGACTCCGGCCGACATGTTTGCAATAAACGAGTCCCGATTAAAAGTCCAAAAGCGCACAGTGAACGGGCCCGCGCCACTTACTGCCGAGCTTCTGCTAACAGTAGGCAGCTGTCAGCAGACTTTACCTGCATACACACTTCCGGTTCCGGAGATGCACGAAGACTGACGAAGGTGCCCGAAGGGTGGGGAGCAAATTAAAAACGCCCATTAAGAGATTTATTGATAAATAAATATACAACTACCATACTAACGTGTTTACATTGTATTATTAGTTTCATATCAATAAACTAAACATTCCTTCAGCACTGCTGTAACAATGAATTTGGCCAAGATAAGCAGCTGCCATTCAGGGCACAAAGAAAATGCACTGGCTATATTATATTAAGACGTATATTTCAAAACCTTGAAATGATACAGGTAACTCTGTTTTTTATTCATTTATTATTTTTATTATTTCTGGAACGTTCAATTTGTTATTCTTTGATGTTGTTCCCAGTCGGACTCATTCCGAGGGCGGACCGCAAACGTGTTTACTTCTCCAGAACCCATGCTGACCACTCTTGCTTGATATATATATATAGAGAGAATTCTGGTTGCATTAGATGAATGCTATGATCATCTTGTTGCGACTACGTTGTATTAGTTAGTTGTTATTTGCGAGTATTGCTGTATTTTAATCGAGCATGAAGATCAAACGACAGAAACAGGCAAAGAAGAACATCAGCTTCTACAAATACAACTTCAGTTTTAGGGAACCTTTCCAGATCCTCGTTGATGGCACCTTTTGTCAGGCAGCTTTGAAAAACAAGATTCAAATCAAGGAGCAAATGCCCAAATACCTGATGGGAGAGGTGCAACTGTGTACAACTAAGTTAGTACTAAACTGTGAACAAATGGTGAAGAGATTTAGTAATTTACTACTTTACTAATTTGATTATTTAATTTGTCTGTTTGCCGTTAGTTGTGCTCTCAAAGAACTGGAGTCTCTAGGGAAAGAGTTGTACGGAGCTAAACTCATCCTTCAGCGCTACCAGGTCCGGAAGTGTGCCCATTTCAAAGACCCTATACCGGCCTCGGAGTGTCTGCTGTCCATGCTGGGGAAAACCAATCCTCACCACTATTTTATAGCCACACAGGTAGTATTACATGGTTATTGCGTTATTAGGTGGTACATTAGTACTTTGACTTTATTTGTGCTTCTTGTGGAAAACCTTTACTCCAAACCAAACTGTGTAAAATTAAAGAAAGTTCAAGTACACAATGTATTGTGGTACTTCTAATGCTATTATTAATACTACAATTATTTCTACCACAATCACCACAGCACCAGCTACTGTTACTTGTTACTTACTACTATTACTATTGTACTCACAGTACTAGAACTATGCAATTTGTTTACAACTACAGTTTCTTTTACAATTGAGTATTAATACTACTACGACTGTATACAAAATTTCAACACCAAGGTAAATTCATCTCCTCAAAAGCATCAGGTTTATAGGTAAATATAGGAAAAAATGAGAGTAAGTGTGAATGTTCTTTTTTATTTTAGGGACAGAGAACAAGTCTGATGTGTCATTCTGCATCCTCCTTATACATTTCTGTTATTGTATTGTTTATAGGATCATACACTGACCACTAGCCTAAAGGAAATCCCTGGTGTCCCGTTGTTTTACATCATCCTCAACACCATTGTTTTGGACAAACCCAGTGAGGCCTCTCTTGATTATGTCCAAAAAGTCCAGCTGGGAGAGCTGGTGAGTCCGACCCAACAGGAGAGCATCCGCAGTCTGAAGGAGGAGCAGGGTTTGGGGCCGAGAGACACAGAGAGGAGGCCAAGGAAGAGGAAACGAAAAGGCCCCAATCCTCTGAGCTGTCTCAAAAAGAAGAAGAAAGCTGAACCCACACCACCAAAAAAGACTGAGGATGGACAGAAGAAGAAAAGAAGTCGACATAAAAGACGAAAAAGTAGTGGGGTTGTAACAGCTCCTGCAGCTCCCCATCAATGAATAGAACAATATAATAGGGCCACAATAGGAATGTGTTTATTCCATTTTTCAAATATGTTTAACTGCAGACTGAAGGAGTAGCATAGTATCTAAACCGAACCATCAATTATTAAAGACAGATTAAGTTTTATAATATTGAGAATGAATGATCATATATAATCTTTTCATAGCAGATGAGACTACATGGCCCATCACCTTTTGCTCCATTTTAGTGCAGCCAACATGAAGAAATGTTTTGAAATATAACTTTGATAGCAGAAAAGACTTGTAAATGCATTTATTTTCTATTTAAAGTTTAAACTGACTGGTGCCATGTCTTCACTCAATATTTATGTCATGCCTTCAGTCAATATTGTCATAAATTTGCTGAGTAAATAATAGACCCTGGAGAGATAATAACATCATATCTAAACTGAACTACCAAGTCAAGTCAGGTGTGGTTTCATAATATTATGAATTACTTGCCTATTCTGTACATTTCACCACCCATGAAAATAAACAAAAAATTGAAAGATGTTTAAACATATTGTGGTATTTTTTATTGTGAAAACATCTTGATGAGTCCACAAAAAAGACTTGTATTCCAACATTGGTAATGAGCACTGCTTACACCAAGGTCTGTCATATTTTCAGTACAAAAAATGAAAAGGCAGGATTGCAGGCACATAATTTAAACACAGAAAAGTACAACAACATTACGCTAACATTAAGATACAAATTTTAGACAACATAACATAGACTCTAAACGCATTTTAAAAGTAAAGTGCAATGAAGTCTCAATTGGAAAAATTGCCTATGCTAACTTAAAAAGCATGTATTAATGGTATTTTTAGTCAGGCAATTTTAAGGTATTTAATGTTAATTTTGGATATATGAATATATTGATTTTCCTTGAATCCTTAGTGAAATAAGCTTTTTAATGCTATTCTGTAATTGTGATGATATGGTGGTAGATTAACAAGTAATAAAAATACCAAGTCTAACCTTATTTGGTAAACATAAGATTTACCTTAAAGTGCATTCATTGTTTTTTTCTTTTGCAATAAAATATGACTATAATAATATTTTATTGTAAATTATTTTCAGACAGAGCATGCAAGTATGGATATGCATACTGATAGCGGCTCTATACTGTAAACAGCCGATGCAACGCGTTTCTACCACCACAGACTCTACCTTACGGCTAAACTACCCACATGTTTATGATGTAATACTCCTCTGTTTTAACTGTTAAATGAACTCTTGCAGTGTTTTATATCATGCATACTCCTGACGTGGATGATTTATCATGTTAAAATACGGCTAACGTGTTTTCTTGACGTGCAGTAAAATTATGCTACTAAAAATTATACAATATATGTTATATAAGCAATCAAGTGCTATTATGAGCAAGACTTAAGAATTAATTTGCAAACCCTCTACCCACTGTCTAGTGCTTTTAACAACAAGAAACAGGAAAACAATCTGGCACTCTAACACGTGGCTCCTGCTTAAGATTAGTATCATATTACGCAAACAATATCATATTATGATGAACAAAGCCAAAGCGCTGGGACTAGCAACAACATGAAGAGGATCTAACATGAGACCCTTTCATCTCTCTATACTCTTATCCTTGGTGTCTCATGATTACACTTTATGTAAGGACGAGGAGGGGAAATATCTGTAGCTGCCATTGTTTTTGAACCAAACTAGCAACAATATAAACACCTAAACTGCAGGAAAAGGGCCTTTGTCTAAGAATAAATGTGCCAATAAAACTTCTGCGTAACTGTTTTTTTTTGTCATACTTTGACTTTGTACATCAGTGGACAGTCTAAGATAAGAATTGCACGCTATGATTGTAAAACCAACCAATAAGATTTAAGTCACAATAAACATCAACATGCAAACAATAGCACCATAAATAAACAATAAACAAAAATGGCTACTGTGAGAAAGTGTTTCCAAAGTCAAGTATTTTGTGTGCGTTAGCAGTTTTGATATCGCATTGCTCTTCATATTCTGACAATATTATGATATAATTTACTATGTATGTATCTAAAAGTAATCTCCTGGGTCTAAAATACATTGTTAGTCAGAGCGAAGAAGCAAATGAAACCACATGAACCATAATTCTTTGCTCCATTTTAGTGCAGCCAATATGAACAAAAATTTTGAATATAATTTTGATAGCACAAAAGGCTTATAAGTGCATTTATAGGGAAGTAACCTTTCCTCTATTTAAAGTTTAAACCTTGAACCTCTTTCCACTATCACAATAATAATAACTTGCGAGGACTATGCGTAAACTAGCCAAAATAGCAGGACTGAATGACTTAAATCTACCAGCATTTGTCTAATTGGCAGATGTGTAGCATATTGTTGTTGTGTTAGCTCAAATGATGTGGAATCGTGGTCCAGGCGTAGCGATGATGTCACTGTAGGGCTCCTCCTGAAGCAGCTCCACGGCCTGCTGCTTCTTCAAAACCAGAAAACTATAAAACTTTGCGGCTGCTTGTTTCCGGTTGTTGTTCCTGCACAGGTCCAGGAGACTCACAGACTGTGCCCCGGTTTTATCCATCACCCTCTGAAAGTACAGGAACAAGGAAGGTACAATTTTAGATGTGAGGGTTTCAAATTGTTGATGTATTTAGCCTTTATTCAATAAGTAACAAGAAGTATGTTTTATGAAATGTGTAATACTGCAAACTTTTCCAAACCTGAAGGCCGTGAAGCATTTGCTGTGTTCTTTTGTTCCATCTTCGTTCTTCTTGGTCCTGGTCTCCTCCCTGAGCTTCCTCCTCCTGAAACAATAAACAACAAGTAAAAACTACAGACAAGTAAATTATACTTTTATTCTCAAAGGGCCTGTACTGTTCAGCTTCTGAACACTGTACCCACAGTCTGGACACTGTAGCCATGGTCTTTGACTTTGTGTATCTTAAAATATTATGCTCATAATAAGTTGGTCCAAATTGCTTGTAAGCTCTGCAGTGCCCATTCATACAAATACATGTGATCCAAGCGCTTTTTGATCCAATTCCAATCACTGTTATTTGACGGTTGAGTAGGTCGACCCGATTTCGGCCCCGTTCACACCACGCTCTGCCCCCTCCAGAGTGCAAGTGGAGCCGCTTAAAGATCCAACTCCCAGTTTCAAGTGCTTTCAGAGTGGCTGTTTACTGCACTCCAGAGTACAGGTGCTGGGTTCACATCGGCCCACATGCACCGCTCTAGGATTGAATGCTCTTTAATGTCAACTTCTGGCAGTGTGAAAGTAAGAGTTTATAACAGGAAGTGATTTCATACAAGGCTCTCACCTCATCATCAGAGTCGTCGTCGGTCTTCTTCTTGTCTTTGTCATTGAGCAGGTCCAGTTCGATGAGTTGGCTAATGGATGGCTCCTCTGGAGGCAGCTCAGAGGCCTCATCCTGGGACACACCTCTGGAGCCCTGCTGCTGATCCAAAGCACCCAGCTATTAAAGGATCACAAAATGAAGACACATCTGAGACACACACGTTTACAAGCATTTACTCTCAATTAATCAGCAGCTTCATTTATCCCAAAATGACAATTCAGTTTGAGGCTCTCATGTCATGTCAGCTATAACTGTTAACAGTATTACATAAATACTTGCTACATAAGAACAGAATATACTTCAGAGGTCCTTCATTGACTGTAGCGGCCCATTGTTCATTGTGTAACAGTTGTCTGCCTTCATTATTTTGTATGTATTACTTATACTGGATATTTTGCACTGTGACTCCTTCCCCCAAGAAGTACAGATGAATATTAGCAAATAAGCCACAGTCTGATACAACCATCTCTGCTTTATGCTTAATGAAGTGGGGCAGTAAGTTCAGATATAATGAAGTCAAATTATTAACTGTAAAATTTTAAATAAAAAATAATAATCTACTTTCATTAATTTGCAACTCTGTCACTTTTCACCATTGGATTCTGGATCTATATCCCTCAAAATTCAGAGCTAGTTGTGTTCTACTAAGTTCCTATACTCACAGGCAATGCTGGTTCTGCGTCCTGTGCCTTGCGTTTGAGCCCTCTCTGACCAGAAGGGGGCGGCATCACAGACTCGTCCAGAGTCCTGCTGCCCTCCACGGCTGCAGACTGCAGAGCGCTGGCTTCCTCCATCAGCGTCTGGTCTGGAAGGCAGTGATCAATAGTTTTATCATTTCTCCTAGCTTTGCCCCTATAGGGTCAGTAAAGAAAACATATTGTGCTTTTCTCTACTATACAGTTATAATCTATGAGCCCCGTGGATCATTATGTTATATTTAGAACACTATAAACTGCAATGTTAGTCTAAAATAACTTAATAAAAGAAACAAGTCTGCTGATTTCGGGTTGGAAGATTGTTATGCTTTGCTGTCAGGTACACCGGTTTGAAATATTGCCATGTTTCAGGATTAGAACTGCTAAATTAAGGTGTTAGGGCATGGACTGTATAAAGAAGTGGACTAAGGCAGTGTGATGTCAAATGTTTGCTACGATACTCACTTAGCAACAAACCAGTTGCTAACGCTAGCGGAAGCAATCTCGGGGAAAGAAGCACCTCATTGGTCTGTTATTAATGTTCATATCTTGTTTTATGAACAAAATAGCCAAATAAAAACATCAGGATCATGTAGAGTGGTTTAAAACAAACATTTTAAGACCAAAATGAAGAGTCTGACAGTAGCAGTTTTGGAGAGAAGGGCGAGTTTTTCAACAGAAAGTCAATGGAGCCGGAAGCTCCCATGCTCACTTGCTATTTGGAATGAGGCGGCTAGAAGGTTAGATATGTCCACGTTTATATAAACAGTCTATGGGTTAGTGTTACAAATTAGGGTTACAGTATTAAGTAGTTACTAAGTCTGAACTTGTTCATTATGAATGAACCTTGTTCAGTATGAATGAATCTTTGTTCATAAAGTATCTAATATTCAACCTACTTATCAAAAAACTAATTTCTTTCTCATTTCATGCAAGAGTTTACCCATGATGTCTTGCTGCTGCTGCTGTGCGGTGGTCTCCTCACGGGGGACCTCAGAGTTCTCCAGGTCTTTGAGGAACTCGTCCAGACTGTCGGCCTCTCCTCCTTTCCTCCTCTTCCTCAACTCGTCCGGAACCAGAGGAGTGAGGCAGCGGGTGAACATCTGCAGGACAAATACAGGTTCATACTACAGTTAAGGGACATTAAATCGTTGTATTCTTGATGAAAATATGGACACAAAGCAGCAGAATGCATGTATCACTTTACCCTTTGCTTTTGCAGTTCCCGCACTTTTTCCATCTTAATTCTTTCACTATCGTGGTATTAATGATCAGTCAAAAAACATAACAGGGGACTTTTGCCACTATATATTTTTTTTACATTTTCACTTGTTCTTCCAATCAAAAACACATAAACTTTTGCATCAAACTCACATTGCTTTGACTGATATATTATGTTATTTTCTGATTTATGTTATAACATTCTTTCCTCATCACAAACATACCCGGAGTTCTGTTTTGTTTCATTCACACACTTAACTCACAAACCTGCATTCAGCTGAGTTTTGAACTCCATACACCTTCACAAGAGTAATTTGGGTGATTTCAGCTCTGCAATTGCTCATTTCTACACACTAAAGGTAAAAGGTACCGGTTAACTTGAAAACTACCGCTTCATGACATCACAAGGTAAAACAGAGCATTTTGAGCTTTGGGTATGTATGTGTAGAGTATAGTTTTGATGAGGTAACAACATTATAACATGTCTTAATACTCACAAGAGTCCATTTTGTGGACTTTAACAAAATATGCTATCTTGTGAATGGTGAAAAGTACTCAAAATGTCACCTATAACAGAAGCCAAAACATGAAAAACAAACATTTTCCTGGTCTTGTTTGTACCTTGAGCAGTCTATTGTTCCAAAGTGGCTGTGCGGGCAAAGAGAAAAGCTTTTCCACTCCTCCGGTCTCCTTCCACATCATGAGTTTCTTTGTGGGCGGGGCCAGGTCCAGTGTTGTCACAATGTCGGAGTAATCGGACAGTTGCGCCCGGATGGTCTTACTGTCCAGCTCCTTCACACTGTCCACGATCAGCTTCCTCTTTCGCTTGGCTTTAGTCTCCTTCACTAGAACAATATACAAGCAAGTAACACAATGTGTGGGTTTTAACAGTATGCACATTTAAGAGGAAAAGTTTAATGACCTACTGCAATATAAATGTTGTATGGCTATAAATCATAGCAATAACTGGATAAAGGTCTTCACACTCCTAAAAGGGCAGTTTTTATTATATTAAAAATGAAAATTCTCCCTAAAATGTTATATATTTAATACGAATGAAGATATAAATTACCTTTCAGAGTAAAAACCGGTTACATAAGTAGACACACACTCAAAAACTTTGTAGAAGTGTATTATGGGGTTAAGGGTCTATGAGAAATATATATATATATATATATATATATATATATATATATATATATATATATATATATATAAAATAAACTTCGTTATTCATTTTTCTCTTTTTGAAAATACAGATAAAAGATATAACATCCTTTATCCTCATATTCCGTGAAGGTTTTCTACTAATAAAGTTGTCTGTTCCTCTCTTATACTCACTATTTTAAACCCTAAATACACACAAAACACAGACTCTTGTGTGTAACATAAAGGGGACATGCCTGTGGTACCTGTGATGTCGATTGGCTCCAGAGCGAACGTCTCCTCTTCGTTATGAGCCAAAGCCGTCTGCTCCGCCTGGTCTGCCATCGCCGGGAGGGGCTCAGTGGGACCAGAGTCTGGACTGTCTGGAGCTCCAGCTGCAGCACAGAATACAACCACCACAGCGTAATGGTGGATGAAGTACTCACTTTTGTTACTTAAGTAAAAGTACAGATAGAGAGGCAAAAAGTTACTCAACTAAAAGTAAAAATACCAGATGAAAACATCTACTTTAGTAAAAATATTTAAGTACCCATTTAAGAATGTACTGAGTAAAATATTAGTATTTCACTCAGATTTTGATAGTGACAGTGATTGAAGTGTAAGTAACAATACACATCAATTTTTTTTATTTTTCTTATGGATTTTGTGTATTTATTTATTTATGTTACCAACATGGTAAAAATAACCCCTCAAATCATGTGAAGTCCAGTTAAAAAATACAGTTGAGTATAAAATACATATACCTGCTTTTCAAATGTAAGTAAAAGTAAAGAGTATCCAATGTAAAAGTACAGATACCTAAAAATTCTACTTACCGGTAAGTAAAGTACTTTACTACTTTTACTTCATTACCTTACCAAAGCACTACCATAGTGTATATAATGAGGGTTTTTACCATGTCAAATACTTTCACAGTCAAGTTAATTTTTTATGGTTGATTATGGCTGCAAATAGGTCTGTCACAATAATTAATAAACAAACATATCATTACTCCCCAATTTGCTTCTGATGTAGTCCTGGCTTAGTCCTGGTTTAGTCCTGGTTTAGTCCTGGTTTAGTCCTGGTTTAGTCCTGGTTTAGTCCTGGTTTAGTCCTGGTTTAGTCCTGGTTTAGAAAACCTCCACTTGGTCAAATCCTTTAATTATTATTAGGGGCAGATAAAAACTATAACTGACCAGAGAGTGCATCAAAGTCGTCATCATCATCGCCATGGTCCTGGGGCATCATCACTCCTCCAGAGATCGCAGGAGGGTCATCAAAAATCCCCCCTCCGTCCTCATTACTTAGCAGCTTGTCCACTACACAGACAGGGATAGTAATAGCATATTAGAGCATGACATTTTAACAATAAAAAATAACAGAAAGTATTGGGTCACATGTTTTGTTTTGTTTTATTTGCACTAAACTATAACTTGAACAACAGTAGCTCAATTGGGTGACAGTACTTCAGTTAGTAGAGTGTTTGTCCTCTGATCTGAAGGCTGGCAGTTCGAAACCTACTCTCCACATAAACATCATTGATAGACGCAGCAGATAATTACTGTTGCTGTGTCCAAGAAAACCCACCTTGCACCTGGTGTCTACGTACACTGGTGTATAAATATGTGTGTGAATGGGTGAGTGGTTCCTTGATCTAAGCGCTTTGGGTGCCTTCAAGGTGGAAAAGCGCTCTGGTAAATGGTAAATGTCTCACAGTTTTACATAAGGCTAAGTGGTGGTGAGGTGGGTTAAGTGTCTTGCCCAAGAACACAACTGCAATATATAATATATCTCACTGCCAACCTGAGGGATAGTGTATCTGACGAATCCCACTCTCAGCATAGACAGTGGAGCGGGATTCAACCTACCAACCTGCTCTTCAGAGAATAAGTACTGCCAAATAGTGCAATGTAAAGAGGTTTGGATGTCTTGAAAGGCGCTAAATAAATTCAGTGCAATATTATTATAGTCTGCTGTACTACATTACCCAGCATGCCTCCCTCATTGCTCTCCATGGGGTTGTCTCCGAAGTCGTCCTTGTACTGGTCATACTCTAGGTGGTTGGATTTGTCTGTCTGATTGGCCCCGCCCTCTGCCTCCAGAAGAAGGTTTGAGGCAGAGGCGCCCATAATGTCCACCTCGAACGCGCTCCCCTCACGCATCATCTCACGGTCATCCATCCCAAAATCAGCTGATAATGAAAAGACATAGAACACATAGTTATTGTCAGGTCAAAACAACTAAAACGCAGGTTAGTAGCATGTCACATGTTTGTGTTTTAACCATAGACTGTAGAAAGAAGTGGAGTAAGTGAGTGTGACGTCTTCCATAGAGTTCAGCTCCAGTCAAATGAAGCTTGTTGTGGCTAGCGGTTACAGGGGCGAATTTGGTGCCGAGCTCCATGTTTGGAATTCCGAACGCAAGTATCATAGTAACCAATAAGCCAATCCGCAGCGATCCTTTTGAAGGAAATGCCCCTTCCCACTGGTTTAGCAGGGAGTGGGCGCTTAGCAGTGCTGTCAATCAAACCTGTTGTTAACACAAGCAGGAGTGACCTTGAGAAAAGAAGGTGCCTGATTTGTCTGTTATTAATGTTCATATCTTGATTTACAGACACAATAGCAAAATAAAAAAAAATAATGGGTTAATACAAATATTTTAAGACCAAAATTACGAGCCTGACAGCAGCAGTTGGAGAGAGAGGGGACAGTTTCTCAATATAAAGAGAATTGGAGTGGATGGCGGTTTATTTATAGTCTTGATTATCCCTTCTCTCCAAAACTAAATGGTATGACACATTTTTTGACCCTTTAATTCTTTTGAATTTTTTTAACAGTTAAAGAGGTGAAGGGTAAAAAAATGATAACACGGCAGAACGTTGGATGTAGTAATGCAATTCAAAGGGGTTTGAGAGGCTGGAGGTAAAAACATGTATCATAATGTGAGAACTGAGATGCATTTTGAGGCAGTGGAAGTAAAGTTTCACTCACAGAAGTCATTGTCCTGGAGCAGACTGAGGTTCCCCACTTCCTCTCTCATGGTAATCTCCTCGGCTCTGCTCTGGTTTAGGTTGAACTGCTGAGCCACATCAAGATCACTGAACAAAAATATTTATTACAGATTTAGGGTTAGTTGTGTTTCCATGGATTTTATGAGTCCAAGTTCCTACATTCAAGATTAAATTAAAGTCTGAGTTTTGATAACCTAGCCAGAGTCCACTCCAAGTCCAAACTGGCTAAACATTGCAGTAGTTTGTATACACTTGTACTTGTTATTATTTTATATGGATAAGCTTAAAACCAGGATTAACTTGAAGTCTGAGTTGAACTGAATTTTGATAGACAGATCAACAGTGGCTCAGTTGGTAGAGTGGAAGAGTGTTCGTCTCACAGGTCAGCGATTACAGCTCCCACAGATGAACGCTGCTGTTGTGTCCTTGGGCAAGACATGTGTACACTGTATGAATGTGTGTGAATGGGTGAGTGGTTCCTTCACGTAAAGCGCTTAGAGTGCCTTGAAGGTGGAAAAGCACAATATAAAAATGTGACCACTGACACCTGACTAGTCCGAGCTAATACAAACCTAAATGGTAAAAGCCAAATTAGACGGTGTAATCCTTTGTTTGTCCAGGAGTGGTTCAATCTAGAGACGGTGGTCATCTGGACACTGTTTTTGATAACAAAGTTTCGCCTCCCATACAGAAGAACTGGCCTGAAGCTCTGGGAAGTAAACCTCAACTCCCAGTGTTTCAAGAAAGTTCCATCAAACTGAAAATATCTTCTGGATGGGAGCTGATGACCACCAATGAAAATAGTCTTTACAATAACAACCAAGTTAAACACAAACCTTAGAAGACACTGTACTTCAAAGTTCCTACTCAAGTCTGATCCCAAAAGCAAATATTTAAGTATATGTTCAGTTAAGTCCTTTGAAAGACTTAATAGTTTTAAGTCGTTCAAATATTTTTCAACAATAGTTAAAAACTCACTCTAAGTCTGGCAGCGGTTGGTCAAAATCATGAAACTCTTCTGGGAGTGTGATGGCGTTGTAAGCTGCTTCTCTGTTTTCCTCTGGGAGATCCACCACACCTGATGGGAAAAAAGTAGGGTTTTTGCAATGAACTTACTATTTTTAAACACATTTACAGTAAAAAATAATTTTGACTTTAGAAATTAATGATTGACTTCATTGGTCTGTTATTAATGTTCATATCTTGATTTACAAAACAGCAAATTAAAAATATCAGGATCACGTAGAGCCGACATTGTAAGACCAAAATGACAGCAGGTGTTACAAAGAGGCAGGCGACAGTTTTTCAATGTAAAGTGAATAGGAGCCAGAGTCAGTTGTACAGGAAGCACGCCCATGCTCAGCGACATAACTTACAAGCCATTTTATAAATAAAAATGTTCCGGTTTGTACCTGGTCTGAAGGCCATCTTGATCTTGATGAAGGCCTCATTGCAGTCTGCCAGCAGATACTTGGCCTTTCTGTGGTAGATCCTCACCACCCCCAGAAGCAGGTGTCCCGAGGTGCGCAGAGCCATCTTCACCTGTTCAATATTAATAATTATTTTAAATTATTTTAAATTTTAAAATATGATCAATCACAATTTATTAGACCTGTTCAAGCTTTTATACACCTATGGGCAGGGTTAACTGTGGCTATACAGACTGAAAGTGAAAGTCAGACAGACAACCCCTCTCATGTTTATTATCTGCTACAGATAGTTTAAAGTTACCCAATTTGCTAACTTTATTAATTTGTATAAAAAGTTGAAAACAGTTTAATCTTGAGACAACTTTCGCAGTGTTGTTGCATTGTACCTTTGGGCAATAGTAGCTCAATTGGTAGAGTGTTTGTTCACTGATCCAAAGGTTTGAATCCCACTTTTGGCATAAACCTCATTGGTTGAGAGGTCAGATCCACTGACACATGGGTTGGCAGTGCGATTCTATGCATACTTTTAAATTTTATGCATACTCTGTAGATGGCAAGTTGGCCATAACAAAATGTCGGCTTCAGCTGGAGATTTAAGGCTGCAAAACTGCAAATATCAGCCTTAAACTTTGATCTAAATGTACCTTGGGTGAAATGATGCTCTCCACGCTGCTCTCCAGATTGCACTCAAACACATGTGCTTTGGTCAGCTTCTTGTCCCAATGGGCCGCCAGCCAGATCTTAGCCAGCGGCCCCCGTTTACTCAAGACAAAGTGTGCGTAAAACATTGTCCCAATGCAGTTTCACCACAGCGGGGGTGAGAGAGAGGGAGGTGAGAGAGGGTGAGACAGGAAGGTGAGAGAGGGGGGGGGGGGTGAGACAGGGGGGTGAGAGAGGGGAGAGGGTCCTGGGAGGAAGTTAGCATCACAATACAAGATCAGTAAAAACAACCTTATGACATGATTCAAAAACAAAACAATGCATGACAGTTGAAAGGACTCTTTGGGGGTCTTTGAAATTCATAACTGGACATTTATCAAAGATGTCGACAAGTTTACCAAAAGAGTGCTCAAAGATATAATCTGTTCGTATCTGTCTGAGCGAAAAATAACTTGTGTGCATTTTGCTTAGAATATTTATATCATAATTTGTCTCTAAAATGGAGCATACATTAACACACAGTTTGAAGATATCTATGAGCAATACTTTTTGTTATATCTACCCTTGTCCTTGTCCATAACCACACTTGACTATTTTTGATTTCAGCAAATACAAGGCACTGCTAGAATCGTTTTAAGTTAATAGATCTATTAGTTAGTTAGTTTATTTATCTATTTCACCTAAAAGGACAAGACAACCAACTACCAGGACTGAAGGCTGCAGCACAATGATGTCATCCAGGTTCATCTCCATAGTGATGCATAGACCTATATATTAACCAAATGCATGCACAGATTAAGTAATTGCACAAAACAACTAGAGCAGATCAACAAATCATTTAAAACATAACCATGACAGCACATTCGTCTGATTATTACCCAACAGGTGCTGCTGCAGATGAGCTAGTGCTTCATTCCCCTTCCACAATTAGACCCTCCACATATAAGACTACATTTACGCAGCCTACGTAACCTCATCTCTTAAGTATAAACCCGAAATGACTCACCTGTTAGCGGTTTCGCCCCGGTACCGGCCGCAGTCCAGCTCGCCTTTGGTTTTCCATCACTCCTCGTCTATAGAAGGACCAAGATGGCGCCGGTGCTCCGCGTCTCCGGTGCTCCTCCAGAGAGTTCAGCGGGGATTGGACGAAGCGGAGCCGGTGAGAGTGGTGCTGAAGCTGGGCACAGACACAGGGAGGGCGGGGCCGCAGCTAACGCGGTGAGGTAATGCGAAGACGTTAATATATGCGACCGTTAGCTCAGAACTAGCTAACTTTATGCTAATTTGACAATATCAGGCTTAATTGGCGAATCAGCTTATAAATTGCCTGGTCTTTATATGAATCTGTGAGAAATTAAAATAAATGCTTAACTAAATATTCAAGTAATTATATATTATATTATTAGACTAAATAAAAGCTGACGTTTTTGTCCACTAGGGGGTGTCAGCGTAACTTGAATGGACTGCAATGAACGGACCTCACCAACACATATAGTACACAATATGAAGTCAAAATTTTACACCAGATCCTGCTCAGACCTTTTCAGATTCATGTGTTATTAATCTTAACTTGGAGTAAAGCTCATGTTAAGTTCCAGCTGGAGAAATTGATCTGTTGTATTTGTATATCCTTAAATGTCTCTAGTTTAGCCTGTCAGGAGCAGTGGGGACCTCTCTCCTGATGTTGAGCTTGGCTTGTTCATGACTATATCTTGTGGATTATGTTTTCAGATGATAAGGGAAAACTGGGGCGCTTGGAGAAAAAACAACCCAGATGCGGTAAGAAGGACACAAACTCTGCACAGATGTCTTACAGAAGTTGAATTCAGGACCTTCAAAATGTGGCAGAAGTATTAGCCACATTTTGAAGTGCGATGTTGCTGAAGTGAATATAGATGATAAATGATCATATTTAAACAAATTTATGCCACTGACACAACAACCCAAGAGCAGATTTAAACCACAAAAATGATTCTAAATGTACAATATTGTTAAAAATCATCATAATTACAAAACAGCAGAATGAAACACTTTAGGACTTAGTTTTCATCTGTAATGAGTCACAGAAGTTATTAATTCAACCTTTTTATGGCTTAAATGTCATCATATAGCCCAAAAATAAATAAAAATCAAATGTCTTTCTGTAGTGCTAATAAAAAGTACACACAATAAATACTGACCCCCCAAAAAAAATATTGTTCCAGCTTACATATACTGAACGATAAGTCTATATAGTGTTTATCATGTATTTGTCAAGCAACTTTGAGCAAGCTTACTAAGTTTGTTTTATATCTCTTGCCGGCCTATATGTGAGTACTTTTGTATTAATTAGGCTACTTCACCCTCAAGTAGTAAGTTTCCAGAACATATCCTGTCTTTACTGAAGTTAATTTTTTACATACGACTTGGATGACATGATTGCATCTGTGCAGTTAGGCTCCATTTCCTGATGATGTATTAATGTATTACTGGAGCTCTTCTGCTGTATCTATGGACCAGGACATCTCTAGTGTCTCTTGTGCAGTGTGTCAGAGGCTGTGCTAATTGGTGTCTGCCCCTTGACCTTCAGAAGTCTGTGTCTCTCTCTCAGTTCACGAGGTCCAAATGGAGTCATGGCTCAGGTCTGACCAGCTCTGACAGGTCCTCCTCCGTCCCCCTCCCTCCTCCTCCTCCTCTCCTTTCCTCCTCTCCTCTTCCTTCTCTTTCTACTCTTCACTCCTCCTCCTCTTCCTCTCCTCTTCTCTCCTTTTTCTCTCCTCCTATTCCTCCTCCCCCTCCTCTCCTTCTAACTCCCTCCCCACTTATCTGACACTCTCTTCTTCCCCATCTCCCTCCTCTTCTTTCCTCCTTTCCACTTCCTCCTCTCTTCCTCTCCTCCTCTCTCCTTTTTCTCTTCTCCTCCCCCTCCTCTCCTTCTAACTCCCTCCTCACTCATCCGACACTCTCCTCTTCCCCCCTTCCTCTCCTTTTTCTCTCCTTCTATTCCTCCTCCCCCTCGTCTCCATCTAACTCCCTCCTCACTCATCTGACACTCTCTTCTTCCCCCTCTCCCTCCTCCTCTTCTTTCCTCCTTTCCACTTCCTCCTCTCTTCCTCTCCTCCTCTCTCCTTTTTCTCTTCTCCTCCCCCTCCTCTCCTTCTAACTCCCTCCTCCTCTTCCTCTCGCCCTTCCTTTTTCTCTCTTCCTCACTCCTCCTTCCCCGTCCTTTTCACTCTTCCCCCTCCTCTTCCTCTCCTCCATCCCCCTCTTTTCCTCCCCATTCCTCCTACCCCCTCCTCCTCTATCCTGTCCTGCTCCTCTTCCTCCCCTCCTCCTTCGTCTGCACATCTGTAAACAAAGTGTGTGTGATGAATGTGAGAATAAGGGCATTGGAGAGGTGTTAAACAGCTCAAAGCTTAGTCCCCCAAACCCACTTTCTGATCACAAATACAGAGAACAAATTTTCCTACCGGGAAAGCTAGTTATATTTCAGTGGCTTTGTGCATTGTGAATGGACTCAGGTCTGTCTGTGTCCTCCTCCCTGTGTAAGTGTGCAACTGTCCCGTAATCTGACAGAGGGGTCTTATTTAGGCTCCTCTCGACATAGGGGCATTAAAAGGCCCACGGACTGTACACTGCAAAAAACATTTTCTTTAAGTAATACAAACTCTTTTCACATTTGGAATTATACCAGAGGAAAACTTTGACATAGTTTTTAAGGATAGGCCAATAAAAAATAATAGCGTTTGGTCTTTATTTTGTAATAATTTTGAATGCCAATTTTATATTCTAGATGTTGTCAGGCCTGATTAATGTAATGTAAATGAAATATACACATTGTCTTTATGGGTTTCAGTGTAAGGCAAGTTTATTTGTATAGCACAATTCACACACAAAGTATTTCAAAGTGCTTTACAGAATAAGAAAGACATTAAAATCACAATACAACAAATCAAAACATAAATAATCATCATAAAATTTACTTTAAAAGAGAAGAGTGCAGAATAAAAAGGTTTCACTTCACTATTTGGAGCCTGGATTTAAACATTGTTGAAGTAGAGGCCTGTCTCACAACTTGGAGAGGGTGATACAACATTAGCACTGTTGCCATAGCAGCTAACAATTCAAAACAAAATATTCTATCATTTGAAAGGTCAAAAGTCCTCAAAATGTCTCCAATAAACAGGACGTTGAAACCCATATTTACTCATTTTACCTTGAATATCACGCTATGTCATTTAAACATTGTAAAGAAAACTACACATGTACAGTTTTAGAGTGTACAGGGAGCTTTGCACAGGGCCACTTAATCCATTTGTGCACAATTCTCACAGTGGAGTTGTATGGGACCGTCCCGACTGAAAAAGGGTAAAAAGGGGGAGGGTGCGGGAGGGAGGGGGGTCCTTTTCACTTCTTAGTTAGACTCAACAATAGTCTTTGTCCGGGATCTTCCAGCATTATTCTTAGTGCTACTGAACAGAGGTGGGAGACGGGAGGTGGGGGGGGGGTCAGCCTCACCATAGCAACAATGACAAAACAGGGCAGTCCCACATGGGCCACGGGACAAGGCAGCTGCTGACAGAGAGCGCATGCTAAGACTTTGTTAGAAGAGGACTTACAACCGGGATAGACTCACATTTTGACACCTTTTTTTGGGGTGTTTAAACCTGCCCCCCTAAAATGAACCGGGACAGCCACACCGAGGACACTCTATCCACGCTGATGCTGGATAATATTAAGAATAAGCTTATACATGCCTTCAGAGTGACAGGAGAAGGAGCCAGAGGAGAGGGGTGTCAAAGGGGAGCTCGCGCTGGACGTCCCATCAGCATCGGCCGCAGTCTCCAGGCGAACGAGGAGCTGAGGAGGGCGCAGATCGACGGGGCCATAACTTGGATCAGGTCTGAGCTGGTGAGTAAAGATGGGATTTTTAAAAGTGTGAAAAGAGATCCTATAAGAGCGCTTTTATAAATCTTCCACAGTACGGTGTTAAACTTATATAGCCACTACGTGAAGTTACAGGTCAGATCTGTGGAGAGATGTCCCTGCTCTTTTACCATGTTTTTAAAGATATTTTCTTTATAATAAAACCACCTGTGACTGAATAAATGCAAGATTTGTAGCTAAATACCATACTTCAGTAAATTTCAGGTAAAGTAATAATATCTCCAAGGAAACATGCAGGTAGTAGACCGTCCACTAGAAAAACAATGTACCGCAAGTAAACATTTCATCCTCAAAGTTGAAGGTTTAGACTAAGGTTTAAAAATATCTAGTGACTTTGACAAGGAGCAAAGTTTAACAGTTAAATCTGTGGTTCTTAAACTTTTCACACAAATTGCAGCCTATTGTTTGGCCTCCCAAGAACCAGAATAATAAAACTTACACAAAATCAACGACTGAAGAAGTGTTACTTAAGTAAAAGCAGAAATAATACAGCAAAAAGTACTCAGGTAAAAATATTACATGAAAAAATCAACTTAAGTAAAAGTTTTTTACACAGATTTTTAGATCAAACATATCTTCAAATGTAGTGATTTTGATACAGATTTATGCTGAATTTTATTCAACAGAAACAATTGAATCATTTTTTTTTTTTTTTCTAGCTGTTTTTATTTTGTATCTTTTTGTTTGCTCAAACTAGCCTTTTCAGCAGGTCTCAGGCAATAATAAAAAATACTTTCACTTTTCAGTCCTGTTAAAAAAATGTAGTGGAGTAGAAATTACAAATAAATACTTTCCAATGCTGTGAAGTAAAAGTAAAAAAGTATCCACTGTAAAATCTACTTAAGTGAAATAGAGATACCTAAAATGTATACTTAGATACAGTACTTTACTACTTTTACTTTGTTACATTCCACCACTGCACTAAATGAATAGATTTGTAAATACATAAAATGCACTTTAATTGTAATTCTTCAATGATCAATACATCTATGTCAATATATGTGGCTGAAGCTGGTGTGGTATAAGAATATATAAGTAATTTAGAAAAAAGTCAAGTTTATTTGTGAAATCTTTTTTCCTTGTGAGTGTTGTTTTACTGCAACTGATCTTCTTCTGTGTAATAAAGTTCAGTTTTAACAGATGAAACAGCTGTCATATTTATACTGAAGCCTTTTGCTGACATATTGATGAATGTGCATGGCCCTTATTATGTTTAAATAAATAAATCTAACTTGTGTTTTGTTGCTTCTCAGTTGGAGATGCGGTCCCAGGACTTGCAGCTGGCTCAGACTCTGTTGGGACTGAACAGTGAGATTCAGAGACTGAGGAGGGAGAGTTTTGGAGGGTCAGACATCGAAGAGCAACAGTGAATACACAAGAATAAATGTAATGTGGACTTATTCAATTTCATATGTCATTTGATTCCATGTGAGTTAATTGCAAATACACAGAATTGCTTTGCATCTGTGGAAAGCAATCCTGTGTATATATGAGTTTAATTTAAAGGCGCATTATGTAACTTTTTTGGTGGAGCGTACAGAAGAAGAAGTCATTGCTTTTCTTGGAATGTTCCACAGTTTGGCATTTAACTTTTCTATCTCACGTTTGTTGAATTACAGGTGTTTTTTCTGCACAAAGATAGCATCAAAACATACACTCTAACTGGGCTCACGTCTCCACAGATCTGACCTGTAACTTGGCCTTGTGGCGTCATTTGCTTGTTTTCATGGAGATAAGCTTAGTGTAATACCATACTGTGGAACATTCTTAGACATAGTGCATCTTTAAATCAACATTTCATATTTTTTGTCAGATTTTTGGACAATAGCAGTAGGATTTCACATGGGCATTTTCTTTCACTGCAGAACGATTACAACAAATGACAAATCATCTTGGAAAGAGAGTTTGTTACTGTTTATACGAGCTTATAGTTTGTAGTTTTTGTGAGTCCAAAGATATTGTTAAATACATGGATACTTTGCAGTGCCATCACGCATGTATGTCTATAGTGGAAAGCTCAGCAGTTACCACGGTGACGCAATGCATACATTAGCACATTAGCAAACGTTGTCAAAAAAGTTTTAACATTGTCAAGTTCTGTCTAAATCTGCTCTTTATGCTCAGATTGTGTTCAAATAAAGCCCAGATTAAAGTCTAACTTGAGCAACAGAGCTTCAGACAGAGTAGAACCTCAAGTTAGCTTCACACCCCTAGGTAATGTTGGTGACATGAGCTGCAAAGTATCAATAAATAAAACATGATTGTAAGTAATATGATTTTTGCCAATGCACTTATGCTGAGAAAAGAAGTCATAGTTGGTTGAAGGCTTGCAACTGTTTTTGTTTTTTTGTTTTTTAAATAATAATTTGTGTGAAGTAAAAGAAAAAAAAAAGTTTAAATAAAAGCAAGTGCAAAATTGTTTTACATGTCTTTATTTTATTGGCATACTGCACCAGCGCACAGTACCTGTTTAATAACACATTGTATAAATCCCCACATGTTACATAGACACATACTGTACATTCATATCTGATCATTGTACAGTCTTTATGATACAACAGTCAGTGCAAACATGGACATAATAAACTAGAGTCTTTATGAGGGCGTGAGACGGCACCTAAAGGTCAAGAAGCTTCAGTGTTGCACATACATTTAATTGGTCAGCCTAAAACAATAAACATTCTATAGGTCAATGATATTAAATTCAGATGGTGGCAGCTAAAATGAATACTGTTAAAACGCATGGGTCTAGTACATGTCAGAAATGATCAGGTTTAACGTTTGTGAATTTATCATTTGGCCATTTCACGACAAAATACAATGTAGTCAATGGGCTCTGTGCACAGCGGCATGCTAGCTAACGCACTATGTCTCAAAGCTAACAGTCACTTTTATTAAAATCGGTAAAACAAAATAAACAACCTATTAAAATTCAAATAAAAACTACACAATTATTTTTAAATGTAGAATACTTCAATTTGTGCTGTGTTTTAATGGTTATTATGCCTCAAAATTATCATTAGCTTTAGCATTGAGGCAAAAACATGTCTCTTTGGAGTATTCATTTTATTTGTGTAGTGTTTAACATGTTGTCAGTGGCTTATCTTTAAATATTTATTCATTTTAGCGTGACTCAGGAAAAACTTCATAGAGATAAACCTGGACAGGAAGTAGTCACGCTGACAGTGAGGTTGCCGGGTGTTACGGTGCACAGAGCCTCTGTAAGTATGACATAATCACAGTCTACAATCTAAAAACCACCAAGAATGTCATATAAAACCAGTGATCCACATTTATTTACATGACAATATGAACGAGTCTATAGTCAGTGACACGTGAAACAGGTCAGTTAGTACTTTTCTCTTTTTTTTTAGATATAAGATACACGGTAGGTTTTGTCAATAGGTGAAGGTTGCATAAGAGCTGATAAACGGTAGACTCCAAAATATGATAATTTGAAAATGTTTTAAGATTAGCAAGACAAAAGAAATTATTTGGTGTCAACAATCAGGTTTTCTGTGTATAAAAAATCTCATCTTGCCAAACACAACAGCTGTCAATCATATTTCCAATACTCTACCATAGAACGTACGGGAGTCAATATTACATACAGCAAACAGTAAACAGGACGTTTAAATCCATTGTCATTTACATTCATTACACCAAACTTGTATATCTGTGTAACATTCACCTTATGGCTACAATAAAAGCCTTTATTTCAATATATTGCCAGAATACATCAGTATCTATGAGTGAAAAGTTCCTTAGATGGACTTTAAGTATACAAAATTGCTTTCGGCACACGGGTTCTTAGAGAGCTCCTTCTGGTCACTGCTCTCTTTTTTATTCAGTATGGGTGAATTCAAAACTTGCAGCCTTGCTAGTCTTTTTTGTGCTGAAATGTTACACAGTGAAGCTTTAAGTAAACAAAATACATTTCAGTATATGAGGTTAGTGCGTGATAGCAGAGCAACTTCTCATCTATGTCTTTTTGTTTATTTTTATATGTGTGTTTTTTGGTTCAAAAATATACCAAAGAGCATGTACACTTATGTTTTGTTTAGGTTTTTTTTTTTGTTTTTTGTTTTTTTAAATGTTACGCAGTGAATCTTTACAACAAAATAAGCAGTAAACAAAACATTGAAGTAGGTTGGTAATTCAGGGCACAGAGCTCCTCCAGATTACTGCTCTATGGATGTTTTCTTTTATACATAATATAATCTCATCTTGCTGAAATGTTACGCAGTGAAGCTTTAAGTAAACAAATATTTGAAGCTGGTTATTTCTTCAGGACACAAAGCTCCTCTTGATCATTGCTCTTTCGTCTGTTTCAGTGTGGATGTTTCTTGATCTTGCTGAAATGTTCCGCAGTGAAGCTTTAAGTAAACCCAAATGTGAGCCTGGTTATTTGTTCAGGGCACAGAGCTCCTCCTGATCCTCCTCTTGTTCAGCGTGCGTGCGCAGAGCCTCACGGGGGTTGCCAGATAAGACACTTCCCCTGAGCTGGAGTACTGACTGCTGCTGCCACTGTGGTCACTGTCACTGTCCCACGCGCTGCTCTCCCTCTCCCCAGACACCTCCTCTTCCTCCTCATCCTCCTCCAGCTCCTGCTTCAGCTCCTGTATGCCCGAGTGGAGCTCCATCAGCTGACGGATCAGGGCCTGGTCCTGCGAGCGCATCTCCATCTGAAACAATAAAAAAAAGAAGTTTAAATGTGAAATAATCATATCAATACAAAGTTCCATCTTACGGCCCAAAGTCCTCAAAATGGCCGCCATAACAGGAAAATGTCATGTGTTTGAAGCCAAGTTAATGGGCTCTATGCACAGTAGCGCCTGGCAGCCTCACTGTTAGCGTGAGTACTTTCTGTCCAGTTTTATCGCTATGAAGCTGAGTCACGTTAAAATGAATAAATAAATAAGGCAGTGGAAAGGGAGCTGCGGGTGTATATGTTTAAAAAAATAAATATTTGTGCCTCAATGCTAATTTTGAGGCATAATGAATATTAAAACAACACACTGAAGTATTCTACATATAAAAATAAATGGGTAGTTATTTTAATTAATTTGACTTTTAATAGGTGATAGGTTTGAATAAAAGTGACACAGTGAGAGATGAATATTGCGATTTAAAATGTGCAAATTGCGACATCATGATCTATGAGTGTCGTAGATTATAACTATAGAGCAGACACAAGCACAATATGTCCTCTTTAAGTAGAATTAAAAGTATGCTGATAGAAAAGTATAATTTCTTTCAAAAGTTATTCGAGTAAATGTAACTGAGTACTGCCCACCTCTGGGATTAACCACATAAAGTTGAGCAGGTTCCCTCACAGCATGAAGCCACAGAGCCTTTCACTACAGTCCCACTTTTCACATGCTAATACATTTCTGCATTATCTTCTTTCTCTGTACTAGCACTGGTCTAATTGGTGCCATTGTGAAATCAGAAGTTCACAATCCACTAACTCCAAGTCCAAGTTTGTTTAAGGAGGTAGGAATGTCCCACACACAAAGGCGTCCCTGAACTCATCTGCATTTCTTTTCTCTGTAATTACGGCTGTGTGCTCAGACCGAGAGCCGCTGGATTTAATGCCCTCAACGAGAAATTGAACAGAAATTAGATCGGCTCTTATGGAGAAATGGAGCTATTTTGTGTTTTTTGCAAGTCAAACTCATTTTTAATAGCGTGAGTGTCAAGATTTCACACATGAAGCCTCAAAACTTTAAAGGGCCTGGATTATATCATTGATGAATTGTATCTCCAGATAAGAAAATCTCTAATTAGAAAATGACATGAAGTGTGTTGTTTTCTTTAGGTTAGAACGCTGTTTTCACACGGTACGGCATTAACCTTATCTATCTCCAAGGTGACAAGTAGCTCAAGTTACAGGTCCGATCTGTGGAGAGGTGAACCTACTCACAGTAAGAATACATATCTTTGAGGTATTTTGAACTATAAAAACAAAAACTATTGAATAAATGCAACATGCACGAGGTTGTATACTGTGAGACATTCTGGGTGTCGTAGCCAATAATTTGCAGCTGATGTCATCAACATTCCTTGGGAGTGTGATGCTAACTGTAGGCACTGCTCTGTTTGAAGCTCTGTTACTCAAGTTAGACTTTAATTTGATTTTTTTTTTTTTTTTTTTTACAAAATCTGAGTTAGTTGGAATTACAACAGGAACACTGATTGATTTGTGCTGTTCAACAAGTCCCTCTCAAGTAACACAAGATAACTAGCATCAGCCAATAGTTAGTCAAATGCACTTTTTTTTTTTTTTTTTTTTTTTTTTTTACTGAAAATCAAACCTAAACTGGACCATGAACACTCGTATTGATCCTGAAAATGTGTTGTTCGAATCCATTTAGTATTTTTTCTTGAGTTTTCAAACAATCTTATAACTTTTTTGGTAGTTATTGCTAATGTGTGCATTGTGTCACCATAGTAACTGCTGAACACTTCGCCATAGGCATACAGGAAGAACACCCCCAGAGCAATGTCACTGCAAACTATCAATAACATTTCCAGTATAATTACATAATCTTATCCTACAGTAGTTCTCATATTGTGAACGGTGGTCATTTTTTGTCCTGTTTTGGGTATGAAGTCCTATTTTAGCCCAGGTTTAGCTGTAGTTTAGCCCTGGTATATTCCTCCCCATATATTTCTAATACATATTCATTGCATTTTTTGTGCGTCCTGGTTGCCATGGCAAACAGTCAGTTAGTGAAGAGTCACTCATTAACTGCAGAGTAATTTATGACCCTCTGACAATAGAGCTCACACAGAGGACAGACTGGGACAAACACAGAGCTGTTCAGCGATGTAACAGCTCAACTTACAAACAAAAACTGGAAAACTTGGAAATCAATGTGTAGTGGGAGGGACTTTAAAAAAGAGTAGTGCCATTATTCAACACCAAAAAGTGTTGCCTGTTAAAAGGACTTTAAGCCATAATATTAATGTAACCAGTTTATGGAGACAGTCCCAAAGGAATAATGAAAAGGTTCAATTTATTTTTAAGAGATTACTTAATAGACTGCCTGAATATCTCACCTGCTTGTTGATACTAGAACATTTAATACAGGATTAGATAACTGTGTAAGTCTAAGGACTGGCCACATCAGAACTGAGATGGGAAAAAAGGGCTTTTGGTTGTTTTGCTTTACAAAAATTAAATACAAGCTAAATTTAATACTTCCACAAATGCTATCTAAAGGTCCTATACTGTGCAAAATTGAACTTTAAGCCATGTTATAATGCTGTTACCTCCTCAAAAACACACCTGAAACCCGTTATTATTAGTCTGTCTACATCTCCAAAGCTCAAAATGCTCTGTTAAACCTTGTGATATCATGCAAAGTTATAGTGCAACTTTAAACACTATTCTATGCACAACAAAAAATTAGACTATTAATTATTTCCACACTTGAGAGACTCTAGACTATTTCATTTTTAATTGATCTTTATTTAAACAGGGAGAGCCCAATGAGACTCAGACTCTTTGCACGAGCGCCCTGTTAAAATACTGAAACACACAAACACAAATAAACAAAACAAATAACACATAAGACCATTTAAAACATAAAACAGGAGGTGTGATTATAAATGTTTACCACCCGAGTATTAAATTGCAGTTATGTATCCACTTATGCATGTTCTTGAAATGTATTAAATTTTTTGGGAAGCAAAATAACCAAAAGCTTTTTTTCCCCATTTCAGTTCTCGTGCAGCCAGTTTTTAGACATAGAGATCTTAAAAGTATTAAAAGTTCCTGTATTAAAGTTCCACATACAAGTGAGCAGTAGTGAAGTAGTCTTTTATAAAAAACATTTCATACAGTGTTGTTCTCTTCTGACAGATGTGATTTTTATAGAGTGAACAGTGATGGCTTTTCAATTCATCAAGTGTTATGAAACGAAGGGCTAAGTGAAAGAGAGAGTCTAAAGGTTTCAAATTAGAGGCTGAAATCTGCGTGTACATTATAGCTCCATAATCCAGTACAGAAAGAAAGGCTGATTTGTTTCTGTAATAAAATTATCATTTTTATTTTAAACTCTTACATAATTCTGAGATATGTTTTTAAAGGATTTTAAAGGATTTTTTGAAGGTTTTTAAAACTTTTTTTAACCCAAAACTCAAGATTTTTATAAGTGGTGACTCTTTCAATCGACGTACCATTTAGTATATAACAATTTTGTAGCTTTGTGTTTGTTTTTTAATCATATACACTTATATACATATACAGTATACATACATACATTTTATTCATATTCAATGATAATTTAAGATTCATGAGGGAATTTAGGATTGCTGCAGTTTTAAAAGTGTGTGATCAGCAGAGGGAGCACTTGAATACAAAACAGCATCATCTGCATCTCTTAGATTGCAACCAATGTAATTAATAAATAAAGTAAAATGTAGCAGGCCCAAAATTGAGCCTTGGGGCACTCCTTTACTTAAAGTTACAAAAATGTATTTAATCCCATCGGCTTCTGCTGTCTGGGTTCAGTTTGAAAGATCATTTTGTAACCAATCACATGTAGCACTGCCAAATCCAAAATGCTTCAGACGCTTCAAGACGACTTCATGATCCACAGAACATTTAGTTAAATCAATAAACAGAGCTACACAATCTTGTTTGTCATCAAGGACTCAATGTCATTTAAAACTTGTGTGTTTGCAGTAACAGTATTATGACCTTTTCTGAAACCTGACTTCAAAATTGAGCATTTATTTAAATAAATTGTTACTTGATTTGCAACTAACTTTTCTAAAGGTAATTACAAGGTAATTTAGATATTTGCTAGAAATTATTTACATTTTTCCTTGTCCCACCTTTATGTAAAGCCAAAACATGTGCTGTGATTTCCATAATTCTGGTATCACTGCCATTTGAATTGACAAATTAAAAATAGTATAATAGAGGTTGAATTAAATAGAGGCTGAATTAAATATGCGTCAACAAGTAATATAAGTTTTGGATCAAGGTCATCAGGTCCCATGGATTTGTTTGGCTCTATGGAGTGGAGAGCATTTAAGACCTCCATGTGTCTTAAAGAGAAAATGTGTTATCTGCTCAAGGTTCAGATTCAACATAATCAAGATCAGAGGGATCATCATTATTATCCAAAACGCCACATGCAGAGATAAAATGCCTATTAGAAGCATCACATATTTCCTCTTTAGAATTTACAACAGCTGAATCCAATAAAATATCAGTTGATGATGTATGAATAGTATGTAGAATAGCAGAATAGTATGTTCTGAGTTCCTCCAGAACTTTGTCGTATTTCCGTGACTCTCTATCAGCGCAGACGTGAAGTAAGAAGTTTTTGTCTTGCTAACTATAGATAAAGATCTATTTCTTTTTCATGAAAAACTCACCAGTTCTGTTCTGAGCCAGGCTAGGGCGCTCTCTATATCCAGCCTGCCCTCTCCTCGTCCCGCTGTGCATCCCGCTCTGAAGCACTCTGCTCTGGGTGGGTCCCTTCTCAGCCCCCCTGCCACCACGGCTCCAGAGTTACACTCAAATTGTGAAGTCTTAGAGGAGAAATCCCTTAGTCTGTTTAGTACCACTTCCATCATTATCAGTATTTAGTTTAGTCAAGTTAAAAGGCAGCTGTGAGGTAGCTACAGCCTTGTCTCCAATGATCTACAACTCATGAGCTAGTTGGGACGATTTCTTGGTTTTAAACAGCTCCTTGTCCCCTCCTTTTTCACTTTCAAATGTTTTTTTAGTGAAAGAGAGCTCGGGTTGACGTCAGTACATTGTGTGGATGCCTGGATGACCTCAGCTTGTTTACCACTTTAGGCATTTTTATCACTCAAACACATGGGATCCTTATAAGAGAGAGAAGAGAGAGGAGAGACGAGAAGGAGGAGGGAGGAGGAGGAGGAGGGGGTTGCCAGTGGAAACGGGATGTGTATCTTTCGAAAACAGAAATGTTCTGGACAAAAGGACAAGTGAAGGAACGGAAACACCTACTAGGACTAATATTTTTCTCACATATATGTACAATTATTTACTATTTTTTAAGCTAATCCTGCAAGTCCCTCATTTAAAAGATTCACTATTAAGATTCATCATTGTGTTGGGGTCAGATTTCAAACCAAAATGATGTGTTTATGCATGTATTATATTTAGCACAGTTGTATCAATGGTAACAGCACCAAACCAAGTCATTTTTTTGGCCAATTGATACTTTGCAGTGACGCTGGGGCTGTTCTTCATGTATGTGTATGGTGGAATGTTCAGCAGTTACCATAGAGACACACTGCCAAAGATTTAAGATTGTCTGAAAACTCATGAAAACAATACAAAATGGATTTAAACAGCACATTTGAGGAGCCTGTGATCAGTTTGAGCGTCCATGGTCCAGTTTAGGTTTGATTTTCAACAAAAAATCAAAGTGACTGCCTGAAAAACTGTTGGCTAATGTGATGTTATGTGAGAGGACCTTGTTTAACAGCACAATTCAGCTCACATGTTGCAGTTCAAACTAATCAGTCAACATTCCCTGGGGGTGTGATGCTAACTGTAAGCACTGCTCTATCTGGGACAATCTGATCAGAAAGAGCTGCTTTAGTTGGAAATACAACTCAACATGTGTGGTGAATAAGTCTCTCACACATAAAATTACAGTCACGAGCTAGCTAACAGTTTTTCAGTTAATCACAGTCACCATTTTGTTGAAAATCAAACTCTTAAACAGGACCATGAACGCTCGGATTGATCACAGCTCCTGAAAATGTGCCCTTTAAATCCATTTTGTTTTCTTTTCTTGAGTTTTCAGATCTATTGTGTATTTTTCAGACAGTCCTAAGACTTTTTTGCCAGTGTGTGCATTGCGTTACCATGGCAACTGTTGAACATTCCACCATAGAGACACATGTAGAACACCCCCAGCACGATATCACTGCAAAGTATCAGTAAAGGTTTATACGACTGTACTAATTTACTTGTATACAAAAGTTTACTCCTTAAAGCTAAAGGTACGTTGCTTACGCTTCTGATGTTGGGTCTGCTCGTATCCATGGAGTTATTGTTATGATGTTCCACAGTATGTCATTAAATTTATCTCTATGGAGAAAATCAAGACATATGTAAAGTTAGTTTTATTTAAGTCTTTTGTTGTTGTTCCATGTGTGAAAATGGCTTGTGCATCTGTCTCGATACTCCAGTCTCTCTGTGTCGGGACAGTGTGGACAGCCAAGTGTAACTAACCTCCTCATGCCTGCTCCCCTCCTGCTCCTGCCCCTAGCAACACCACTGTCCCGGGACCATTCACCGCCACGGGACCCTGGCATCTGGACTCAAAAGAGCAGAGTCCAAACTGAGGCCAGCGCAGACACAAGAGCGGTAAAGAAATGGAAGCTATTTTTAGAGAGTTTTGGAGCTAATTAAGAAAACAGACGTCAGAAGGTTCATTGTAAAGCTGTGAAGACATCCAAATGGAGTTATTGAGAAAAATGCTAAACCAAAACAGAAAAAAAGCCATTTAGAATTTGAATGGAGGACTTATAGGGCTGCAACTGTTTCACTTGGCAACTGGTCAGTTACTTAAGTCTATCATTTTTAACCAAATACAGGATGAAATATGGTGACAGACGGCTTCTAGAGAATATTGTCTGTCCTATAGGAACACACTATTGTATTTGTAAAATTTTGACACAATTTTTACGAAACTCAAGCAGTGCCTCCTTTTGCAGTTTGTTTCTAGACACTTTATGTCCCACTGCTGCCACCTGTTGGAAACAATTTCTAAGATTCCTCCTAAAATACATCCTGAATTGGTTTATTTTCCAGTTTCAAGTTGAGTTGAGTTTGAGTTCAGTGTGAATCAGTGTAAAAATGCAAACAAATTAGACAGAAAAAGATTCGTCTTTTAAAAAATGAGATCTGGATCCAAACGTTCAGATTAAGGAACCGTTCAAAAGAGCTGAGTCGTTCATGAAGTTCAGACTCGTTCAGTTCCTGTAAACCTCCACACAGCTTAATGTTCATATCTTCACCAATGAGAATCGCTGAAAAAATGTTGGCACAGCTGTTGCCAGTATTGTGACAAAGTGGGCCTTTGTCCCTTTTTAATAGTATTATGATTTGGTTTTGCACATGTTTGTTCATTTTCTATAACTTCAATACTCAACGAAATAGAACTATCCCGGGTTTGTTTTGTTTAGTTGTAATCAGTTAAATCACCACACATTTGTTAGTTAAATATATTTTATTTAGTTAAATGCATCTATTCAGTTCAGTTCAATAATCATCTTACCTGCATCTCCACATGGTCTAGACAAAGAGGGGGTGTGCCCTATGTCGGCCATTTTATAGGCTTGTGTGGGATCGTGGGCCGGACCATGTGGAGAGGGAAAAACTGATTTAAGTTTGTTTCTTTGTGTTAATGTCTTGTGTATTTTCATTTCCTGAACTAAGCGTTTATAGTTTGTTTAGTTAAACACTTTTGGTAAAGGGACTCGGGTCCGAGAGATGTTTTTATGGAATATAGGCTTATGTTACTCCCACCGCCCCCTGGACAAGAGATGGAGTAGACCGGGGGTGGGGCTTCCGGTACAGGGAAGTATTTTAGTCTGGGCAATTAGACAGATGAGGAACACCAGTGTAGCCAGGGTACACGTGGCTTTTGCCTCAGTTGCTTAAGTTTGGTTGCTTAGTTTTTCATTGAGCACCGTTAATTTTTGTACATATGGATTATTTTTTGTGTGTTCACGGTGTACCACTACACGGAAATAAATGTGTCTAATGGGACTTCTTTTGAGTCTGCCTCCTATTTTGATCACTCGGGCCAGCTTCCCCACAAGTATCAACAGTTTTATAATCATTCATTTTCATGTTATATCTGACTAAGACACGGAAATTGTCTTTAAATATGTAGATCCAGATCAGCCTTATCTCATCTTCATCACCAGTTGCTTCAGAGTGCTGATTTGAGTAATTGGTTGATAAATAAAGTAATGCTGTGATTAACTTTATTTATTTATTGTTTTATTATAGCAAGCACCCACATGCACTTTATTTTCTGTGACGTCATCAAGTCCACCTGCCCCAAAAGCTGAGAGAGCAGAGGATTTGCTCGCTCCTGATTCTCCTCCGAGTCTGCACCTGGGAGTATGACAGTACAGAGTCTGCATACTGGGAATTCAAATGGCCCTGCTCTGGACCAGGTCAGGTTCACAGAGAGCATTACCGTGGTGACTGAATCGGGGTTTAGGTTAACTCTCTCTGTGAAACTGAAAACTCTGAGTTGACCTCTGAGTTTGGAGTAAACCTGCTTCTTGAAACAGGGCCGCGCTCTTTGGTTTCTTCAATAATGTGAACCATAAATATTGCACAAGCAACTGATAATGTTAGAACAATTCACAAAATAAAGTTCTTAAACAGAAAACCATTGTTCTTAATTTTCCAAAACGACTAAGGATGTGAGAGCCCTTTATCACCGCTTGCGATTTTAATTTTTATGAGAACATTTTTATCAGAAATTACTGGTGAAGTTTTACCTTGTTTTCAAATGGCTCAACAACAAAAACAAGATGGTTTAAGCTTGCAGTTTAAGATGATTTTAGCTCTGTGAATTCTCATTTAAAGATCAGTGCGTGGAAACTTTAGTGCCAAAGGTGAAAATGAGGTTATAGGTTATGATTTTGGTTTCATCTGAACAACAGACAAAGCTGACACGCTAAAATCAAACTTTCTTTCAAGCCTTACAACCAGAGCTTTGGGTAAACTGTATTTAAAGGAAAATCCTCCACTCCACAGCATAATCTCATCACATCACACTGGACTTTTGCGCACGTCAGGGTCTGGGCCATGAGGTCTGGAGCGCACGAGGCGGAGCACACGGCACCTCGACCTCGTGGGGTTTTGTTTTCGAAAGAGTGCCGTCTGGAAATGAGGAGAGGGGTGGTGTTTGGCGTGGAGGCTTTTGTGATGAGTTTGACGCGCGGGACGCATCCAATTGGCTAAATTACGCACGAAATAAACACGATTGTACTTGGACTCGTTGACTATGCGGTGTCAGATTGCGCACTAGAGGTTTGGGTTTGCGTCTCGGATTGGGACAGCAGCGGGGGGCTTTGCGCACGGTGCTGTCACAAGGCCTGGAGGGTGTTGTAAGCGGTGCGCACGCGTTTCTTTGAGAGGATGGACTGCTACACTAATCACTCACTGAACCCATAGGTGGCCAGTATTGGAGCAGAGGATAAGGTGTTTCCCAGCCACTCAACACTAGATTTGGCTTTATGTAATTTTAACTTTTTACACAGGTATTTTTTATAGCCTAACTTTAATCTTTTATATCTTTTTATTGTTGCCATCATGGTTAAAAGCCAAAATCCCGACAAATATCCCCTTGTGACTGGAGTGACTGCGAGGAGCTACAGCGCAGCAAGGTAAACGAAAAACTTGAACTAGATAAACACCATGGATCCAGAAAAGTCATCCTACTGTTGACTTGGTGGGTTACAGAGCTGTATCAGAGGGTTGGATTTTAGCTTGCACTGCAGAGGCAACTCTTGGGGAAAATAGTGCACAACAAACTGACTCAAGGAGCGAAGAGAACTGAGACGGTCCATGTAAAAACAATTAACAATGACAGAGACATTTTTATCGATGAAACCACGGAGCTATCAGAGGTGAGCATTGATCTTAGGTTTTAAGCTTTATGTCAGCATCCTCAGGGTTTACGGTCGATACTTTTTACTTTACTTCACTACATTTGAGAGCAGTATCTGTACTTTCTACTATCAAAATCGAAGTCTATTTGAAGCTGTATTGGATCTGAAAAACAGCACAGAATACTTTTACTTTTTACTCTTTAAGAACATTTTTAAATGCGAACTTATTTTCACTTAAGTATATTTTTTCATGTGATACTTTTACTTGAGTATTTTTTGATCTAGTATCTGTACTTTTACTTAAGTAACACAATTGAGTACTTCCACTACTGGTGTTCCCCACAGTGAGAAAAAAAATGTTACAAAAGTTTTTTGATGACAATCTTAAAATATAAACACAAGCAGCAATTATCAGGGCAGCTAGATTGGTAAAAGTATAGTAGGAACAGTTTATCCTGTGGTGTGCTGTCACACACTCTGTTCCTTTGTTGGGTTGCATTATTATGTTCCCTATAATATATATGTGTGTTTCATCATTCCCCCAGTTGGGGGTGCTTCTGCACCTTCTTACAAATTTGTGTATGACAAAGTAAAAATGTATTGTTCCATATAAAGTGTGTAAGCATGTTCCTTTTATCCGATCAGAAGAATCACTGGAGACCAGAGAGTAGAATCACTCGAGTTTTATTGTTCCCTATATCCAATCTAATACAAGTCAGGCGTGGTGCTGTTCCTAGTACGTGCACGGAGATCTCAGGGGCAGTCCCGTTTTGATCTGAGTGCCTGACCCTGAACGCCACATTTAAACATAAATCATGAATATTCAGTAGCTGGGTGTGGACATCTTCTTCTTCCTTCTGGCACTCCTCTACCCTCCAGGTGCCCCGTTGGTGCAACGTTATCTGTAACAGCTTAATCTGGGAGGACATGCTACACTGTCTATTGTCACAGTACGTTCTTTTCTATGCAATAGGGCAAGAACGGAGTGTGTTTGTACAGTGTTGCGTGAAAGTCCTAAACCTCCTTTTAGTCTAATCTTTAATATTATGAGCAATGACCTTTACATCCTTCAAGTGCTTGAAATATCAAATCTCCCCTTTAAAACTGTGTTTAAACTCCGGTCAGAACAAATCATGCAACAAATGTTCCCACAGTGTTCAAACTAAAGTTTGATCCCAATTTTTATAGTATTCTCTGAACTGTCCCCATAGCGCACGCATAGACGTTGTTCCAGACAAGAATGTGGATGTGAAGCATTGCCATGACAACAGTCGTGCCAAGGAGGACCGTGAGGTGGAGAAGAAAGTGGCAAGAAGGAGGCTCTATGTGGTTTCCATCATCTGCCTGGTCTTCATAATAGGAGAAATCCTGGGTAAAACACTGCACTGGCCACACCTCAGGCTAACAGTGGGACATGGGGCTGTACAAGGGGCTGGACATGTGTAAGACTTGGACCAGGTCTTAACCAACAACTTGTTTAAATGTCATGTTTGCTTTTTAAAAAGTGGAGCTCTGAGAATAAATTTCCCATTAATTTTCCCATAGATTTACAGGAATAAATTAGTGATATTAGAGTTTGAAAGCTTGCTCAGGGCTAATCAAGTATGCGCTAACTCATGACCACAAGAACTATATTTTTATTTAAAATCTCTTTCTGAAAGTTTATAAATTGCTTATTAAAATAGCGGCGCTCTGAACTTTGAAATGGTTGTAACTGTTGCGCGCCATAGTCACTGGTAAAATAATTGGATAAATTCAATGATATAAAAATGATATGACTGTAATAGTTATTTCAGGTAAACAGAGCTAGTTACATGAGCATTAGATGGTGGACCATTTGAGGCTTTTTTTCCTCAAATGCCTGTCGACCAGCCTGTTTAAAACTTTTATCTGGACAAATTCTTTTAAATTTTGAGATTATGTGGCAAATTCCAGTCATGAGATTTACCTTCACAAAATAAAACTAAGTTTTAGTAAGTTTGTGCTTGTGCCTTTCTGATAAGGCTGCACTTAACGATTAAGCTACTTGTTGACGAGTTTTTTTGGATTAGTGGAAAGACTCTAAAATACAGCATCAACCAAATAAAGGTTGATTTTTAAATTGAGAATCATTATAAATAAATTACAAATTGATGGAAATCACAAATTGTTCTTTTAGATGTGATAAAATCTTTGTGATAAAATTTAGAGTTTATATCAAGTCCACATGATTATGTCGTTTATATAGTCCAGATGACATTACAATGATCAAAATCCAACAACGATTTTTTTTTTTTTTTAGTTATCAAGTTTAGTGCAGCCGTTCTTTCTGGTGCCAAACACGTCCAGGATCCATAATGTCTATAGATTGAGATTCATTTAAACAGAGGCGCAGGGCAGTGGCTTCTGCTCCTCATCCAGATCCACCCTGTCAGCTCTGCTTTGGCCCCAGTGATAACAACAGTGCACAATGGACACAGACTATAGCTTGGTGCGGGGACAAGTGCGGGTGTGGGGACAGGTGTGGGGACAGGTGTGGGGACAGGTGTGGGGACGGGTGCGGATGGGTGCAGTGAAGGGCTGTTGTTTTTGCAGGGGGGTATTTTGCGAGCAGTCTGGCGGTGATGACGGACGCAGCTCACTTAATGGTGGATTTGATGAGCTTCATCATCAGCCTCGTGTCTCTGTGGCTCTCCTCTCTCCCGGCCACACACAAGCTGAGCTACGGTTGGCATCGAGCAGGTATGTAGTGTGAGATAAATCTACTTTTATGAGCTTTTTTGACCATGTTAAAGGTGCACTATGGAACTTTTCAGGTTGAGGGTATGCCACCTTCTTGATGTTACACATTTGCCTGAATAGTTCCACATCACAACATTACATTTATAGTAAATGGTCACATTTTTATATAGTGCTTTTCCACGTTCAAAGCACTTTACATCACCCATTCACACACACATTCATACACCAGTGTACACATACATCACCCATTCACACACACATTCATACACCAGTGTACACATACATCACCCATTCACACACACACACACACATTCATACACCAGTGTACACTACCCACCTACACTGGGTAGGTGGGTAGCCCAAGGACACAATGACAGCATTTATTTGTTGGAGCTGGAATTGCACCTCCAACCTGCGGGTTAGTGGACCTCTCCACCTTCAAATCAGTGGACAGTCTACCAACTGAGCTACTGTGATACACAGGTCAGAGCTTTATAGAGGAGACCTTGTAACAAAATCTGGTTTTAAGTATTCTGAGTCTTAAACATCTGTGATTAAATACAGGCAACATTAGGGATAGAGATGGGTCTGATTTCATACTGTGGGACATTCCAAACAAAGCAATAACATCTCCATGGAGACAAAACAGTTTGCAGACCCTCCACCTGAGTTACATAGTGCACCTTTGAAATTGTGTCTAGCGTTGTGTTAAGGGAATGGTTCAATATCAAATACAGATATTGAGACCCCAATGCGAGCAAAAACTCTTTTAGACTCTAAAATACAATTTAAAAATCTACACTGTTGTTCAGTGTTTTCACACACTCATGTGGTATTTTTTATTTTTTTAATCCAGTACCAATGATTGTTTTTATGAGCATCAACCTTCCATACTAGTTTGAGTATCGTTAAGCATCTGGGTTTTAATTATTGTTATTTTTTGACAACCCTATTCTCACCATTGACTTAATCAGAGTAATATTTTAATGAATTCACACGTTCCTGCATTGTCTTGCATTTGAGGGTTGAGTGCTCCAGAAATTGTGCGATCAAAAATGAGTTTGATCCCTTTCAAATGCCATAAATTAAAATCTGCTGGTTGCCATGGTAACAGAGGTGAGGCCCTGAGCAGAGCATCTGTTTACCACTAACAGAGTAACAGAGTAGAATCTCCATTACTAGTACTGTTTTGCTACTTGAGTAACTTTTTACCTCTGTATCTGTACTTCTACTTAATTAGATTTTTTCATGTGATACTTTCACTTATGTAAAAGTGTTGAAGTACCTGTTTAAAAATGTACTTCAAGTGTTAGAAGTAAAGAAGTAAAAACCATTTATTCATTTTTTTTTTTTTTTTTTTTTGCTCAAAGCTGAAGCATGGATTTGAAAACTTTATTCAGGATGTTTCCACGAACAGGGTAAAAATAACCCCTCAAATCATATGACTTTTACTTTTCAGTCCTGTTCAAAAATATTGTGGAGTAGAAGGTACAGATACTGCTCTCAAATGTACTGAAGTAAAAGTAAAAAGTATCCAATGTAAAATGTACTTCGGGTACCTAAAAATTCTACTTAAGTACAGTCCTTTACTGCTTGTACTTCATTACCTTCCACCACTGGAATTTACCTGCATTTTGCCAGAACAGAGTCGTGTGTGAATAAAGCCAGAACTAGACCTGTCCCGACAACCAATTTTAAAACACGATACACGGCTACAGAGAAATACTGTGATAAATGATCATATTGAAACTGCTTTATGCTAGTGACAACAGGTAATCCCAGTAAACAAATTTTTATATAGTATCATTAAAAAGTCTGAGCTGCAACAAATAAACGGCACAATGAACCGATAATTAGCCATAGAATTTATATAGTCAACCCTTTACAGCCTAAATCTTGCATTATTACATAAAAATAGCAAATATCTCCCTGCTATTGCAAAGAAGTGGTGAGGTGTGAATGGGGGTCACTGCTGAGTGTTCTGACATTTTGGACCAAGCAATTTAGTAGGAACTATGTATGAATGGTGATTTATGTACTCTTGACTCTTTGTACAGTGGGCTTGCATTGTAGTACATGGAGGATGTGAATTTTGAAGGGAAAAGTCCAGTTTTAGAGGGAGTTGTGATCATCATATAATCTGCCTGGATTTTTAGAGCACATTTCAACTCACCTGGGTATTTTGTTGCTTCCAATTTTACTGACAACAAACATCTTGAATGTTTTTAGTGTAATGTGATTTGTATTGATTTTTTTATTTTTTTATTTTTTTTTTGGATACTAGTGCGATAGTTCAGCTTATCTGTACCTTTGGATGATTTAACGTGCAATATGAAATGACAATTTTAATAATCGTTATTAGCAAATTGTGAGTGCTATATGAAATCAGCTAGCCGTGTAGTATAGAACAAACAAACATGTTCTGAAATGTATGTGATTCTTGCATTAGTTACTCCCCTCTGTCATAAAGGAGATTTTAATCATTTTATCCATGTTTAGTTCTGTACCAGTTACATTTAATTGTATTTCTTTGTGTGTATAGAGATCCTGGGAGCGCTCCTGTCTGTTTTCACTATCTGGCTGGTCACTGGTGTGCTGGTTTATCTGGCAGTGCAGAGACTGATCAGTGATGACTACACCATTGAAGGCACCATCATGCTAATAACCTCCGCATGTGCTGTGCTGGCCAATATCATGTACGTCAAATATTACAAAGGTTTTGTATTTATACTACTTGAGTAACGCTTGAATAATATGAGAAAAATGACTGAACTTTTTAATCCTTAATGCCAGATTTTCTACTAAATTAAATGATCAATTCCATGTTCCTGTTTCTAATAGTTCAATAATAATTTAACCATTTAAGTTTTAATATGTGTTCAACAAAACAAAACAATAAAGTAATAATATTGTCATTGTCATAAAGCAAACTATACATTTATATAATCAAGAAGTTAGGCTAAAAATAAATAAACCCATATTTTATTTGTTAATGAATAGGCTACATAAGGGACAGAATTAACTAACTAAAGTATGTTTACCTCTAAAAATCCCTGTGTTTAACCATACTACTTGAGGTTTGAGATGCTTCACTGTTTATTACCACTGGATTACTCATTACACTGCAGTAAATGAGTTAATATCCATTAAAAGTATATTGTGTCTTATTGCTCTCGTTAATTCCTAGACAGTTGTTTACTTGTGCATGATCTATAACCACTTTTCAATGTGCAATATTATTTGTTTAATGGTGCCCCAGGTTTTCTATCGATGAGTCCCTCACACAGGATATGTTCACAGTAAATGTTCTACAGTCTGGTTAGAACAGATCATTGATTAGTTACATTTTAATGCCAGAAATACTTGGTTCGGGACAAGCGTCTTCATTGAGATTGCTGGTTTTATCTCATTCTTTGGAACATTTTAGACAAAACAACAAGGGAGTTTTCTGACCCTCCACCCCAGAAACACAGAACATCATGACGATTAATTGAATGTGATTGGTCAAAGCGTCACAGCAGCGGAACAAACCGAAAAATCAAAGTTTTGTTACATGCAGTTGAGAAAAAAGCAAAGACATCTTCCCTCTCCACAAATATACACAGCTCTGACCTTATGCACTTTTTTCACAGATTAGTTTGTATTGACACTAGTCTGACGTTTGTTTTATCAGCGTTGTCTTGTTTGTTTTGGGTCATTTGGGTGCTTAACTGTACAGCGGGAATCTCTCAAGATGGAGTCTCGTGAGTTTGTGAATTTACAAATATCACGAGAATTAGGTGCAAGGTTATAACATTCCTCCTCTGTTTAGAATGGCTTTGACCCTGCACCAATCGGGACACGGCCACAGTCATGGAGGTCTGAGCTCTCACGGACACGGACACAGCCACAGTCTCAAAACCAACTCCACAAAGTCTCTCACGTCTAAATCCAACCAAGACCCAGATCTGGAGCAAAACCACAACCAGGGTGAGTCCAGCGGACGTGTTGGGCCCCATCACTGACCTCTAGTGGCAGGTGATAGTATTGATACTTTGCAGCGATGACATGCTGGGGGTGTTGTACATATATCTCTGTGGTGGAATTTTCAGCAGTTACCATGGAGACACAACGCATACATTTGCAAACACTGTCAAAAAAAGTTTTAACAGTGAAAACTCAAAGAATGGATTTAAGCAACACGTTTCATGAGCCTGTGATCAATCGGAGCATTCATGGTCCTGTTTAGGTGATTTTCAACAGTAAAGGTGAGAAAGACCCATTCATGCGTTCAGCTGTTATATACAACATTTTGAGGATTTTTTTCCAATTCAAGGCCTATGGATAGGCCAACATTTAATACAGATGAGGACCAGAGAAAATGGTGTTAAAATTCAGTTTTGGGTTCTAATATGGCTTTAGGGTCTAGACGTCACTGAGAGAAATGATCATGACCTAAAAACAAAAAAAGTTGGAGTCTTTGAGAACGTGGTACTTGAATACTCAATTAGTTTACTTAGTAAATGTACTGATACAGGAGAGAAAAAAATGCTAAAAAGTTAAATAAGTAGTAAAAGTATTGCATAAAAATCTTAAAAGTGCTGAAGTGTGAGAATATAACAGGGGTGGGTCGGCCAATCTAATTACGGATGATGGATTTAAAATGTTAATTATAGTAATGCATTTATAAAGAATTTGAATGATTTTTGAAAACAAGTAGCAATATGAATCAATTTCCTCATTCTTCTGCTGAGTCACACTTTTTTTTCATAGTTTGTCCCGCGGTGCGACTTGTACTCAGATGTGACTTATATGTGAAATTATTAAAATGTATAATTTCACATCTTATTATTGTCACGCAGACAAACACGCGAGGGCACATGTGTGTCAGTATCTACTACTCCTGTACCATTGAAAATTAAAAATTTCAACATTACGGCAATTTAAAAGACATCTGAAAAAGACTGAACAAACACCCGCTAAAAGAAAATCATATTTTGCTGAATCTGATGACAGACACGTGGAAGAGGAAGAGGTGCTTCATTTACTTCAGGAGCAGGCAGGGTTGTTCAGAAGCGACACCGAGGATGAAGAATTCAATGGATGATAGTGATCAATCAACAGTGATTTGGAGTGAGATCCAGAGTAAACTTGTTAGCTTGTTTTTTATGCTTTATTTATCTGATTAACTGTTAAAATATCTTACGTTAACGACTCAAGGCAGGGCAATAGAAAGTACAGATACCTGCTCTTTTATGTCGAAAAATAAAAGTAAAAAGCATCCACTGTAATTTTTTTCTTAAGTACAGTACTATTACTTTTGTACTCTGTTACTTTCCACCACTGGCTCTGCCCTTGGACAGTCAGATTTTTACAGACCCAGCCATCTTATCGACATTGGCAATTTATTTTAGATTTTTTGTCATTTGTATTTTGCTATTAATCTATTAAAGAATGTGGATTGGATTGAATATGATTTTTGTCTTGTTTTCCTTCCAGGACACAGGGCTCAGCAGGCCAATGCCAGTGTGCGAGCCGCGTTTGTTCATGTGGTGGGGGATCTACTCCAGAGCCTCAGTGTCCTGGTCAGTGCCATCATCATCTTCTTCAAGGTAAGAGATGCACTCCATTGGGAGAGAGGCCACATATTACAGGCTACATCTTGTTGGAAAGAGATTGGCACTTATGTTTAAAATATTTTAAAGCAGACCTATTCTGCAAAATTGACTTTTTAAAGCTTTTAACCATGTTATAGTTGTCCTTTCACCATTTACTCACCTGAAGTTGTATTTGGAGCGATTGGTGCATGAACTGCCACCTTATCGTAGGGGGGAGTTTGTGTACCTGAATGATCCTAGGAGCTATGTTGCCTGGGGCATTATGCCCCTGGTAGGGTCTCCCATGGCAAACAGGTCCTAGGTCAGACAAAGAACAGTTCCCAATACCCCTATGATGAGTAATATAACTAAGATTGTGACTTCACCCAGTATGGTGCAGCCGATGGGTATCATCAGGCCAACCGTGCCGCAGCCCATGCAGCCACAGAGTCAAAAACTCGGAGCTGGCCAGCTACTGGTCCGCCTCAAAGAAATTCTGGCAAACCATCCAACACCTCAGGAGGGGGAAGCAGTGCTTCACCAACACTGTTTACAGTGCGGGTGTAGAGCTGCTGACCTCAACTGGGGACATTGTTGGACAGTGGAGAGATCACTTTGACGATCTCCTCAATCCCCCCCGTCACGTTTTCTGAGGAGGAAGCAGAGTTTGAGGACTCAGAGGCGGACTCATCACCCTGGCTGAAGTCACTGAGGTGGTTGGCAAGCTCCTCCGTGGCAAGGCTCCGGGGGTGGATGAGATCCGTCCTGAGTATTTTGGATCTCTGGATGTTGTGTGTCTTGGCTGACGCGCCTTTGCAACATTGCGTGGCGGTCAGGAACAGTACCTGTGGAAAGGCAGACCGGGGTGGTGGTCCCTCTATTTAAGAAGAGGGACCGGAGGGTGTGTTCCATCTACAGGGGAATCACACTCGTCAGCCTTCCCAGTAAGGTCTATTCCAGATTACTGGAGAGGAGAATCTGACCGATAGTCAAACCTCGGATTCAGGAGGAGCAGTCTGGTTTTTGTCCCGGTCTGAGCTTTATTTTAACACAATTTGACCAAAAAGAACTGACTTAGTTGGAACTACAACACAAACGGGCTGATTTTTACTGTTAAACAAGTCCTTCTCAAATAACATTAGTTGAGACAAGCTAGCTGATTTGTGCTGTTAAACAATTCTCTCTTGCAGAGTCAGTTTTTTAATTAGTCTTTCTCATCTTTTTTCAAATCAAACTGCTAAACAGGACCATGAAGGCTTGTATTGATCACAGGCTCACAAAAATATGTTAAATCCATCCAAAGTATCAATATATCCAGTGGCTGAGATGGTAGAGTGACCAGTAGTGTGGGGAATGAATAATGAAATTTAAGTACATCATATATAAATCCAGTGCATAATTATTATTCCTCCAGTGTAAACTAGTGTAAACTGTACACAATAAACTAGTGACATAAACGCCTTTTTTCTGTATTTTTCAGCCTGAATACAAGATCGCTGACCCCATCTGCACTTTTATCTTCTCCATATTGGTTTTATGCACCACTTTCACAATCATTAAGGACATCGTTGTTGTGCTGCTAGAGGGTAAGCCGTTTCTGAAACAAATATTTGAAATGGTAAAGGACTTTGTTTAGTTAATGAACAGTCTGTCCCTAGGTAGTCCGGGCGGGGTGCAGTACAGTGAAGTGAGGGACCGCCTGCTGGCCGTGAAGGGCGTTACAGCCGTCCACAACATGCACATCTGGGCCCTGACCATGAACCAGGTTCTGCTCACTGCACACGTGGCTATAGGTGAGAATACTGAGTTACACTTGTTCATTGGCAACTGTGAGAAAAGTGCTAATCTGAGATGGGTTAATTGGTCCAAAGTCTGCTCACTGATACAGGCAGACCACCCCCAGGATGATGTCACTGCAAAGTATATCCATGACGGAATGTTCAGCAGTTACCATGGTGACATAATCCGCGCATTAGCAAACACTGACGAATACATTTAAAGATCTAAGTCTGAAAACTCATGCAAAAATACAAAATGTTAATAGTCCTCTTTTTATGTGTTTGGTTTTCAACACAACAGTGAGAGTGACCAGCTCGTCTGTGACTGTGCGAGAGAGAATTGCTTAACAGCACAAAGCAGCTCACCTGTTCTAGTTCCAGTTATGTCAGTTCTTTGTGGTCAGATTGTGGTAAAACAAAGCTCAGCAAGAGCCTCCGATAGAGCAGTGCCTACAGTTAGCTTCAGACCCCCAGAGTATGTTGATGACATCAGCTGCAAAGTATAAATTAAGGAGCTGTGAAAAAAACCTGTCTGAAGAGTTTTTATACTGTGAAAAACATCCTAATTATATTTCTTAGTGTCTATGTACACTGGTGTATGAATGTGTGTGAATGAGTGAGTGTTTCCTTTATGTAAAGTGCTTTGAGTGCCTTGAGGGTGGAAAATATACATTATAATTAGCAGTTGTGACTTTAAACATTGCAAACTTTTCTTTTTTCACAGATGAAACAGTTGATGCTCAGGTGGTCTTGAGAGAGATGACACAGGCGTGTTACTCCTCGTACAACTTCCACTTGATCACCATTCAGATGGAGAGACAAGCCGACCTCAAACCAGGCTGCCCACTTTGTGAAGACCCCAAAAAGTAGATTTAAATCCCCTGTCCACATGTACATGACAATCTCTATGTATTTAAACTTTTAACTAATCTCACATGATCTGTATATCATGTAAATAGGGTTGGGTAATATTACAAAAAAACATGTGGTTCCATCTCATTTTTAAATTTTATTTTGTCCTATTAAAAACTAATAAAAATGGCTTTTGATATTAATTTTCTGAACATAAGTTTCTTCCACCAAAGTCTAAACTCTCCTCCAAACCAGATGCATATATTGGTAGAGGATTGACAGAGGAGTTACTGATTAAGAAATTAGTTAAACATTATAAAAAAAACATATAATACTAAAAGAAAGTACAAAAAAGTAAAAAGGTACATGGATCTCTATTAAGAGATTGGTGATATTACCAGCATTTTCAGTTTTGTGCAGCTAAAACCTGAACAGTCTTCCTGAAGACGTGAGCCTCTACTTTAACAATGTTTAAATCCAGGCTCAAACAGTTCTGTTTAGCTGTGCACATGACTGAAAGGTTTTTATTCTGCCTCTTCTCTTTTAATATTCAGTTTACGATAATTATTTATGTTTTGATTTGGTTATTGTATTGTGATTTTAATTTCTTATTCTGTAAAGCACTTTGAATTACTGTCCATGAATTGTGCTGTACAAATACATTTGCCTTGCTTTGCCTTTTCTGGTGTTAAAGCTGCACTCTGTAACTTACTGTGTAACCACAGTATGTCTTTATACTTATCTATCTTGCATGTATACATTTACATTTGTACATTTGAGTGTTTTTATCACTCAAATACATGAATGCTTACTATGAGCGTCGTCTCCTCTCCACAGATCTGATTTGTAACTTGGCCTGGTGGTATTACCTACTTGTCTTCACGGAGGTAGATTGGTTTAATGCCATACTGTGAAAAATTCTATACAAAGCAATAACATCTCCATAGAACCAAACCAGGGCCAGTGGCCCTCCACCAGAAAAGTTACACAGTGCAGCTTTAAACTGACAAAATGCATTTTTGTCTTGGTGGTTTATGGTTTACAGTTATTGACCCTGTTCATGAGGCAAACATTGGCACAAAGTTCTATGTCACCTCTGTTCATTGGTTTAATCCACTTGATTCATTTTATTTGTTATTAAAGTATAAGATTATATGATGTACAGTCACAATTGACATCTTTTTCCTTTATCCTCTTAACCCTCAGCCTAACCCTTCCTATTTGGCTTGTAACACTTGTATATTTAATTTCTGAACACAGGTCTATATAATATTTCAGTCTGCTAGGTATCAATTCTGTCAAATGGACAAAAGTTTTAGAGTGAAGACATTTTGCTGCTCATCCAAGTTAGTGCGGTAGGCCTACAGATCCTCGCCAAAGAAAAGAGTCTCAGAGGAAAGTTAAAGAGGCTATTTTTGTTAGGAAAGACAAACCATCTTTGAACAGCAATTTGTCACCTGTATCCTCCTAGGTTTATAAAATGATGTTGTTTTCCCCAGAATTTTAGGTCTTGTGCTTCTTAACTTGTACATGCTCCCTCTTGGCAGTGTCAGCAGGAGACATGAACTTAATTCCTACAGTTGTACAGATGATGTGCAGCTTTACATCTCCATGTCTGTTGATGACACCAGGCCAATGACTGCTGTTTTAACTGCATTTTAGATATCAAATCTTGGATATCATCAAACTTTCTCCAGCTTAACCAGGACAAAACTGTAAAAGTTTCTCTCTCTGGGTCTCAGGACTGATGACTAAAACTTCAACACAGTATCCATTATAAGTGGAAAAATTTGGGTGTCATTTTTGACTCTGAGCTGACTTTTATCCCACACATTAAGAACATCACCAAAAAACAAAAACATTCTCTCTCTTGCCAACATGGAAACGCTGAAGCATGCTTTTATCACAAGTTGTACAGCTGAGTGTAATGCCCTGCTCTGTGGTCTTCCCAAAAAGTATTTCAGTATTTTCAGGTTTACAAGTTTATTACAAAATTCAGCAGGTTGTGTCCTGACTGGGACCAGAGGGTGGGACCACATTACACCAGTTTTAAAATCACTGCATTGGCTCCCTGTGTCTGTCTGAGTATTTTTTAAATGTCTTAATGGTCTTGGGCCCTCGTGAACTCTGTGCTCCTCGGGCTCCATGTCATTTCCAAAGCCAGAACACACACTTCCAGTCCAGTGGAGCAGCCTGTCGGAGGACCACAGGGCTGCAGAGAACATTTATGTTTTCAAGAACAGGCTCAAGACCCACCTTTTTAGCTTAGGTTTTGATTAAAATTGTATTACTTCTTTTTATTGTATGTAATTTATTTTAGGCGTACTATTGGCTAGAGCTCATATTGCTTTATCACTTTCAGGATCTCCAGTGTTTTCTCTGTAGGAGCTCTCTGGGCAGTGGTTGACTGCTGCTGCTGGGGCCTGTCCCGTGGGCCCCTGGTGGAGGGTTGGTATTTTGACCTTATCTCTTCCCTGCCTGGCTCACATGGCTTCTCTGATGGTGCCTTCTCAATTGGTTTGTCTGTACTTCGGCTCATTTATTTTAGCATGTTGGCGTGTGAGAGTGTGTTTGTGTGCATGCATGTGACTATCTGAGTATGGGTTGTTTGGTTGTTTGGAGTCGGGCAATTGTGGGGGCTGAGTGGACGAAAGTGGGGAATCGTTTTTAATGACATTTTACGAAGCCCATTGTATACAACTGAGGTGGGGGCAAGCAGAATTTTTGGTTGTAATTACTGCACATATTCACAAGAATCAAAATCTGTCATATTTTGCAGCGTTTTCTATGCAAGAGCAGTTTCACTAAGGGAAATGTATTTTTTATTCTAGTGATGCAAAAATGATCTAGATTATTATCAGTTGAAAAGGCTGAATCCCACAAAAGCTATGCCCAATGTGTTTACCTTATCATTACTTGTCACAGATACAGTTATTATTTGGCTATTCCATTCAAAAACTGTGAAATTATGCACCTGTCCTCCATGTGAAATGATGACATTTAGAACGCAACCTTTCTACTTTTTACTCTAACTTTTTCAGAATAATTATTGCATTTTCAAATTCCAATTTCCTACGAGGGAAAGAGCTACTTCTTATCCCCATTTGCAAAGCTCATTTATTTTCTGTCCAAAACACAAGCCTTGTTCATTATAGTAGATCTTGTTTCCAATCTCCAGGCTAGCAGCTGGAGGGAAGTAATTTTCCTGCCAGCTAACCACATATCCCTGTCCAATTAGGAAGTGATGGACAGTATAGCCGATTTCTCAGTGTCCAAATCACCGCTGCTCTATCCTGACATTAGTTTTCCTGGGATGTTCCACAGTATAGCATTAAACTTGCCTGGCGTGTATTTCACTGGTGGTGTTTATACTGCTTATAAATACCTTGCATTTTTCATGCCATCAGTGTTGGCTGCAGACCTCCATCAGGATGCACCTCCACGGTCATGCCATTCACCATTTTCATTTTACTTAACACCTTAATTACACTTTGTAAAAACTCATTTCATTTGTTTAGAGTGAAGCACTTAAAAGACATTTAATCAACAATAGACTTAGTTTCTGTTTTAAAATTAACTGGCTTCCTGTTGTCTCTGCTCTACTCTGCTTTTGTAGGGAAAACAGTTTAACCAGACACTGGGCCGTGGATGGAGGTGAGTGGAGGGTCCTCTGGGTGGAGGTCTGCAGCCTGATCGTGCTGATCAGGGTTGCCTCTCCATAGAGCTAATCTGAAAGCTGGATCTGCAAGTCAATGAAATTTACCAAATTAACAAAATTATTTACTTTTTGAGGAAATAGTACATTTTGAAGACTTACCAAGGTAGTTCTAGTAGTAGGCTAAGAGTAGTCGGTGAAGTAATAGTAGTCGCTGACCATAATAAAAGCCAAAGTTAAATCTATCAACTGGGCAAAACGTTGTAGGAGTGAAGACCTTTTGCTGCTCATCCAAGCCGCTTCTTCAGTTCTGGCGGACACTGAAGGGAGGGGCTAACTACACTGAAACTGTAAACAGCTATTCTTTACAGTTTCAGCCTTAATGGCCTACATTCAGCCTTTAATGGCCCTACTTGCTGTCTCTGTTCTCTTTGTTTCCATTGTTTGCTTTGGGTCTAAGGATGGAGTTATAAATTGGGGACAGGTGATGTCTCAGACCCCATTCCTGTTCAAGGAAGGATTGTCTTTCCTAAGAAAAATAGCTTCTTTAACTCCCCTGTCAAACCAGACCTGGACGACAGGGATCACACAGACATCTAGTAGCTGACCAATTTATTTTGTTACTTTCATATTTGCTTCATAGCTCAAAAACTTTTGATGTCTTCAGCCAACTCTCCCAGAGTAATAAGACATAACTGCAGGCTATTATTAACAAACTACGTTGAGGATAAAAATTAAATTGAATGTCCGACTATTACCCAAATTTTGAATGAATAATGGAAATTAAGTAATAGACAGCTAAACCCTGCACGCGAAGCTCTTTTCCAATCCAAGTGTAGTCACAGTGGCTGGCCTTATGCTGAGGAGGCAGTCTGTGAAGCTAATACTGTCCTTTTTTGACATCTCATGTATTTAAAACTCATTTGAATTTAGATAGCTTGCAAAACTAACCCAAGCACCACTGCATATGAAAAATAATGGGTGGCTGGATACACGAGATGATTAAATTAGAGAACGTATTGCCTCTCCGTTTATGGGAATTTAAATTATAGGCTTACTAAATAACTTATAATGATGCATGAGAAGCAATCAAGTGGTGTAAATTGGCCTGGGGCTTCTATGTGGATGTATTTCTTAAGTAAAACACAAGATGGCGGTGTGGTATTAACATTTAAACCATGTAGTTTTTTTTTCTGCGTTATCTTGGTTGAAAATATATTGAAAAACGAATTCAAGCTCAGTGAAATTATGCTACTATATTTAGCTCAAATATATTAAATTTAAGCATAAAGAAATATTTAACTACACAAATGAAGAAAGCTGTTGTAAGTTTTATTTCTTTCCTAGTAAATCAAATCTCGCGAGGTTTCCAGTGAGGTCTCGCGATACATGTAGCAGCTGAGCCCTGTGGAGCAGAGCCGGAGCATGACATGTCCACAAAAAAGATAAATTATCGCCGCGCAGGTAACATTAAACGCTTGCTAATTTGACACAGATGAAATGCGAACACTTTGGCAGCTTGTTATGAAAATCCTCCCTGTAAACGAAGACAAAAGTAGGAACGAAAAGAAAGTCGTCTGCTGCTGACAGTTCACTTAGCTTTGGTGACAGTTGCACACATGTTAGCAATGTTTTCTATTTCTGTGTAGCTAAATGTTTATCTTTGCTTTATCCAGTTATTTATGCATTTGAGCTGTTTCGGGCTACTTTTATTACAGCAGAGGTTCATTTTAAAGCATAGTAAGGTTGTGCAATACCCTATTTTATAACTGTTGAGTTTGGGCTTAGAAGTTTATATGTAAAGCAGGTGTCAGCTTTAAATGTTAAATCATTTGCATAATCCCTTGGTTTCACCTAACTATCCTCAAAGCATACCTGCATCCTCCATTTGTCATAATGTTTAAACTCTTAATTATTATTTTTTGTTCATTTTTATTCAAAAACACCCTCATTTGTCTGGTTATCAAGTTCACCAATTAAGAAATGATGGAGTAGAAACATTAGTAGAATTAACTTGTCTTCATATCTGCTGCTAATGTATTAATGAGGGAAACTACATTTGCTCAACTGTTTATGTCAAAGTACAAATGTAGGTACTTTTGAAAATCGAATCTTAAGAAGTTTTGAACTTAGGGAAACTTGCATGATCTGCTTTTGAACTTGATTTTAATAGTGTTTTTAAAGGCATGTAATGTGGTGAAATTTTGAGCTCCATCCATCCTTGTCCGGTCCCCACCTCGTCTCCATGACAACCCCTCCGCTGGCCCCGCCCTTCGTGGGACAGCCTCCACCTCTGCCCCAGGCCCAGGCGGCGCGGGACGTCAACACCGCCTCCCTCTGCCGCATTGGCCAGGAGACAGTCCAGGACATCGTGCTGAGGACCATGGAGATCTTTCAACTGCTCAGGAACATGCAGGTGACTACCTCAGAGCGATATGAGACAGTGTCTTTTAATATTAAAATTACTTTTCCATAATTAAAATTATGCTCCATCCATCCACACTAGACTATTCAGCCACCATTATATTTGTTTGAAGTCATTATATTAATAGGCTGATCTTGTGGTTATTTACAGAGTAGGGATGCGTGATATATCAATTCTAATATCAGATGATATCGATCAATTTTTTTGTCAATATCAGAACTGACTTATACATTCAATAACGGTAACTGATGCCGATATTTTTTCAGCGATAACCCAGTGTCTGTTTGTTTTTGTGTCGGTCCCACATTCTCCTCAGTGCATCAGATTTGTCTTTTTGAACAGAGACATGAGTAAAAATGGAAATTGAAGAGTGTTTTATGGCTGTATATTTACACAAACATGTAACATATTATACTATGTTGCAGATAAATACATTTAGATTTCATTTTTCCAAAATGAAAAGTTTGTAATCTTCTTTACCTAACTTAAGTTTATATGGGCCTTGCTATGGATTAAACACTAAATATCAGCAATTATCAGTTATCAGCCACAGCAGTGGGCCAAATAGCAGATATTGTATTGGCCTATCCTTAAAAGAATATTCATAAAAATCACAGTTTATTATAATTATTCTTGCCCCATTTCATGAAATGCCTTTGTACATCGTCTAGTTGGCAATTATTTATATATTTGCCAATAATTTGATCATAGGAGAACATCCTTTTGTTTTATTCACAGAAATGCAGGGTTGGTCTATCCAGAAATAGAAACCTCAAAGTACAGAAAACAATTAAACACACTTAGCTATGAAGAAATATTTATACTCCAAAAATATCTTATTACAAGAAACAGAGTAGGATATTTAGTAGCATACAGTTTGATTGAAGGGATAATACAGGACTCATTTTTACTAATAATTCAGTCTGCATGAAATTTGCATGAATTTAATGCACTGTGAAAGAAAGACAAAAATGGTTTAAAGATTACCTGGCAAATCCAGAATATCTCTCTATTTTTTTTTATACAGATCGATATCAGTCTGGTCTCCATGTCCCCCGTTGTGTCAAACGTGGTTGTACAATCAGACTAGTTTTTTTTTTTTTTCAGTGTCAGGTAAAACAAAGGAGCTCATTGGCCACCTATGATTTACACATAAAATCACATTGATCTCAATCTCAGATCAACAGGTTTAGTTCTTTGCTCATTGTTTCTACAGCAATTTGTGATGTTTTTCAGTTTCCTGTGATATTTTTTTTCTTTTATTTTTTTCTGTTATGGACAGCCCATGCCTGTCCCTGATTGGCTAATTTACCTGTCAATCATGCCCATTTGAAAATGAGAAGAAACACCGGTGACCAGACGCACATCTTCATACAGTATTGAAGTGTGTATTCTGGATCCAAGGTTAAAATTTGTTACAAAATATTTGAAAATTATAACATCTTATTTAGTTCTTCAGTGTTTCTTGTTTTTGGGTTCAGTTGAGGTTGTGTCCTCCGCTCAAAGGTCAGGGTGCTCAGACACATTTTTCACACAGACACTATTGTTTGGACTTTTTCACTCCTTTCACATCTTGATTCTCATAAAAATGCTTTTTATATTGTCTGTCTCTTGCTTTGCTGTGTCTGTGTGTCCCTGTTTGCACACTGCCCTGAAGGCACTTGTTTTATGTTATGTCTGATATTGGTGAGCAGACAGCACCATCGTTGCAAATAAAAAAACATCCTTAAGAACACTTGTAGTGGTTTAACACAGCAATGATGGAGAGAGTGAAGATATAAACTGTTTAAAGAGAGGATAGTCTGCAAAAGTGATTTTTTTTTTTTGTTGAGTTTTTGACCATGTTATAACATCGTTCCCTCATCAAAAACATGTCTGAAAAGGTTTTAGATGTCATCCATGCATGTTTGAGCAATCTTTTTGAACACTCCTTACAGTTAGGTGTAAGATTCTGTATAATGCTCCGCCCACAAGCTCACGTCATCAATGCTCCCACACGACAATTCTCCATAAATGTATAATGACATAATAAGATTGTGTTGTGATAGTGCTCTGAAAAGGGAGTGACAATGTGGAGAGGAAAGAAGTGAAGTTTGTTACCCTATATTAATCTTCCTGTGTCTGTGTGGTGCCCCCTAGCTTCCAAATGGAGTGACGTACAATCCCAGCACTCATCAGGACCGACTGGGAAAACTGCAGGAGCATCTCCGAATGCTCTCGGTGCTCTTCAGGAAGCTCCGGCTCGTGTTCGACAAATGCAACGAAAACTGTGCCGGGCTCGACCCAATACCCCCGGAGGTAAGAGAAACATTTTGGTTGGGTTTACGTTCAAGAATTTGATGATGTCAAAATTTCCGATGTAGGGCTGGGGCCTGTATAATTCTCTGGAGGATTTACTCTTTTAGCAAGAAATGATTCACAAGTGTTGAACCTTATGATTATTTGTTTGAATTTTGAATTTGCTCCACACATTTTAATCTTATGGTTTGAATTCCTTTCATCTGACAGCAATCACGTCTTTTCAGGTGAATAGTGGTGATTAATAATGAATAGAGCTCATTATTTGTGGACCATAAGTATTTCAAACGCAGTAAATATCCCATAATTATGTTGACCCTTGACCTCTGACTGAAATTACAACATCTTCTAGAATGTGAGTGCAACCTATAGTCTTAAACTTTTGATGTCTTACCACAGTTACTGATACTTACTGAAAAGCTACTGGTTGCATCTCCTACTGTTGTTGTATCCTTGGGCAAGACACTCTCCACTTGCCTTGTTAATATGAGTATAAGTGTCCAAGTTTCTAGTATATCATCCCTGTGGCAATATGCTATTTTCTTGATACTGTAATTTTATATCACTGCTTCTCTATTCAATGCAACTCAAAGCCAATTTTCCACACCCACTTCTGATATTGGTTAATTTATTCTCTGAGCGCGTAGCCAATCATAGTAAAGTGTGAACTCTCAAGGGAAGCAGGTGACCCACAACTGTAATTAGAGATGAGCTCTGCCGATATCTTTGGGGCCGTCTGTGGTTATATCAGCTTGTGTGTAGTTGCTTGGCCTTGGATAGCCTTTCTACCGTGTTATAGCTCATCAAAAACATCCCTGAAGAGGTTTTATTTGTCATCCATGCATGTTTGAGCATTTTAGTGACCTCTCTCAGGCCCTATTCAAATCATCCTTAGGGTTAGCTGTAAGATTCTATGCAACGCTCAGCCTAGACTTCTACGTCGCCCATGCTCCCACACGACAGTTCACCATAAATATACAAAAACATGATACAAAACTGTACACAGCAACTTGACAAACCTGATGTGATGTGCAGTAGTTTCACCAGTAGCATGCACACTGATTGTGTTGAGACAGCGCTGTGAAGAGGAAGTGAATTTGCACATTAAGCAAAGGGAGGGGAGACTCAGATTGTCAAAATGAAAGTGAGATTATGTTAATAAGTAGTTTTCAGCAAATACAGCATTTTTCAAAACAATAAAAGGTAACGTAAAGATCTAAATATGTTATGTGATGGACGTTAATACCCCATAGAAGTAAAATAAGTGACTCACCTCTAATGGTAACGAGTGTAAACACAAATAATTCATTCAAATTTTTAGACCTGTCAGAATTGTTCCCTGACCTGTAAACACTTTAACCCAGTTTCTCCCAATGCCGCTGCTTCTAATTTAGAACGTGGAGCTGTTCATTCAAAGTAAATAGGACATCACAAAACACTGCTAATCTCCTGGGGACACTTATTCCACCTGTCTCCCCGAGTGTGCCTTATAGCCTGCCCCCTGTGTGTCTTTACCCATGGTTACGGTCAACATCCACCTCCAGCAAAAACAAACATTATTTCGTTCAGTGTAGCGTGTCGCACAAAGGTGTTTTAGGTCCATAGACACACATAGACTGTTTCTCTGTGGGCTCGCGCTGTACCGACACTTTCTGCACCCCGGTTTGATTGGATTTATGACTGCGGCAGAGTCCCTTTCCCAATTTCTACAGATTGGCTCGGAGCTAATCTCTCTCGCCAGACTTGGACGCGGGATAAAGCAGAGAGTGGGAGGAGAAGGGCCTTAAATTGGAACAAATTAGTGAAGGCTGCCACCGCGTTGATCTCATTCACTAATAAAGTTGGTCTGAAGTGCTTTTAAAAGATATAGAGGGTATAAATGAGTCACTGTTTATCAAAGTTTGTGGCAGCACTTTTGTCTGAGCCAAAGAGGATTGGAATTAATTTTGTGAGTTTCCTCTGATGTAGCAAAACTTTTAGTCAACAAACAGGCCACTATTACGCGTGTGCAGCTTCTTATGCAACGAAGATGAAGATGAAGCTGAATCAAATTAGTTTTCATACAGCTGTTCTCTCACATCAGTTTTTTGTTTGATGGAAAAGGCAGAATTCTGTTATAGTGTTGACTAAAATTTCAAAGTCAATTTCGATACTAAGGAATAGACTTAATACTCAATACTGATTCCGATGCCATAATGATGACAATGACACTCTTTATTTCCACAGTAGAATGTAATTTTCAACATTAATTCATAGTACTTTTCTTTTCTACTCCCAAGTAATCTTATATCTGTGTAATCCCTCAGTGGTCCAGTAGGTTTCATAGTGGTCCATGTGTGTACACTAGTCTATGTGTCTCATACTTGTTCTGATACAGTTCAAGATCATTCTAAAGCTATTCAGGAAAAGGTTAATTTCGGTCGTGTGGATATGACTTTTTTAGTAGTTTTAGTATTGATTAGTATCTGATTTTTGACACTTTTGACAGTCCTGTTCTGTTAAAACCCATGCAACACAACATTTTAACGTGGATACTTAGATACTCAGTTGAAGTGTCAGTTCTGGAACAAAACAGGACATAATTGGATCTTTTGTGAATGGTTTTAGATTGGTCTTGACCTCATGGTAATCAGAAGACGGCATAATCTTTACAGTCCATTAATGACTGACACAGCTAAAATGAGTGCTGTTATAATGCAAATTTTTGTTGTGATATAGCGAGTTATAGGATCTTGTCTAGTCACTAACAGAAATGATCAGCTTCAACATTTTACTACAACACCAACGTCCCCAGCCATGTCTCAAATTATACGATTAATAATATTTCTGCCATCCATCTCTTTACATTTCCAGCTTACATTCCCCGCTCTCATCTGACCCACTGCTACACTGCCCATAGCTGTGTGCTGTTGGCTTCTATTGTTGGAGTTTCGTTTTGGCCGTGATCTACAGTCCCATCCATCATCGCGGTGCATTCAGGTGCCTCTCTGACAGCCGCGCGCTATTGGCTGCTCTGAACAGGAAGTGAATCAATGGCTCGAGCAGCGTGACCTCATGGCTGCCTAATTAGCAACAGAGGCGTTTAATGAACATCTGGACCAAGCGCACACGTCAGCGCTCCTTTACAGCTGCTGCAGCACTTTCTTGGCCTGAGCCTTGTTTTTAATGTTCCTCTTTTCCTGCACTGCTCCACTTCCATTTCACCAGTGATGAAACGTACTGAAGTAGAAGTAGTAAAGCACTGTACTTAAGTATACATTTTAGCTATCTGTACTTTACTTGAGTACATTTTTAAACGGATACTTTAATGCTTTTACTGTTAAGTAAATTTAGTACTTCTTCCACCACTTCCATTTCACAAACATTATCAGTGCTTCCTCCAGCCCCTGAGGCTTACAGTGGCAGTGCTGATTATAGACCTACTCATTAGTATCAAAGCACAATTAACACACATTTCACAGTAATTAAACAGATAACTTATAATATTTACACATATACATTAAACATATAATACACGTTAGAAATGATATGGCTTCTCTGTTAAATGCTTATAATATTAACCTATATTTGCGATGAATGGGGCTCTGGTCCTTTAACTCCGACAAGCTGTGACTTTAGTTAGCGCATTAACTTTCCTTTGTTGCTAACAATAACAGAGCAAAGCAAACCACTGAGCAAACATGCTTAACAGTAGCACTAATGACGATTACAACTGTATTTCCCTATTTCCAAATTGTAAAAGGAGGAAGATGTTAAATCTCTCTAGTCTGTCTATGTTACTCAGTGTTTCCCACGTTTATACTGAGACTATGGTAGCACAAGTGATCCATATTTGAAGCATTTTATTCAATACAGTATATGGAGAATAAATGTTTTGCTCTACTGATGAAAAAGGACTAAATACAGTTAAACTATAGTTACTTTTATATGTTTAAGATAATACTACAGGCATAAAGCATAATTAGTTTTACCAATTTAATTTTTTTTACCATAGTCTCCTCACTGTAGTTCCTGGCTCTTTTAAAGCTTTTGCCACAGTTTTCAGATGACGAAGTGAAGCAGGGTGAACCGCCAACACTGATTAAATCAAAAGCAATTCTTCCGACAGGGTAAAATAGATAATATTTTCACGCAGACATATGCGTTCATATATAGGCTCACCTTGTCCTTATAACTTGGGACGTCCCATTATTGATTTTCCTCTTCTCTAACATCTCATCAACTAATCATCATCCAGCATTTCTTCTGTCAGACTCTTTCCTTTTGTCTTTAAGGGAAAGCCTGGGTAACGTCATCTGGCCGTTCCTCTGTGTCAGCAGGTAAACCACATCCATCTCTGAGTGTTATAATGAGACTCTTGGACCTGCTCACAATAGAAAGCACACTGTTACAATAGGCCTCGCTCGCTCCATCAGTCTTTCCCAAACACTCAGCGCTTTTCCTTTACCTCCCAGTAATGTTGTCACAATACAAAAATTTTAAACGCGATTTCGATATTAAGGAATTGACTTGATACTCGATATGGATTCTGATACCTCTTTATTTAGACAGTAGAATGTCATTTTCAACATTAAATCATAGTTGTATGTACCTGTTGTATGTCGCTTTAAAATCTGATATATCGTTGGCTCCAATTGTACTCCCATTAAAAGTTTCCCTCTTTTGTCAAACATAAAGGTGCAAAATGTAACCCTGCCACTACCACTTATTTTCATGGAGATGTTATTGCTTTGCCTGAAATGTCCAGTAGTGTGGCATTAAAATAGTTTCGCTCAATTATAGGTATTTTTTTAAGCCACACCTTGAAAACATGCATTCTTACTGTAAGCACTGAGCAGGGTTGCCTCCTCACAGATCTGACCTGTAACTGGGCATAGCAGACAGTGGAATCACTCGCTTGTCTCCATGTAGATAGATAAGTTTAATGCCATACTGTGGAACATTCAAGGCACTTTTAAGACGGGGGCAAGCGTAACAAAAGGCTATTGAGCAAGTTTCAGTTATAATTTTAGAAAAAACTCACCAATACTTAAAGGTCGACCTACTTTTACCAATAATCTGAAATGTTTGCGTCAGTTGGATAACTTTTTATAATTATATATTTGAAGTGACATCGCCTTCTACAGATGCCCAGCAGGGACAAACTAAGGGCAAATCGGGTAAAATCTTCCAGCAAAAATGAGTGTGCTGCATTCATAAAGCAGAGAGTTAATTTTGATTAGGATTATGATATTAACTGGCTCATTTCCTTCAGTAGTTCATAAGGCTGTGCTTGTCCTTACTCGCCCTCACTTTACTTTATGTCCATCCTGTCCTGATCTGGCCTAAAATTCCAGTGTCTGATTTATATTTGTATTATTTTTATATGTGGCATTTTTAAACCATATACCACGCAAATGTTTTTATATCTAAAGTTGAAACAAGTTTAATTCAGAATTTTATTATTTTTGACAAGTTAAAATGTGTTTACTTGTTTTCTTGTTTGAATAGAGTACGTATTTCAATCCCAAATGCCCGTGAGTGTTATTGTGGTTTAAAGTGGGGGTATTCTGCAAAATATATATTTTTTTTTTAGCTTTCTACCATGTTGTAACGTTCCCTCATCAAAAGGTTTTAAATGTCATCCACGCATGTTTGAGTATTTTAGTGATCTCTCCTGGGCCCTGTACGAACCCTCCCTCTGGTTAACTGTAAGATTCTGTCCAATCCTCAGCCCACAAGCCTATTTCACCCAAGCTCCCAAACATTTCTCCATAAATATACAAAAACATGATACAAAACTGTACACAGCAACTTGACAAACCTGATGTGATGTGCAGTAGTTTCATTAGTGAGATGCACACTGATTGTGTTGTGATAGCGCTCTGAAGGGGAAGTGAAACTTATATGCAAAGTGTGTGAAACTTAGGTGAATATAGCATTTTCAAAACATTAAAAGGTAACATGGAGATCTAAATATGTTATGTGTTAGCAGTTAATATCCCATAGAAGTAAAATGCCCTTTAAGAGATATGTCCTAAAACTTTTGATCAAGAAAATCTATTCAAAAATACTTGTGAGGCTGGTTATTCATTCTTTGCAGGGTTCTTATCTTCATTTCCTCTTTCAATCACATTACTATGAGCGGAACGATTTGTTAAAACTAATTGCGATTTGATTGGAGAAGACTAAAAACTGAACTGACAAACTACAATACAATGCAAGAATCACATTTCTGAAGGTGTTTGTACAGCTCTAAACTACAGGGTTAGGAGTTTTTATGCAGAACAAGACAAGAGAGTTTGTTGTTTGCGAAGGAAATGATGGTACTTCAAAAACTGCAGCATTTGCGATTTGGTAAATACGTCCATTCAAATAGAGATTTTGATTTGATTCAGATATGTTGTGCAATACTGTACAAAACCGTTTATACTTTCTGCTTCTATATCATGTGTTATGTTATGGCTCTGAAAAGCTGGTGAGATTTTCCTCCCTGAATATTTAAAGAGATTTCAGTCTTATAAAAGTTTTTTGTACTAAACCACTAAACTCGCTGACTTTGGGGTCAGTGACTCATTCAATGTTATTCAACTTGTCACCGCTCTCAGAAAGTGCCAAAAACGCCTGCCTTCATACTTTTTGTATAGTGCTCTTTTGTAGAAAACCTTTTACTGTTGAGTAACTCTAAATTAAACTTTAAATTAAAAGTTCTTTTTTTTCCTGTTATTTTTCTATGATTCAGACTTTTTGAACTGCTTGTGGGATTCATGTTTTACCACTTAAATTGTCATGGATTTATTGGAAAACAAAGTAATTAGAGCCATATTTCTTTTTTTCTTTTTTTGCAAACATCAATATTTACAACATGGAATGCATATTTACAAGTGAGAAAGGAACATTAGGTGGATATACAAAAGTGAGGGATGTAAGACAGAAGTTTGTAGTTAGGTACTTGTCAAAGTAAATGGGGAGACGCGACCATAAAAGCCATAATGATGATGATAATGGAAAAAGAAGAGAAAAACAACAAAACTTCATAATAAACACATACATATATATATACACACAAAGAGAGAGCTTTATTTCTGTGTAACATTGAACACTTTGTAGCCAATAGAGGGCGCAGAGACTCATTTTCTATTGTACTAAGGAGTGAAGCAGTTCAAATTGGGCTACGAGCTACAGCTGCTAGTGTAGGGGTGTACAAACTTTCTTTCACCGAGGGGGACGTCTTGAAACTCATTCACAGTGTAGGGCCATGGAGCGCTGGTCAAGACACTAGATTGTTCCGATGGGTGCATTAAACAGAGCTGCTGTACCTAATGTCAGAGGCTGTGTCCAAATGTCCACCCTAGTCTTAATACTACTTTTAAAGGTGCATTGTGGGAAATTTTGACTGCACTACTTTTTCACTCCTTCGTCATTTGGACACCGCTAAAAATGGCGTGACTCCTAAATAGTGTCCCAAGTACCGAATAGTGTGGACATTCGGACACAGCCAGAGTTTGTTTTCTGCGTTGTCATGGCAATTTGAGGGATAAAATTAACAAGTCTGCTGGACTTTATAAACAAGAGCACTTCTGCATAACCACCTAATGACATCACACATCCTAAGAGAGCGGTTTGAGCTCTAGAGACTGAGCAGGACTAAATAACAATTCTCAAAACATGAAGCAAAATACAAATTAGGTGTGTTTTTTTTTTTTTTGTAATAAGAAATAACACAACACTACTTATAAAGGTAGATTCATCACAACAAGGGAAAGCAGCACATTTGTTGAGTGTATCCCTCAAAGCAGTAGCACACAGCACAACTATGCACTCACTTTCTAATAATCTTTTAACAAGGTCCTCATTATGAGCTGTGTTTTCCCCCATTTGGTCAGAAGTTATGTTCCCACGGCAACAAAAACCTTGGCTCCTAATTAGCCGGAAATAAATGTGTTTTTGTGTTCGGTCAAAGGAACTTAAATTAGAGCACCAAAACTGATCATTGTTCTGAGTTTCATTAGTGCAAATTCAAAATGTCACAAAACCAAAAACAAGATCGTGGATCACAACAATCTCGCCCTCCAACTCATCACAGGAAGTGACAGGTAATTAGAGGAGAGAAGAAGAAAAGAGGAAGCAAGGAGGAAGTGAAGCTGGCAGACTTTGTAACTTTTTGATGAACTCTTTAAACTGATATATTGTGCAAGTTTAGGTTGACAATTTCAGTTCAGTTGCTCATATATACGTACGTCATTATCAGCGGTTACACAATGCAATATAACAGTGACTTTGAGTACTACGCTACAGTAAAGTAAAGTTGTAACTAGGGCTGGATGATTATGGTGATCAAATTATAATCGCCTCTGTGTACAGCCGCGCCCGGTAACCTGACTTCCTGTCCAATTTTTTTTTCTATGAGGTTTTTGCTGAGTCACGTTAAAATGAATAAATATTTAAAGCTCAGACAGTGGACAGAGAGCTGCAGGTGGATGCCACTGACAACATGTTAAAAACGACAAATAAAATGCATACGTCACCAGAGGACAGTTCTGTGTTTAGAAAGAGACATGTTTGTGTCTCAATGCTAATGCTAACTTTGAGCTATAGTAAATATTACAACACCACCATAAACTGAAGTGTGCTATCGTAAATACTATTTTGGTATAATAACTGTATTGGGTTTCATACATTTTCTCTTGAATGCAGCTCTATGTTCACACCCCCTATTGGTCTCAGTAACACTTTGAGTGAGCGACAAGTAAATTTAACCAACTGCAATGAAGTCTTCAAGGCAATATATATTAACACGGCAAGTTTACGCGAGTCGTGATAAAACCGCAACCTGGCTCAAAAAAAACTTTTACTACAAACGTACACTGGCCTTTTTCTAACCTAAGTATGATAAATTCTAAATTGATTAAATGCAAAAGTCTCACTCCTCACTCCTCTTGATGTTATGTTTATCATGCTTTCAGATACTTCCTATTTTCTCCTTCACGTTTTCATTTATTTCCCATAATGCATTGCCTCTCTTCCTGCCCTCCTTTTGCCCTCTCCTTATATGTGTACTCTCCTCTCTGGCCGTCTGTCCTTTATTATTCCTCCGTCTTTTGTTGTGTGGAGGTGCTCCGGTCAGGTCACTGTCTGCACTCCTCAGGGCCTCCTCTCCAGCTGTGTCCACTCTTTTCACATTCACATTAAGTTTGGAGCCAAATCCTTATTGGGCCAACGTGAATTTGGACTTTTAAGCAGTTTACGTTGGCTAACAGAGACGCCTCCTTATCTTTGTTTGCGATCTCGTCTGAATCTTGTCTGGCTTTTATTGTGAAATGAAATAGTTGAACAGTGAATGTAACGATGTATACATTTGACCCCTTTGAAGTTCATTGTTTAAGTTATAAAATGAACAGTAACGATAATCAGATGTGTTTTTCACAATCCGTCAGCGCTCAGTGTCTGGAAATGTCTTGAGGTCCAACTGTCTCACAAAACCGCAATGACCTTTACCGCTTTTTGAAAACTAATTAGTCATTTTTGCTACAGTTTTGTTATTCATAGAAACAAATAATATTTTTCTATGATTAATATTTCACACTATAAGAGCAAAAGCAACTGTGGTCAATGTAGGCTGAGCAAAAAACCTGAATGATTTCTGTTCTGACAAGTTAAAAACGTACTTGTAGTCACTTAATCGGTTGGTGTCTTAGTCAACCAAAAGTTATATTTGTTGACTAATCATTTTATTTACATGTTACTATTTTCATCACCTGCAGATTAGACTACTGTAACTCCCTGTACTTTGGGTTTGACCAGGTTAGTCCAGGAAATATGAGCACATTTCAGCCTCAGGACTGACTTAAAGATTCTGATGATGGTTTTTCAATGTCTCCCTGGGTTGGCTCCTCTCTTTCTCTCTAAGCTTCTTTCTGTCCATGTTCCCAGTAGAACTTTGAGATCAGCAGACCAGATGATTTTGGATGTTCCAAGGTCCCGGCTAAAAACTAGAAGGAACAGGGCTTTTTCTGTAGCTGTCCCAGACTCTGGAACAATCTTCCTCTGTATTTTAGAACAGCCCAATCTTTAAATATTTTTAAATCTTTGTTGAAAACTCATTTGTTTGCTCTAGTTTTGAACACGAGCTGAGCGGGACTCTTGTATTGTGTTGCATTGCGTTTTTGCATGTTTATTTTTATACGATTGCACTTTATATTGCCTTTGTACCCACTTTGGGCAAGTGTGGGTGTTTTTAAATGTGTTTTATAACTAAATTTGACGTGACTTGACTTGACTAAAAGAAAAGGCAGATTAAACTCATTTCCTAGTACTTTTTTTTGCGTAAATAGTTGTTTTTGCATGAACTCCCTCTGCAGATGTAGCCTTGGGAGTGCAGTTTGGGTCAGACACATAGAGATTTAATAGTTTTGAAAGTTTTTCCCACTTGCCTTTTTAGTCAACTAATTGATCAACAGCACATGTCTTAAGGCGACTACGAATTTCTTTAGTGGATTACAGTCTTAAATGGAACAGTGGGACAGCTCTTAGCCTTAATATTCTTAATTTAATATTAATTATGAAAAAATAATCTTGGAAAATGAACATATCAGCTAGCTACCTTTTTACATTTGATGTGTAACTATCTGTCCTATTTTGGGTTCAACTTAAGACTTTTCAAATAGTAGCTTTTATTGAAGTCAAAGAGCACCGTCCCTTCTCATAGTTCTACAAGTTTCCACTAGGTGTCACTGTGCCATTTTTCACCCGCAGTCATCCGGTACATTCACAGCAGTGGGTCTCCGGTCCGCTCCGAGCCCCTCTCTCTTTCTCTCTCTGCTCTATCCTTCTCTCTGCTCTCTCTGCTCTCTCAGCCCTCTCCCGCCCGAAGCCTCTGCTCATTTCTGCACTGTAGAGTCACGCAGACAAGGTCAAGCACACGGGGCGTTTAAAAATGAATTAATATCCCTCTTTCTCTTCTCTCTTTCCCTCCATTGGTGCGGCTATCCTCAGAGCTTACACCGAATCCCCATTTTCACCTATCACGGGAACAAGATTACGAATGTGGTAATATCTGGGGTATAGAAGGAGTGCACTAACTCACCCTTATAACTGCCGATGGTTAAAGTGCAGACCAGCGCTTTTAGTGTGAAGCCAAACCATAAATGTGCCCCAGTTTTATTTGATAATGAAGTCTTCTTTACGTCGGCTCTTTAAATTCAGAAGTAAAATACCGTTTTATCTCTCAAAGTAATCTACTCCTGACAAATTACACTTTTATTTGCGCGGTATAAAAGCATTAATGGGTCTTGTAAAACACTTGGGCCGTGCAGGCAGAGACGATGGAGTTGTACACGCAGAGGAAAAGAGGATATTCCCATTTATTGAGTTGAGAAGAAAGTGCAGAGTGGAATTTCAAGCTGGTGCAATTTGACTGTATTAATATTGAGTGATATAAATGGATACTAATGTGAGTAAGTAGTTTAAATGGCCTGTATTACACTATTTTCTGATCTATGTTATAATGTTTCCTCATCACAAACATACCTGAAGTTGTGTTTTGTTTCATTCACACATATTTAACACACAAACCCTGCATATTGTTTTGCAATGTGTTTAAGTACAGTACATTGCCTAGATCCTGACAGCAGCTGCATATCTATTGCATTACTCCTGTTGTGGTCAGTGTTTACAGTTTCTTTGCTGACTTCTTGTTTCAGAAGTTAGTGATTTTGTGAAAGTTATTCATGCTATTCAACAATGACTTTAAAGGTGCACTATGTAACTTTTCTGATGGAGGGTCACTATCCTGTCTCCATGGTGATGTTATTGCTTTACCTGAAATGCTACTTACTAATGTGAATCCATGTTAAGCCGCTGTTTTAGTCAAATATGCAGTGCGGTTAGTGTTTAACCCAGTGTAAGAATGCATTTTCTCCACAGTATGTTTTAGCAGTTAAATCTCCTGTAACTGAATACTTTGTAACATTCTGGATTGAACTGTGACATCTATACAGAGACAAAATGCAGCTGACCTCCACCTGAGAAGTTGCATAGAGCACCATTTTAAATTTGAGTCATTTATTTATTTCTTTTTTAGTAAACAACCTGTCAGGAGACAAGTAAGTTGGTGTTGGCTTTGTGTTTGTAAAGTATTCCAAAAAAAAAAAAAAAAAAAAATTAGAGCCATTTCCCCAACATAACAAAACAATTTTGGCAAATACAACATCGTCCTTGGTGAAGATGGTGTAATTTTACAAAATACAAAATTGATGTGTTTTTGTTTATCATCTAAATATTCATGAAATCCAAGGTTTTCTGTTTGGTACCTGCTTCCTCCCTCTCCCAAGGACGTTTTTTTAGAGATGAGGTGACTAACTGACTCAAAATAAAGACAGGACTTTGTACATGTTTTTTTTTTGTGTTCAATAATGGTGATTATTTTAATTTGGAGAGGTCAGAACAAAGGCAATTTCACCAAAATGACCCGGAATGCTAAGGGGTTAACTGACTGATGTACCAGATATATAAATTATATTTTACAGGATGCATAAGTCTCTAGGGGGCGCCCTTATGTCCTAAACATTTCTTACAGCTAATTCCATCTCCTTTTCCTTCACTTTTCCTAGTTCCTAACTTTTCCTAAGCGCAAACTTTTACTTTGGGTAATAACTTCTGAAAGACCATCTTTACATACATTGTGTCCTCCTACATCGATCATTCTAATACAAATGTCCATATGTTTATTACAGCTGCTTATTCCGTTTGTGGAAGATGACGGGTCCAAGTTGGAGGACCGCTCAATGAGTCGAACCACAGCTGAAGAAAGAAGAGAGATCCTGGAGGTCAACAAGGTACTGATGTGGCGTGGTTTAGCATAACTGTGTGAAAGTTGTGCTGGTGTAGCACATATTATTCATTCTTGTGGCTTAATTCCCCTTTAAACGGGCTTTTGGTCACCTTGGAACAAGTATTTCATATCTCATGACTTAAAATAAAACCTACATATGAACTCAAAATGTAGGTTTTATTTAAACTACCTATATGGTTGTTTATGATGTGCTGGTGTGCCCTCTGCTGTCAGCAACGGGAACGAACAATGGGAAATAAACAGTTGAATTGACATTAGGCTGAATGCCATGCAGTCGCTGTGAACACAATTTTAGAGCAGAACAAGTCCGGTGAAGGCTTATCCAAACAAAATGCAGACAGTATTTTTGAGCGCTCAGAGAAGACAATTTTGGATTAATAGTTAAATTTAAAAAAAAACTTTTGTATTTATCAATTTGTCAGGTCAGTTGTGTATAGTTTGGCTCTGACATGCTGAAATGGCTTAAACCTTATACAATGTGCTAAATGTCTCTCCTCTCGCTTCACCCACGTTTTTCTTATTTTTTATATGTATTGTCTTAATGTATCACAAAGATCAGCCCAATGTCAGGCATTGGCTGCGTCCGGTAGTGCATCCAGTGTAAAAAAAACAAAAAAAAACCCCATTGTGCATCTATTTGTATGTTGACATCTGAGAACAATTCAGACTCAACTGCGCTAATGTGAATGACTTTAGACTTTTCCATATTTCTGAGTGTCTCTGAGGCTGCAGTAATTTAGTCTCTAATGAAGTTTTGCCCCAATGTCTTTGAAATTATTTATCAGAAAGTGGCATTTTATCCATTGAAATGAATAGATGTTTATTATAAGGTTTATGGTCTTGCCTCTTTTTATTAAAACAAAAGCACTAAACCAATAAGAGTTGCCTTCTCAGCTGCAAAATGGGACATAATGATCATTTGGATTTAAATTCATTATCCTCCAGCGTTTGCTGCCATTAACCTGCAGCTTTAATTGGTGACTTTCAATTATTTTGAGAGCTCTGGAGGTTATAAAATGTGTTTGGTGCTAAACAAAATGACACTGTTATACTAGATAAATTTTTATTGCTGATGGAGTTTTTCTTTACAGGCGCTGGTGTTCTAGTGTGATATGCCCCCCATAAGAAAAATAACCAAGAATATGGCAAAACCAATAAAAAAGTAGTAGTTGTTCTGATGTATCCAGATAAACTTGCATGTGTCGCCCAGTCAGATCCAAATATTCATCATGATGATGTGTAATGTGCAGAACTCCATTCAACTTGTTAGTGAGAGTCATTTTTGACTTTTTATTTAACAGCTCACATAATCTACTGTGTAGGTTTGCCAAAGATGTGTACCCAGATACTAGTTGATACTAGTATTGAAACTAAATGCTCATTTGAACAATTATCGATACTAGGGGAAATCTCATAAACAGGACATAACTCAACCTTTTTGGAAAAGATTTAAAATGGTCTATGTATCAGAACTAATATATTATAAAGAAACTGAAAAGAACTGAAAAGAACTGAAAGTTATATTAATGACACAGAAATCACACATCATATATAACATTATATCAAAAGGGTTGTGTCCCTCTGAGGCATCTGTAGTTTGAATTTTGACTCTGATTTTGCTTCTAAATTGGAACATGACAACGGCAACACTCTTTATTCTTCTTTTTAAAGATATTCTGAACCAATAGATAGGACTTTGACAGTGAATTGAGTGAATGGCTGACAGCTCTATAGGAGACAGAAGCGGAGACACAGTGATGCCTTGATGTTTTCTTGTGAGGTGTTGAAACCACGTCACTCTTGTAAAAGCCTCAGTCTGATGTATTTCTGTCAGGGATGAGATCGCTCGCTCACATGGAGATGCTCCCTGACACTTAAAAGGGACCAATATAAGACACTATTCAAAGTAATGTACCTTTCAGTCAATCAAATGTTGCAGCTTGTTGGAGATGCCTCAGATTTTCAGAGTATTTCATCCACCTTTATAAAATAGTAATGTTTATTTGGACTTTATAAGATTTAAAATAATCAGTTATCAGGTAAAGTGCGCTGATACACTTAAAGGGCCCACGCAATTTTCTGATCTGGTACAATGTTCTTTCCTCATCACAAACAGACTTGGAGTTGTGTTTTGTTTCATTCACACATGTTTAACACACAAGCCCTGCATATTTAGGCTGAGCTCTCAAACAGATAATACTTGTTCCACTTTGTGATGTCATGTGGTAATACAGGAAGTGCTCCATTGTGTTTTTAAACTCCATACACCTTCACTAGAATCATCTGGACGAGTTCAGGCTTGGAATTATCAATCTCTACTGAACTAAAGGTAAAATGTAGCTGTGAACTTGAAAACTACCACTTCATGACATCACAAGGTAGAACAGAGCATTTTGAGCTTTAGAGATGTAGACAGACTGATAATAAAGTTTTACTCAAACATGTGTGAATGAAACAAAACACAACTCAAGGTCTGTTTCTGATGAGGTAACACTACTCAAAAACATACCTGGAGAAAGATCACAACAGTCAGATTTGCGTAATATAGAACCTTTTTAAAAAAATAAACTGTAACACTGAGTGGGACTGAGCTCTGACATGTAACTTGTAGCTTGTCCGCATTGAGATAAATATGTTTAATGCTATACTGTGGAACCATAGAGACAAGGAGGTGGTGGACCCTCTCACTTGCATCATTCGCATGTGTAATGATGAATGTTTGAACTATTTGAACCATCTTCAAATGTGGAGTACAATATGTGTTTCCTTACACTTGAATTTAACCAAAATAAAATGTGCTTCAGTTTTATTACATCAGTGCAAACACTGGGGGCATAATTGATGTGTTCTGCTCCTTTCCTTTCGGCTCCTCTGCTTCTCACAGCATCAATGGTTTGTTTAGTAGCTCATTCTTTGCAGCTGTTAAAGAAAAGCTAACTGCATCAAGTTTGTCATTTATTGGAGTTCTACCACCTACCACCCCGTCCTTCTAAACTCCACCAAGACCATTGTTGAGATGAAACTTTGAGCTCTTCCTGTAAATACATTGCATCTGTAAAGAAAACTAAAGTTAACCTAAAACATGTTAAGTACTAGAATCTGGAAAAGACGTCCTATGTTTGTGCTGCACTGCGGCCTCTACTGCTCCTGACAGGTTGACCCAGTGGCATCGGAAGGGTGGGTCAAATGAGAGGACATTCCCTCAGGAAATGAGGAATGAGGAAATTGTCGGGTTGTTTGTGTCTGAACAGTAGTACACCTCTACAGTAACTATATTATGAAGTAGGACTGGTTTATATATATATTTTATTGGTCCAATGAGGCTCATCAGGTCTTCTGACAATTTATTTTAATAGATTCTTTTTTCAGACAAAGGTTTAGTTTGGTTTCATACCTGACAGTTTTATCTGCACATGAGGATCTTCCTCAGTCCTGCAGCTCAACTTCTTCTAAACTGTATCTCAAGTGTGTGAGACTAAAAAGACCCCCCTTGTCAGCTGATCTGACATGTCACAGTAACATCACGTGACCTCTAGTAAGTTGTCAGGTATGAAAAAAACTAAACCCTGGATTGAAAAAAGAACCTACAAAAATAAATATATATGTTACTGTTTTTATAACACTTAAGATTCATAAACAGAACAGTGTCATCCCTTCACAAAAAGAACAGACAGTTGTACAAGTCAGACCTCAGTGTTTCCTCTGGCTCCAGAGCCCAGGTGGTGCTGTGATTACATTTAAATAAAAGCAAAGTTATAATAAAAATTAGTAGATTCTCTAATCAAATGTAATGTGTTTAGTCTGTTAGCGTTTATTCACTGCTAACAACAACACGGCAAAGCTCGATCTCACATAAGTCTCCTCTGTGTGTACTCCGGTGTGCAGAGCGGTGGAGAGTGTGGCACCAGTGACACACAAGAACTTAAAAACCATGACAACATCTGCTCTAATGAAGCTGCAGCAAAACACTTCTCATAAAAACCTGACTAATACTAGACATAAGCTTATTACAGTTTACCAACCATGTGTAGCACTAAACTCCACTGAGGCAACGGCAGGTGAATTTTAAGAGGAGAATTTTACCGTGGCCGTTAAACATGGCACAAGTGAATGCATTGGAAACACTGGACCTATTCTACAGTTGTTTCTGCACAATAGCGTTCCTGCGTCTAAAGCTGAAAACACAGCATGGACAATGCAGAGGGCCAAAGCTTCAGATGAAACACATCATGCATTATTTAGCAGCCTGTTTTACCGCTGCTCGGCTCTGGATTGTTTTGTGTATGTTGAGTGACAGCGGGAGTGCTTTTGTTCTTTTCTCCCATGCACAGTGAACACATCGCACATATTTGGACAGGGAGTCAATGTGTTGTAATAGACAACAAGTGCGATATATTGTTAAAGTAAATATAGACGCTCAATGATTATATTGAAACGGCTTTATTCCCCCTGTGTAATCCCTCAGAGGTAGGTTCCATAATAGTTCATGGGTGTATTTTAGTCTATGGGTCTTATACTTGTTCTGATAGAGCTCAATATGATTCTAAAGGTTCATTTCTGTCCTGTTGATGTTACTGTTACTGGTATTGAGACTTGTTCAAATGAGTATAGTTTCAATACCAGTTTTAGTCCATTTCTTTTTGTACTGGATTAGGGAGATATAATGTACACGCAGACTTCAGCCTCTACTCTAAACCTTTAGACACTCTTTTTCACTCAGCCCTTCGTTTCATAACACGAAATGAATTTAAAACCCATCACTGTTCACTCAAGTACTTTGGCGATCGCATCTGTCAGAAGAGAACAACACTGTATGAAATTATTTATAAGAGACTACTTCACAGACTGCCTGAATATCTCACTTGTTTGTTGAACTCTGGTACGGGAACTTTTAATACACGATCTCATGATTGTATAAATCTAAGGACGCACCAGAACTGAGATGGAAAAAAGGGCTTTTGGCTGTTTTGTTGCCCAAAAGTGGAACATATTTCAAGGACATGCAAAATTGGATACTTTGGTGCCACAAATCCACTTTAATAATCTGGAGATAAACATTTATAATCACACCTGCAGCTGTTTTTAATGTTTTAAATAGACTTATGTATTTGTATTTGTTTTATTTGTGTTTATTTGTTTATATTTTTCTGTATTTTAACAGGGCGTTCATGAAAAGGAGAGTCCGAGTTCTCTCATTGGGCTCTCCCTGTTTTAAAGATACATCATTAGTATCTGATTTTTGCAACCCTACAGTGAACACATCGCACATATTCTGAGAGAGATGTGTTTTACCGACGTCTCCCTGCCTCTGAACGCGCCGTGCCAAGCCGCCGCCTTGCGCCCGACTGCGTGGATGCCAAGCCTAAGCGGAGTGTGGTGCATTGATAATGGTTTGAGGTCAGGGATGTTATTTTTTTAGAGCCCCGGTCGCTCGGCTCCCCTGACTGCTTTTAAACGCCAGCACTGCAGTGAAACATCGCACTGACCTCTGCTGCTCTCTGCTCCATCCAAAACAAACACGCGCATTTTCACACGAAGAGTCTATACCCACCGAGTCGCTGGTGAAAGCAAGCTCGATAAATAACCCAGCGCTTATAACAACGCTTTAAAATCCATTTACTTTTTTATTTAGCTGCAACAAAAGTGTTCCCACCACCTCCATGGAGCCTTTTACTGTGTGGAAATAATGGTGCTGCCAAGCCAACTGTAACTGTAACCTCTTAAAAATGAGAAATCAATGACTAGGTCTGATGATGCCATATTAGAAAAACAAGCCAATATGTGCTGTTGTGGTTTCATACTTAGCCAGTTTAGTACAAATATTGCAAGTATTTGTAATGAACACATTTCACTGCTATTCCCATAAGACTGGATGAGTGAAGGTTATTTAAAAACCAGATGGCTCAATACTATGTCAACAACCCTCCCTCAAAAGCTGAAATAAAAATGAGCTAAAAATAATTGGAAAGATTTAAGTTTTACTTTGAAGGAGCAAAATTAACTTGTGATTAGTAGCCTTTTATAGGGCTGCAACTAACACGCAGTATAGAAGTTGTTTTTATTATGATTATTCAATTAAAAGGCCTATATTACACTATTTCCTTTGTTATTCCTCATCACAAACAGACCTGGAGTTGTGTTTTGTTTCATTCACACATGTTTAACACACAAACTCTGCATATTTAGGCTGAGTTCTCTCAAACGGAGAACGCTCTGTTCCACCTTGTGATGTCATGTGGTGATACAGGAAGTGCTCCACTGTGTTTTTAAATTCCACACACCTTCACTAGAATTCAGCTCTGGAATTGAAAGAGTTACTCAAACATGTGTGAGTGAAACAAAACAAAACTCCAGGTCTGTTTTTGATGAGTAACAACATTATAACATGAATTAAAGCTCACAAGAGGCAATTTTGTGTAATATAGGACCTTTCATTTTTGCTGCTTACAATGATCTGTTATACATTGCTGCCTTGAGAAAGTCAATGGAAAAAGATTTTTTACTTTTTTTTTTCCTTTGGAAACATTTACATAATATAACTTCAGTGTGACCAGGTCTAAATCTTGTTTCAGTTCATTTTTACAGTAAAAATTAGACCTGTCGTGACAACATATTTTGAAGTGCGATATGCGACGCTGAAGTAAATATAGACGATAAATGATGATATTAAAACCAAACCATAAAGCAGAATCAGTATTTAAAAAAAAGTTTAAATATATGAACTGCAATAAATAATAGAATGTAGCACTTACTAACAGGTAATTTGTTTGTGTCTATAATGAGGCATAGAAGTTCATAATTCGACCTTCCACAGCTCAAATCTCATCATGGTACAGAAAATTAACCAAATATTTTCCAGTAGTGCAAAGAAAACGCCCCCACGATAAATATTGACCCCCGAAAATGATCGTTCCATTTGTTATGTATTGAATGAGTTGAAATAGTCATTACTGTGACAGGCCTGGTAAAAATGTATCTATTTGACATTGAAAGTATGATTTCTATATTGGAATCGGAACCAGAGAACAGCCAGTGAACAAAATTAACAAATGATAATAAAAAATAAAATAAAATAAATAATAAGGACATGTTTTAAAATAAGTAAAAAAAAAATGACTATAATATACAAATACAAAATATACGGTATGGGCAGAACAACAGAACTATCACTGATAAATGAGTTTTCTATTACTTTTTGTTAAGCTTCTACATATGGACATAAGACATACTGTACCGGCCATATCCAAGTATAAAATGACGCTATTAACAGCTTGGTTTGTTGGTTATAAATGGCCTTATTTGCAGATCGACCTTGCCCCTATGCAAAACATTAGCATGCAAATTGAGTCCTGTTGAATTATAGCTCCTAGTATACAGATGGAGAGGAGTCAACCCATAGGGAACTTCTATACCCCATTTTAACACTGTGCTCTCAATAACTGCATAGACAAATGGACTATTACTGTGTATATTGCCTCCCATCTCAACGCTATAGTAAATGAATGAAAATAGCTTAATAAGAAAGGATTTTAATATTGACTTGCTGTCATGATTCACTTTTCCCTGAGAATAAAGCACTCGGAGTAAATAACCTGCTCACATATTAGCGATTAGTCTTGATTAAAAGCCAACACCGGAGTTATTTAAGTGTAATTTATAAGCAGAAGAGGACATATTGGACTAATATAGAAGAGATAGATGCCTTTTAAACAAGGGTCTATTGAGCTGTCCGATCAATAATGGCTTTTTGTATGGATATAAAATAGGTCATTTACAAACAGCATATTTTTCATTCTCGTTAATTCAATTTACAATGGGTGTTGGAGTAGGACGCACCAATAGCATGTAGGGACTTACACATATCAAGTCAAACAGTGGATTATTTGCTAGACTGGGCAAATATTGCAAATTATGAATCAACAAAATGGTTTAGCAACTGGCATCCAATTCACAACAAGTGTAACGTAAAACCGTAGTAACAAATACATCAGACGCACCAATTAGCGAAAAGGCTAAACTGGAAAAAAGTCAACATTGTAAATATTTCTGTTACATTTTAGCTCGATACAAGCCCTTAAAGAACAAATATAGTTATACTCTACGACACCCATGGATCATTATCATAATTTGCACATTTGAAATCACAATATTCATCTAAAACGACTTAATAAAAGAAATAAATCTGCTGGTTTTTGCGTTCGAAAACTGCAGTGCCCGATGGGAGCTGACGTTGCTGTAAACGTCATCACACAAAACAAGAAAATACAATTGGAGAATGGAGCTATGGCGGCGATGAAAAGGCGGGTTGATCGGCAAAATGGGGTCTTGAAAATAAACGATTAAAGACTGCTCAATTTTGCAGAATAGGTGTACTTTAACATCGTTTATGAAGTTGCCATGGACACCACCATCAATTGCACCCCTCATTTGTGTTGTGTGATTTTTGAATGCCGATCTCAGAATCATTCATATTGGTGGTTTTTAGTTTCTACAGTGATGTCATAATCCCAGACGGGGGCAAGAGCCAGTTTTTCCTCTAAATTACCATATGGCGCTGTAGTCAAGCCAACTGTAAGTGTAACCTTTTAATAAAAATGAGAAATCAGTGACTAGGTCTGATGATGCCATGTTAAAAAAAAAACAACAAGCCAATATGTGCTGTTGTGGTTTCATACTTAGCCAGTTTAGTACAAATATTGCAAGTATTTGTAATGAACACATTTCCCTGCTATTCCCGTAAGACTGGATGAGTGAAGGTTATTTAAAACACAGATGGCTCAATACAATGTCAACAACCCTCCCTCAAAAGCTGGAATAAAAATGAGCTAAAAATCATAAGAATTTCATTTTTTAACTTCTGATTAGCAGTCTTTCAAAGGACTGCAACTAACATGTATTTTAGTAATTTATAGCTTATTTATAGCCTTTTCTTATTAATTACATTGTACTTTGCCATGAAATGTTGAACCTGATCATTTCTATATTCGACTAGACCCTAGAACTCACTGTATCACACAAATCTGCATTTTAACCGTATTCTTTTTAGCTGCCATCCTCCATCTGGATTAAATATTATCGTGTATAATGCTTTGATGTCATCTGAAACCCAGCAATACAGACTGCCAAGCTCTTTTCAAGGCTTTACTTTCTTTCTTACTCACTTCTTTTTAGGTTTTAACTGCAAAACTTTTCTCTCGCTCTCCATAGAAATGAATGGGATTCCTCCTTAACCTGAGGTGACAACCACAACAGAGTAAATGTGGGTGAGATGGAATAAGGTGGATGTGGTAGAAGGAGGAAAAAAACATGATTATTATATATATTTTTTGCTGCATCGCTCAGCCTTAATAATTTTAACAGTTAGATATCGTCTTTTTACTTCAACAGTCTGCTTTATCTCAGTTTGGCTTTAGATTGAGACTAAATGACAAATGAAAAACCGCAGAACAATTAAATACTATTTGTTTTTGTATAGCCCAAAATAGCACTGGGTGATATGGGGAATAAAAGAATCAAAATTATTTTTCCTCCCATACTGATCAATCTTGATTTTCGATTTGATCTTCTTCCATCTTATTAAACATAAACAGGTGGACTTCAGGCATAAAGATCAGGCTGTCAGGATCACTACAGTTTTTCTTTTTCAATTTCGTGTTAGGGACCAATAACTCCAGAGAAATCCACACGTAAAGTTTGGAATGAGTTTGTACAATACATTAAGCGTGTAAGTATTCGCGCATTAACTTGGATTATAACGATAAGATGCACAGATGAGAGAAAAGAGTGCAAAGAAGATGAAGAGCTGCGGTTGGATCAGAGAGGGGGAAGCAGAGCGGCGGAGGAAAGTGAACACTGGGCTCTGGAATTTTAGTCAGATCGTTTAGATTTAAGTCAAAATTTGGGAAACGCAAGGACACATGAGGAGACGTAACGAAGAGACGCCCGTGGCCCTGACTCAGAGCTTTCATCTAAACAAAACACGATTGGCTGTAGACCTGTCATTTAAAATTCCCTTAAATCGATCCCCAAAACAGCTCCCAAAATCACCACAGCAGTCGCCTCGCGGGACTTAACCGACAGAAAGTTAGAAACCCAAACAATGAAACAGTCAGCAGTCGATAAAAGACAATCAGATTATCCAACATGAAACAGGCCAATGGACAACTGTTCCAGAGTGCCCCATGTCCTTCTCAGCAAGAAAAAACTCCAAACAACCCAGTAGGACAGAGAGAAACCTTACAGAGAGCCATAGTTCAGTGTAAGGATACGGGGTCTGTGTTTCAGTACCTGATTTTCGTGTCATATCTGGTTGTGATTGTGCCCAGCTGTGACAGAGGCGTTAGCACAGACAGCAGCTTGTGTGAGTTAGCGCTGTTACTGTGATCAGCAAATCTGCGATACGAGGGACAGAGGGGGCAGATGTTTGGGAAAGGCTTACATCTGCTGCTCTGTGCCTGGCCACAACCGAACGGGACATCTCTGCATCATCACAGATATTAAGTACATGTGTCTACTGTGGGTATAAAAGCGCTGGGATTTTTATGATTATTTATTGGTGCTAACACAAAAATATGATGCTGTGGACACCCCCCTCCCCTCACTTAGCATTTGTTGAAGCTCATCTGTGCTCTCTGGTCTTCTTCTGTCAAACTACAACTGGCACAGTATCAAACAGCAGTAACGTAGACAGCCTCTAGTGGCGATAAGTGAGAATACGACAGATATAGGTCGGCAAATCTAATTACAAACTACAGCTTACTATATTTTATTCTCATTAGAGTTGTTTTAAAGGTGCACGATGTAACTTTTGTGGTTGGGGAGTCCACCATCTGCTCGTCTCCGTAGAGATGTGAATGTTCCCCCTCATGACATTAAACTGATCTGTATTGCATTTATTCTTTCATGGCAGAACAAATACCGTGTTAAATGTGCATCCTTGCTGTAAGTGTGATCGCCTCTCCACAGATCTGACCTGTAACTTGGCCTGGTGGCTTGCCTTTCTAGAGACAGATAAGTTATAATGTCTAGAGTTTGTAGAGAGCTGAATGTTATAATACGTGATACTGTTTAGAGCTGAAACATATATTTGCATCCCGTCAAATCCCAATTATTATTCTCAATCTCCTCTTTTTCCAGATATTTTGTTTTGTCACCAATAGAAAATTATGCAAAATGAACGCAGAGAATCCATAGCATTTACAAATTCATGAGTAGAGTTGTGTTTTGGTATTTATAAGAATAAAGGTATAAAGTTATGAATACGTTTGAGAAAGTCGAGGAAGCGTCTGTATTTGTGCAGAGGAGGAAGAAAAAGCCCAGATTGGAAGAACTCGTCTGCCGAAGTGGAAAGATTGTGTTTTGGAACAAATTGACTGTTGAGGTAGGGAAAGCGGAGGATGGATGAATGACCCGACAGATCGCAGCGCTGTCTGAGAGAGTGGACGTGTGAACTGGAGAGGAAAACAATACTATGGAGCTGGAAAAACTCTGTGTTTTTTAAAATGGAGAAAAACATATGGACATGTAATACTGCCTTTTCAAATACACCAGAGTCAAGACAGGGATTCAAGGTTAATGAGTGTGTGGCGAGGACTACTTAAGTAAAAGTACAGATACCGGAGCAAAAAATATTGAAGTAAAAGTATAATTATCTTGTGAAAAAGTCTAATCTATTAAAAGTCTTAAAGTATCTAAGTAGAAAGTATAGATACTGCTCTCAAATGTAGTGAAGTAAAAGTAAACACTATAAAATCTACTTAAGTATACATATTAAATATCTGTACTTTACTTACTTACAGTACTACTTTTACTTTGTTGCATTCCACCACTGTAGACACACAAAGTGCAATTTATGTGATTAATTTGAATCAGGACATACTAATAGGACTTAAATGACACAAAAAGGCCATGAAAAAGTCTGTAAAATATGACTCAAAAACCACGGTGTGTTGGATTCAGTTTAGGTCGCTTTAAAACTGTTGTCCAGTTGACAACTTGAATTCTATTTCGTAAGCACCAACATGAAAATAATTAAATTCAGCCCGTGTCCTGGTTGGACCCATGAAGTGATGACAATAACAAAAGACTGTTTACCTTTACTCGAGCTTTTATTTATACAAAGCTGTACGAGTTACACAATATGGATAATATGGATCAGTTTTATTCTTTGTACTATATTTGTGTTTTTTTTATATATTTATGCAGAAAAAAGTACTATGGAGCGATGCATTCATATAAAAAATAAATATGTAATTCATGAGTTGAATCTGCTTTTTTACCCAAAAATACCAAATCTTTAGCTGACTCACTCTACTCTACTTCTCCTGCTGCTGTCCCATATAAATCCTTATAATGTAACTGTAATAATGTACAAATTTTGACTCCATCGACCGGTTAAAGGACCAAAGTACTACAGCTCCATTTTGCAGAATCACTTTTGGCATCAGAACAATTGCTGCTTTAGTCGGAGCATCACTAAAATGTATTTGTCGTCCATTTGGAGTCCTGAGGCAGTATTATTGACCCCATCTCAACGCTACAGATTAGCTGAAAAAAGTACACACGGTTCAGTTGATTTATTTTATTCTTTCTGCATCGATCGCTTGTCGAACATTCGGTTTGTTATGCGCTGGTCGGCAGTGGAACCATTACTTGGCCAGTATATAAATTATCAAACGTATTAAGTTGCAGTCTTAAAACCTCAGTGGTCAGTACAGAGTAGACACAGGTTTAGGTTTAACGAAAGGCTGTATTTATGGACCTGTAGACAGTGGGACATCGCCAGTGTAAAGCCTTTCCCATTAAGATCGACTCCTCACACGGAATAACACAAGAGTGATGGAGCTACAGGGAGAAAAAGGGGATGGCTTTTGTCGAAACGAGAGCGAGAGGGAGACAGAAGAGAGGGAGGGAGACAGAAGAGAGGGAGGGAGACAGAAGAGAGGGAGGGAGACAGAAGAGAGGGAGGGAGACAGAAGAGAGGGAGGGAGACAGAAGAGAGGGAGGGAGACAGAAGAGGGGGAGGGAGACAGAAGAGGGGGAGGGAGACAGAAGAGGGGGAGGGAGACAGAAGAGAGGGGGAGGGAGACAGAAGAGAGGGGGAGGGAGAGAAGAGAGGGGGAGAAACAGAAGAGAGGGAGAGAGAAGAGAGGGAAACAGAAGAGAGGGAGAAAAACAGAAGAGAGGGGAGAGAGAAGAGAGAAGGCAACAGAAGAGATGAAGGGAGAGAAAGAGAGGGAGAGAGACAGAAGAGAGAGAGAAAGGGACAGATGAGAAGGAGAGAGCGGGGCGGCAGAGAGAGGTACAGAAGAGAAGGAGAGAGGGACAGATGGAGAGGGAGAGAGCAGAGATGGAGGGAGAGAAACAGAATATAGGGAGAGAGGGAGACAGAAGAGAGGGAGACAGAGGGGGGAGACAGAGGGAGACAGATGAGAGGGAGAGAACGGGGGGATGAGAGGGACAGAGCTGGGGGGCAGAGAGAGAGGGACAGAAGAGGGGGAGAAAGAGATAGACAGGAGCAAGGTAGAAGGGGGCAGAGAGAGAGGGAGAGAGAGAGCAGAAGCAAAGGGACAGAGAAACAGAATAGAGGGAGAGAGAGCCAGACAGGGACAGGAGAGAGCGAGAGGGGGGGCAGACAGCTGAGAGGGAGAGAGAGAGAGAGAGAAAGGGAGGCAGATAAGGAGTGAGGGAGAGAGACAGATAGAGGGAGAATGAGGGGGTTGAGGGGATGAGAGAGGGAAAGCGAGAGACTGATGGAGAGAGAGGGAGAGAGAATTAGGTAGACGGAAAGGCGTGAGAAAAGAGTGAGCAAGAGAGGACCATGAAAGAGAGAAATGGAGGGAGCAAGAAAGCAGATGGATGGAGATAGAGAAAGAGGAGGGGAGAGAAACAGAAGCTAGAAATAGAGGGGGAAGGAGAGGGGGGTGAGAAATGGAGATGAGAACGAGATGGAAAAAGAATAGAGACTGATAGAGATGGGGAGAGAGAAAGAAAGAGAGAGAGAGAGCTGTAGATTGATGCACGAGTGAAAAAGATGAGCCCAAACTGCAGCCAATCAAACTGATATGTCACTGCGGTTGAGGATTGCCTTTCCACTTCTGAACAGGACTTAAAAGATTTCATAAATAAGACGAGACCATCAAAATTGAAATTCACCATAGCTTCGGGCAAATCATGAACAACAATGGAACGCTTCTTGAAGGGAGAGGATAGGGAGTTTTTACAGGTTTTCTCCCGCACGGTTGGGAAGCTGTTTACCCATCGAAAACCAAGTCGAGTGTACACCTTCTGCTTACAACCGGGAATAATGATAAAACATGGCTTAGTTTTCCTCTGTATACGTCAAAGCTGGAAATCCTCACTTAATCCCTGTCAAAATCCTCATCCCAAACACGCCGCTGCCACCGATAGCGTGGAAATATTGACACAGCATCTGCGTCACCCACAGAGCCGCTTTGACGGGTCGGATTCTGTATTTTTAGTGATGTAAGGCTGCACAAGTATTGCTGATGTGTAGTTCAGTTCATCCTCTCATGTCCAAAATGGGAACCAATTATCACCAAACCTAAATTGGAATGGTCTAAATGCAAAGGGTGGTCCAAAGTTGGTTAGTAGAGTTTTAATTTTGTTAATATATGTGATCTATATTATGCTAATTGATTGTAGAGATGGGTTTAAGGACAGGGTTATCCATTTGTTTGTTTCCTTTGAATGTCAACCTACTTACTGATTTTCTAACTTTCTGTTGGTTAAATCTACCATCCCTATTTTTTTTTCACCAGTAGATGGCAGAAATGAACCTGTGTCCCTTTAGTTCCGACTCACCTGTGCTCTCTGGTCTTCTTCTGTCAAGCCAAAGCTGGCACACTATCAGACAGCAGCAACGTAGACAGCATCTAGTGGTGGTATGTGGTATTACAACAAGAATAGGTCAGCCATTTATGATCGGCAGCTTTAAATGAACAATTCTGTCAAGCCATGTTACACAAGGCAGATTCTTGTCATCTTTTATTATGCGATGTAACAATAACTTTTATGAATATTGAATTTAAATCAGAATAATTTGGAATACATAATAGTAATAGAGGTGGGAAATATATTTTAAAAACTTCAATTGTTTCAGCATTTCAGTTTTGTCTATCCGTGGGTTGCAGAATGATGAAAATGCAAATGTTTGACATGTTTGTAATTGCTATGACAATTTCCATAGCAATTAAAAACTAAAAACAAATGTCTTTTGAATAGGAAGAGTCTTAAATATGTTGCTTATAATAAAAGACTGCACAGATTGAGAAAGCCATTATAAAATCCTGCAAAACTGTACGATTTCAATGCTGTCCTTACTTGCATTTTGCCTATAATAAAAAAGACTGATGTGCGTCTAGAAGAGAGATAAAACAGGCATCATTTTGTTATATAGTTGATTCCCACTGCATTCCATTGAGAACTCACTCAATCCATTTGATTAAGCCATTACTGTGTGAAAAGCCACTATAAGCCTCTCATTATAAATCACCATTCACACTCTAAACACTTTTTCGCCCTATCTTTACCGTCGGCCCGTTTGACGTTTGAAGCTGCCTCCCACCGCTCGCTCACAGGCGGCAGGAGGAAGAACAGGAGCGCGTTGAAATGTTGTCTGTACAGGAGCCAGATTAATCGTAATGTGTGGAGCTTTATGGGACGTCCCGCGTGTGAGCGATGGCCGCACACTCGTTAGCTGTCGATTGGGGTAATTGCTGTTTGTCTGAGGCGCTCTGACGGATGGTGATGCGATGGGAAGAGGAGGAGGAGGAGGAGAAAGGAGAGAGGGAGTGGGGTCATCTGTCTCTCTTGTGTCTTCAACATAGAGGGAGAATTTTCCCCGTGTAATCCAATGCGGCTCTTGTTATCTGTCCTTGGTGGAGATGAACAGTATGTGCTCGGGTGGTGATGTTGATATCGGCTGCTGTAAAACAATTGCCCACATTTAATTGGTGCCAGTACTTTTATTATTATTTTCTTTATTTGCAAAACATGTTGTAGCAATGTGCAAGTTCATTTGACCAGCAAAAACATGGCATTACATCAATCATATAGATCACATACTAACCCTTCGTTTCCAAAGATAAACTATTTTATTTAGGTATCAATGGTGTTTTAGTTACCCCAGATGTGCATTTGTCAGCTAATTATTGTATTTTGATTATAAGGATTTATACGGGACAACAGCAGAAGTTAATGAGTGAGATTTTGTGTATTTTTTGATGATTATTTCTAAAATGGCAGATTAAACTCATGATTCACACGATGATGTACTCTTCTTCTACATAATTAGCTGTTTTTGCATGACCCCTCCTGCAGGTGTAGCCTTGTGAGTGCCATTTGGGTCAGTACACAGAGATGCGTATTAATTTTGAGAGCTTTTGCCACGCCCCTTTTTAGTCGACTTATCGATCTGCGGGACATGCCTTTAGTCGACCAAGAATTTCTTTAGTCAACCACAGCCCTAATAACCATTGTATTATTATTTCATAGCTCTCCCAATCTCAGTGCATCAGATACCTGTGTCTTTTTAAATAAACTAGTGAGTTAAGTATATGTGAAATATAAGCATTATGAAGCTAAAGAGGCGGCTAAATCACATTACATCACATTATAACCATAGACTGTATAAAGAAGTGGACTAAGGGAGTGCGACGTCACCTATAACATTCGGCTCTGAGTGTCATAGTAACCAAAGAGCCAATCCGGAGTGAGGCTGTCGAAGGCAACGCCCCTCTCCGCCCACTTTGCTGGTTTACCATGGAGTGGGCGCTTAGCAATGCTGTCAGTCAAACCTGTTTGCTAAAGCTAGCGGGAGTGATCTCGAAGATACAAGGCACCTGATTTGTCTGTTATTAAGGTTCATATCTTGATTTACACATACTATAGTGAGATAAAAATACCAGGATCATGTAGAGTGGGTTAATACGAACATATTATGACCAAAATGATGAGCCTGACAACAGCAGTTACGGAGAGAGGGGCTAAGTGCGAGAGTCGATGGAGCCTGAAGTGCGCCCATGATCACTTCCTATTTGGAACGTGGCTGCTAACGGGTTAGCTATGTCCATTTATATATAGAGCCTGTGATTATAACCAAGATAAGCTACACTTTTCCGTTTGGGGAAATTTGTCCTCTGCATTTGACCCGTCCTTTAATGCCACTGGGGCAACCTGTCAGCAGCAGTGGCAACACAATAAATGATAATATTGAAACTAATTTATGCCACTTACACAGCAACCCAAGAGCAGATTTAAACCACAAAAACTATTCTAAATCTACAATATTGTTAACAAATCATGAGCTGCAATAATTAAACAGCAGAACTAAACACTTAAAGAATTAGTTTGCATCTATAATGAGTCATAGAAGTTATTATTCAACATTTTACGGTTTGAATTTGATCATATAGCCAAAAAATAACCAAAAGTTTCTCAATAGTGCAAAGAAACTGTACACATGCTTCCATATATTGAAGTGTAAGTCGATATAGTGATTGTCATGACAGGCCTAATCACAACAAGAAGATAAATACTGGATATCGGTATCTGCTGAAAAAATAATCACACCATCGCTTCCGTTTGCCTTGCTACTGTTCTCTCGTTTGCTAATGTTGCCGTGATTTGTATGCAGTTCTGTCCTTGATACAGCCTTGTACTGTTTAAGAGCCAATTATTCCCTAATGAGAAAATTATGCAAGCTACTTTTAATACCAACATAATATGCTTTAGAATTTGACTATTCTGTGTGGTGTAGCAAAAGCTTCAAAACATATCCCACATACACATCGCAATATGCTAAGCTAATCCTCCAGCTAGGTACTCCAGACCAAAATCTTTGCTTGTTGCCCCATGCAGTGACAGTGAAGGGTCAAATGGAGCACTTTTTCCCACTTTTAAAAATGAGTAGTTGATTATAATTGGTAGCAGAGTTTTACCAAATTGACGTTGTTAGCGCTGAACGACGCTAATGCCATTTTCTTGTATAGTCATTAATGGTTATATGAATAATTACTTCTACTCTTACCTATTCCCACATCTCCATAAGTGTCACTTTTGTCTGAGCATGTGTGAAAGTCAAGCTGCGTTTCCATGAATCTTTAAAATGCATTACCCAGAATTCAGTGGTGCCTAATGGGTTGCAATTGCTCAGCCTCTTTGCTCTTGCAGTCTTCATATAGTACGCAATAGTGCATTTCAATTTAGCTCGTGCTCCAGTGGAAAAGAGAGACCAGAAATCAGTTTACCCCAAGTGAACACCCAAATCTGGCTCTAATGAATGTGCGGCAGTTTTGGTCACACCGCTGTTAATGAAGGAAAACAAAGGCAAAAACACATTGACTAACAAGATTATTTTTTAGATCAAATTTGGCATAATTTGTTATGTTTTTGTAGCTTCTGTTCCTGAGCTGTGTCCAATATGGCTGATTGTGTGAAGTATCAGCGGGCTTCTAAATAGGGATGAAACGGGACAATGGTGTGGGACATTTTATATAATCGTGAGGTAATCGCCATCGTATCACCAGAACGTGCAGAACAAACCTACTTCTCCCTGACCCATCTCTTTTGAAGAGTTTAACTATGGAGCTTATTCGTAATATATAAAAAATAAAAATAAAAATTATTCATCTCCATAACATTTTTCGGCAACTTTAATATAATCATTCATTGCAATTATTTTGGCCATGATAATAGTGACACCAAACTTCCGTATCGTCCCATGCCTACTTCTAAACCAATACAACAACAACAAATAGATACTATGAAATGTTGGTTGACTAAAGAAATGAATTTATTTATTTATTGCTCATGCCATTTCATTTTGTTGCCATCAATTTAAAGAGTCAAAAGCAAAACCAACACTGACAACATGAATACATTTTCCAGCCATTATTTGCCTTGTCATTATTGGCATGAACAAAAAGAAAAGGAAGGACATTGATCATATAAACTCTGCTCCTTTCACAGATCATTAAAATAAATGTTTCCATCATAATCATTCCCCGCCACAACCAAGTCACCAATGAGCCACATGCATGTTTACACTATCCTCTTGTGGTTTACATTTTATTAACTTTAATGTTTTCCTTACTCCGTCATTATTTAATCCTTGTAACTATTATTATGTTTTTATTTCAAAACTCTTGTACAACATTTGAAATCATGATTTAACGAGGTCCATAGTTTGACTCCGTATACAGAGACACATCTGTTTTAATGTTGTCCTTGAGAATACAGTGTCGTACAGTGTCTCCTATGGTCACGGCTGGTTGACGCAAAGGGAGCGATTTGTGGCACTGCAGTAAAAGCTGTTGGTTAAGTATCTCTATGATTTAACCAGAGACAAACTACACAAAAAAGACTCAGTAATATGCATTAGCCTATATGGTTATTATATAAAAAGCAGACATCAAATCAGTTTGTGATGTTTTAATCCATTTATTCTAAGTGACCAATCTCCCTAGTGTCATTTTTGAACACTTGTCTTTATATACTTTAGTTATACAGAGAATATAATAATGTAATGTAATAATTTACGTGTTTTTGTTAATGGGACTGATTTTGTATGTGACGCTTGGTTGCTATGTTGACAAGTTGACGTGAAGGCTCCATTGGTCAGTTACTGTTCTGTTTTGGAGACTGGCTCTAGTGAGTTAAGTCTGCTGTTTTTTTGCTCTTGTTTTGGCGTGTTTTGGCGTGGGTAACAGCCTAAAGTAGTCCTTGTGTTCAGAAATTGAAAAAACAGAAGAAATTGAGTGTGTTTCCTGACACCAGAACTCTGCAACATATTACACATCCACTGCTCCAAGTCCAGTCCATCAGTGCTGAGTTGAATTTCTTTTTGCTTTAAATTAATTTTAGGTTGTTTTTTTTTTTGTTTCAGCTGTAGGCGGTTGGCAGTAAAAACAGTAAAAACTTCTTTCAATCATTTCGTTCAGCATTTTAGCTAATCTATGTAATCCTTCAGTTGTCCAGGTCTGATCCAGAAGAATAAAAGAAAAATTCAAATCTGTCAACTGGACCAAAAGTTGTAGGAGTGAAGACGTTTCGCTGCTCATCCAAGCCACTTCTTCAGTTCTGGTCAGGTTACTGATGGACACTGAATTATATCTATCTGGAGGGAGGAGCTAACTGCACTGAATAGTTGTGCTAGTTTCAGTTAGCTCCTCCCTTCAGATACGGCACAAGTCTCTTTCCTGCATCATAATAATTCATTGTAAATCAAACTCACAGCATGTTGATCTGCCCCTGACAATAACATTTGCCACTTTACTCCATAAAACCCGAGCTCCATTGGACATTCCCTCCGCTGTCTAATTTGGTGACAGTTTTTGTTTGGACTCTCCAGATGTCCGTGCGGCGCTGTCCAAGTCTCTACATTATATTCGGCCCATGCCTCCGTGCCCGATTGGCGTGTGGAGATGCTGGCTGGCTAACGACATGTCTGGTCCAGTGACTGTGCATTTTGCGGGACGGAGGAAGCGGTGATTCACAGCGGAGCCTTTCTGGACCGCTTGATAATCATCCCATCTGGGCACGGGACAGCCGCTCACGTCATTGGACCATCACTCTTGGTTTGTTCCCCTGCCTCGTCTTTTTATGTGCTGTTTGCTCGTCCCGGGAGGCCTTCGAGATGACCCTGAAGACCTGTGCAGTGTTTGTGAACAGAATGGCTCCAAAGAATGGTGCCATAAACCAAGCAGACGCCCATGCATTTTTATCAGGGGAGCAGCAAAATGGGAGAACAGTACTGGCAGTGTGCAATATCAAAAGTTGCACTATATTATCGTTCGCTTTCAGTGTAGGCTTCTGCGTCTAAAATGTATTGTTTTGTTGCAGTGACATGGTTAAAAGTCTCATATTACGCTATTTTCTGATCTGTTACAATGTTTCCGCATCACAAACCCTGCATATTTTGGCTGAGTTCTTCGCTCAAACCGAAATTGTTCTGTTCCAGTTAAACAAAACACATCTCCAGGTATGTTTTTGATAAGATAACAGCATTATAACATCGCTTAAAACTCACAAGAGTCCATTTTTGCGTAATGTAGGACCTTTAAAAGAAACTAAATTGACTGTGGTTCTTTGACAGCAATCAAGATCTTGGTGCAGCTACAGCAGGGCAAAGTTTTTCAGCTCTAATCTTTTTAAATAAGATTGTTTTAAAAAACTTAAAGAAAAAAATCAATCACTTCAGGTCAGTTGAGCTGAGACTAAAATATGGTTTAATAAAAAGCTTATTTGAACATACACTATGGAACTTTTCTCGAGAGGGGGTTTGTCACGAGGCAGTTATTGCTTATTTGATTGAAACGTTATTGCAGTAAGTTATATATTTTTTTCTATGATTGGTGTTTTTATTGCTCAAAAATATATGAAAAACATCTTGTGCAAGGATGTTATCCCCGATCAGCTCAATCAGCCTGTGCACCTGAGCACCTGCTCTAAACATGACTGGTGGCTGTCGAGTCTGTACTAAACCTTGATGACCAGCCTGCCCCTCCCAGTCTTCCTCCCTCCTCTCCCTACCCTTCCTCTCCTTCCCTCTCCTCCCCTCTCCTCCCCTCTCTACCCCACTCTTCCTCCACTCTCTACCCCCTGCCCCTCCTCTCCTTCCCTCTACCTCTCTCTTCCTCCCCTCTCAACCCCTCTTTTTCTCCCCTCTCTACCCCTCTCTTTCTCCTCTCTACTCCCCTCTTTGCCTTTTTCTTCCCCCCTTCTTGTCTCCTCTCTGCCCCTCCTCTCCTCCCCTCTCTACCCCATCCCTGCCCCTCCTCCCCTCTTTACCCCCCCTCCTCCCCTCTCCTTCCCTCTCCTCTTTCCCTGTCCTCCCCTCTCCTCCCCTCTTTACCCCCCTCCTCACCCCGCTCCTCCTCCCCTCGCCTTCCCTCTCCTCCCCTCTCCTCCTTCCATCTCTGCCCCTCCTCTCCTCCTCTCTTCCCCTCTCCCCCCACCCCTCTCCTCCGTTCTTTACCCCCCCTCCTCCTCCCCTGTCCTTCCCTCTCCTCCTCCCCTCTCTGCCCCTCCTCCCCTCTCTTCTCCTCTACCCCTCTCTTCCTCCCCTCACCTCCCCTCTTCCCCTCTCCTCCTCCCCTCTCTGCCCCTCTACTTCTCCCCTCTCCTCCCCTCTCTACCCCTCTCCTCCCCTCTCTGCCCCTCTCCTTCTCCCCTCTCTACTCCTCCTCCCCTCTCCTCCTCCCCTCTCTTCCCCTTCTCTGGACCTCCTCCCCTCTCTTCCCCTTCTCTGGACCTCCTCCCCTCCCCTTTCCTCCTCCCCTATCTGGCCCTCCTCTCCTCCCCTCTCCTCCCCTCTCTGCCCCTCCTCTCCTCCCCTCTCTGCCCCTCCTCCCCTCTCCTCCCCTCTCCTCCCGCCTCTGCCCCTCCTCTCCTCACCTCTCCTCCCTTCTCTGGCCCTCCTCTCACCCCATCTCCTCCCCTCTCCTCCTCCCTTCTCTGCCCCTCCTCCTCCCCTCTCCTCCCCTCTCTGCCCCTCCTCTCCTCCCCCAGCTCCACCTCCGTGTTGCTGCTGTCTGCCTCTGCCACTCGCCTTGCTCTTTGATTTAATACCGGCCTAAGTGTGAATAAATTCCTGTCACAGACCATTAAGGGGGCCTTGGAGAGATCCGGGCTCTTATTAATTCTGCTCGGCTCCTCTCTCCTCTCTTAGTTACTATCTTGGTCTCCCCTGCTCTCCGCCTTGGCTTTTTAATACCCTGTTAATTACTGCGCCTGTCCTCTTTTTATTCAAATGGGGAAGGGGAAGAGTTTAGAAGCAATTTGAAATGGGAAAGCTATATCCACTGTCTGCCTTTGCAATTGTCCTTCTCAGACCTGGTTAAATTCAACAAATTGGAATTCAGAATGCAACTTTTACGCTATTCCCCAAATGTGTGATGTGTCAGTGATTATTACACTGAGCTCTGGCTTAAGAAGGAGATCGCCTTTGTAGTTTTCAGCCTATCCAAACAGTTATGGTTATGGTATCTAGTTTTTTGCAGTGTCCAAACAGATAAAAAGTACATGGACATATTCAGTGGCTGTTTACATGCACACTGACAATATGACAATTATCTGTTTTCTGGAGTCTTCGGATTATTAACATGTCTAGACAGTGGAGTTTCTTTCACACTTGTGTAGGTTTTGGCAAGGAAAATTATTTAAAAAACTAGATTATTGATATCTATAATATTGTTAAAAAAGCATGAGCTGCAATAAATAAATAAACAGCAGAATTTAACACTTAAGTTCTTAGTTTGCATCTGTAATGAGTCAGAAGTTATTCAGAAGTTATTTTATTACATAGCCAAAAAATAACCAAACATTTCCCAGTTATGCAAAGAAAAAAGTACACACAATAAATATTGACCTGAAAAAGTACTGGTCCAGCTTTCATATAGTGAATGATAAGTCGATGTAGTGATTATTGTGACAGGCCGAGTCTGAGTTTTTCTTATTGTTCACACGTGTAGGTTTTGACAAGGAAAATTATGCAAAAAAACTACTGTGGGAAAGACAGAACTGAAAGAGAGGATGTTAGATGTTATTTTTAAATTCACTGTGTATCTTACAAATATAGTAGGTACACATACAACTATGTCTTATTGACCTGATTCCTCCCAGCCCCCTTTTTCCTCTAAGTGCCACTAAACCGTGCTTTCTTTGTGGTCCGGTCATTTAAATGGTGAACTTGCGAAAAGTTTTGCCGCTAAAATATGACATAAAGTACGTTTATTGTGTGAAGTGGCCAATGTTCAATGTGACCAATACGTCAACAATCGCTGTCAATCAAACCCTGTTGCCAATGCTAGTGAGACCGACCTCGGGGAAAGAAGGCGCCTGATTTGTCTGTTATTAATGTTCATATCTTGAATCACGGATAAAATACCGACATAAAAACACCAGGATCACATGGAGCGGGTTAATACAAACATTGTAAGACCAAAATGACGAGTCTCACTGCAGCAAATACAGGCAGAGGGTGACAGTTCTTCAATGTAAAGTGAATTGGAGCCAGAGCTGATAAAGCTGGAAGCGCGCCCATGATCACTTCCTATTTAGAACACGGCAGCTTACAGGTTAGCTATGTCCATTTATATACAGTCGATGGTCCCTATAGAATGTATTTGCTGTCAAGATCGGCAATCCACGCCAAATAATACAACCAAAACGATGATGGCGGCGCCCGTGGCAACTTCTGGAATAAGATGAATTGAGGGATTAATCAACAAACATGTCAGTTAAATGATGACTTATATTTGTCAGTAGATGAGGATTATGTGGCCTGTAAAAATACAAAAGGCGTTTATGTAAAGAAGAAAATAGGGCTTGAAAAATTACTGTAAATGTCTGTAAGTTCTTCACTCTGCTTTTTGATTCTTTTTCTTCTTGATGGTGTTAAAAATCTTGACTGAACAGTATCTGATCAGCCGATAGATCAAAAACATTGCTGGATAAGTGACTCAAGTTATCAATTAGTTACAGCCCAAATGCTCAATCATCTTGTTGAGAGAATAGCTCTTTTTCAGCTGTCACGCTCTCACATCAACCTACTTATGAACTGCCATTTAAAATACCATATTCTGATTGTGTTGCGATGTGTGATGACAACTTGTTTTCTATTTCTAGGATCTGTTTATCATTTATTAAAACCAAGTCCATACTTTTAACTCCACCATAGCAACAGAAGACTGATTTCCACACTCGAGATGCATTTTCCCCCAGCGTTGTTGTCATCTTAATTATGTTTGTCGATGTTTGTTTGTGTCTAATGCAGATCTACTGGTCTATTGCTGCAGGGGGAAAGAGAAACGTCAAGCTAATGATGAAAAATAACGCCTTTGTCACGTGTATGTATTTTATATTACACTCTAGTCAATCTGGCACTCCACTTGTCACTTAAATTCATTTCTTCCTCTTTTCGGACCACATCTCCTGCTGCTTTCACACTGTCTGGAGGCCTGTGGATTACAAGCCAGCGCAGCTCTACACCTCTGTCTTATTAGCAGCCTCGTATGTGGGCCATTACAATGTCTTTTTATACTTGGGGCTTTTTAATTGTTTTGCAGGGGTCATACGGTCCACTGTAACTCCAAAGCTCCCCTCTCGCATTTGTTTCTTGAGTTTTTTTTCCATTACAACCCCAATTATTTCAATGTTTAGAGGCCATGTAAGTAATTAGAGCCACCAATATAGGACAAATCGCTACCATTGTTTACCATATTTACATTGTTAGCCTTTTTACACAATTGGAAACAGGCCCCCTAACTGCGTAATGTAATGGTTTATGAGGCCAATTATGTAACATGTGTAATAATAACAAGGTCAAGCCATAGAGGAGTCACAGTAGATAAAACAATCAAAACAAAAGTGCGTTTATAATAGCGCTAATTGGGCTACGCTGAAAAAGTACAAGCTGTTCTTATTTGGACGAGGATTGTGTTCTAGGGTTGTAAGATTTGTACAATTTGTAATAGCTAACTTTTATTCAACTTTTATTTAAAATGAATGTGTTGAAAACTTCCTGTCAAATGCCAAGTCTTAATTACTTTTCCTCATTAGACTGAAACATAATGCCTGGTATCCAGAATTCTTATATCTTCAATATTGTACGAACATCTGAGTCTGGTCACTGGTGAATCTCTCCCTTCTCAAATGAGCGTGATTGATGATTGATTGACAGGTGGGTTAGCCAATCAGGGACAATTATGGTCTGCCTGTATTGGGAAAAAAAATTAAAAAAAAATCACAGGAGACTGAAAAACATTGCGGATTTCTGCAGAATTGATGATTGAAGCACTAAACTCTGTTAATCTGAGCTGAGAGAAATTTGATTTTATTTGTAAATGATGAGTGACCAATGAGCTTCTTTGTTTCACATGTGTCACTGAAAAAAATAAATCTGATTGGATGATTACATTTGACCGGGCTTGAGACGCGACGGAGAATGTGGAGACTAAACTGGTATCATTCTGTATTAAAAAATATATAGAGATAATTTTGGATTTGCCACATAATAAAACATGACAGTTTGGCCCTATATAAAATCATAGGGAACAGTGGCTCAGTGATTAGAGCACTTGTCCACTAACCTGAAGGTTGGAGATTTGATTCCCACTTGAGCCAAGGTCTGTTGTTGTCTCCTTAGGCAAGACACTTCACCCACCTTGCGTAGTGCACGTGGTGAGTGCTTGATTGGTGGTGGTTGGAGGGGCCAATGGAACAGATATTTTTTTCTAGTAATGAGGGTAGCCATTTTGTTTGTATATTTTGGGCACATCTAGCACCCTTCTACTAAAAGCTAAACGCTACCATGTATTGAAATCTATGGTCATTTTATAAACTGATGTAGCACTGGCTAAAATACAACTATTCATTTTAGATTGTGGTCTTTGGGGAAAATGTTTCTGGAGTGAGAGTGACTATGAACAGAACCTATTAAAATCCCATATATTTTGTCCGTCTTGTGTTCCAGTTCCCACCAAAACACCTTATCAGCCTTAAATCGGACAAATAAGAGATGACACATTTTTCTAACAGGAATTTTGGATACTGGATCAGCTTGTTTATTATAGTCCTCTGTTTAGTGTAGAGTTCAAGTCCCTGTGATGAAATGATGAAGTGTGTGGAGACGTGGTCCAGAGGGAGCAGCGTTGGTGGTGATTGTGCAATAGGGCTGTAAAACAAATTCTTTCCTCCTCTCTCAAAGGCTGAAACCTCATTGGGTTGGACTCGGACTTGGCTCTGCTCCAGCCTTCAGCCAGGACGTTCTTCCTCCTCCTCCATGTTCTAAACTGCTGCTCCACTTCTGTCCAGTGGCACACAGCCAAAGAATAGTATCACATTTTAGAAATCGGTTATGTAAGTTCACTGCTCAGCCAAGAATGTCGAGTATAGAGAGGATAGTGCACACAAAGCATTATTTAAGTTTTCTTAAATATAATTAATTTGGTAAGCTGATTTCAGTTGTACTCACTGGTATGTCAGGACCAGTTATATACACCACATCTAACCAAATATGTTTTTTAGATCTTGGTTTTTAGTAATGTAATTGTATGATATCAGTATTTTTCAAACTAAATGTCTTTAAATTGAAACCAGTTCATTCTTGGCCTATTTTGTTGAGTTCACTTGAAAGTTACAGACTAGAGCTGGAGTCCATTAGTAGTTTAGTTGATTTAGAAGGAGAACGTTGGCTGGAGTTTGTGACTGGACTCTCCTTTCTCACTTATGAAGATGCCGATTATTAGTACTTTGGTGTACAGGGCAATGGAAGGCTCGTTTATTAGTATAGCACAATTTGTACACAAGGTAATTCAAAGTACTTTAAAGAATAAGAAAGACATTAAAATCACAACAAATCAAAACATAAATAATCACTAATAATCACCATAAAATGAAGAGTGCCAAATAACAACCTTTCAGTCATATGCACAGCTAAACAGAACCGTTTAGAGCCTGGATTTAAACATTGTCAAAGTAGAGGCCTGTCTCACATCTTCATGAAGACTGTTCCAGGTTTTAGCTGCTTAAAAACTAAAGCGCTGGTTCTCCATGTTTAGTCCTGACTCTGGGCACAAGCAGGAGGCCGGTCACACATAATTTCTGTGTAAGACTGTGATATGATATGCTCTTTTGCTAGCTCCATGCCTCCTTTTAGTCTATTAATCATTGCACAGAACATGTCAAACAAGAATTTCTGCTACTGGTGTTAGTTGATATGATTGGTATCAGTTATTGGCAGAGTACTCAAATGGAGAATCTAGATATATTTTTGGTTTGTACTATTTAATAATTGTTCTACTAATTTTCTTCAGAGTGACATTTATTAGTAGAAGTGCAAAAGAGAGGTTTCATGTTGTGCCACTGGTGTGAGGATCATGAATGAGACTGGAAATGGTCACAGTAGCTCCTCATCAGGGACGAGGAGCATCACAAAGTCCAAATTGATCTTGATTATTTCTGTGTCAAGTGCTGTAATGACACCACGGGCAAAACTATCCCATCTTCTGTTAATATAATTCCAGGTTTGTAGGACAATAACGCGAAACCCATCTTAAGGGTTTACAGTGTATGTGTCTCGTCTACAATGTGCCTGCTTTAAATCCAGATATTGACGTTTATAGACTATTAGTTTTGCAATTATAAGACAAAATCTCTCTTCTCCATGGGCCCTGTTACACTTGTGAAATGCATGTGATTCTTGCATTTGTTTAGCTGGTTTTATTTCAAGTATGATATATATTTTTAATCGTTCTGCTTTATTAACAATCCTATATTATGGAAAATTGCGTTAGCTGGTTGAATTTTGGCTATAGTTTTCAAGTTAACAGCTCCTTTTACCTTTAGTTCAGTAGAGATGGGTAATTCCTGGGCTGAAATTATCCAAATGATTCTAGTGAAGGTGTATGGAGTTTAAAAACACAGTGGAGCACTTCCTGTATTACCACATGACATCACAAAATGGAGTGTTTTCCATTTGAGAGAAGAACTCCTAAATATGACAGGTTTGTTTGTTAAATGTGTGTGAATTAAACAAAACTATGGATATGTTTTTGTTGAGGAAACATTATAACATAGATCAGAAATAAGCTTTTACTGCTGAAAGTGTTTACCGCTGTCTAGAATCTCTCTCTCCAGTTTAACAAATGACACTTATTGATGTGAATTGAAGGTTTTAAATACGCATTAACCTCTTGTATTTTGTTCCCGCGCTTGTCTTCTTTCCGGTCCAGCTGGCGTCTTTGTTAAAACGATAGAGGTAATTAGACACAATTTAGCTGGAGTGTTGCCAGAGGGGAGCTGTGTTTAAGAGTGTTTGAGTGATTGAACCAATTTAACAACACCACTCTAAAATAACTCACTTCTGACATCTGAAGAATTGGTCCAAAAACCAAAAAAAGAAGGAAAAAGAAATATATGCAAATTAAGAAGAATCTTTGCCCTCCCCTCCACCACCGGATCTAAACCAGGTCTATAACAAAACTACTCCAGGTCTAAACCAAGTCAAAACAGGTCTATAATAGGACTACACCATAAGTTAAAACAGACCTCTTCTGCAAAATTGACTTTCAGAGCTTTTTTACCATGTTATAGTTCCATTTCACTTACCCTCATGAAGTTGTATTTGGAGTGATTCGTTTGAGCAGTCTTTAATCACTTGTTTTCAAGACGCCATTTTGCTGATCTGTCCCCGTTTTCACTGCCACCTGTACACGCCCACTGGTCTGTACTTATTTCGTTCTCCATTTTTTTTTAATTTTCTTAATCGATGATACATGTAGGATTCTGCAGTGTCACTTAGATATCTTGGTAAAAATGAAAAAGGTCTTCTTTAACATTTGCAGGAACTTGCTCACCACCAGTTGCACCAGTGTCACGTTATAAGAAACACTGGTATAGAGCTTCTACCTTGGGCAAGTTACTGCCAGAAACAGCTTCTAGCTATTTATGGTTTATTCAAGCCTATTGTTTGAACTCTCCTTTTCGTTCCCTGATTTTGTCGTTAGATAATTGAACAAATGCAAGAAGAAACTAGACTCCCATATTACTGTAATTGTATAGCTTGAGCAATGACAGTAAGTCAAACTAGGCCAGTTCCAACAGTGGTTCCTATTGTGTTTCTTGCATAACCAAACCAAAAGAGTGTATAAATAGGGCTGCAAGAGTAATCGTAATCACGTTGAAATGGCAATTCCACCTTGTGATGGAACAGAGCATTTTTAAATTATCTAAATGATTCTAGTGAAGGTGAATGGAGTTTAAAAATATAGTAGATGACATCACAAGGTGGAACAGAGGGTTTTCTGTTTGAGAGAAAAACTCACAGGGTTTGTGTGTATAAAATGTGTCAGTGAAACAAAACACAACTCCAGGTCTGTTTGTGATGAGGAAAAAACATTAAAACATAGATCAGAAAACAGCATAATATGGGACCTTTCAAATCTGGATGTGTTTTAAAATGGAAACTTTGAATCCTATCATTAAAAATAATAAATAAATTGCAAATCTAATCACAATCGCAATGCTTGTCAGAAAAACCGCAATCATTCAGCCCTAATAAATAAAACATGAAAACCTTACACTTTTTTCCTATTTAAAAACCTTTGGTAGTACCCTTTTCAAATCAAAGGAGTGCCGACCTCTTTGGAGTGGTTCACTGGTCATTTCAGATTCCCCCGGTGTCATGTTTAACGCTGGTGAGGTGTTGCGATGATATACGCCTCCCCACACATCAGAGGAGATGAAAGAAAGGCCTCCCGTCTGCTTTCAGATTGGAGCGGCGGGGCATCTGAGACTCTGGAGCACGCACACTTAATGTTCACAAAAGCTCTCCACGCACTCCTCAGTACAGGCGAGATATACACAAATACAGGTACAGTAAGAGGCTCCCAGGAAGAGTAATGCAATTTAATGTAATAGGAAAAGGATTTCACGCTGGTGTATATACGGTTTAAGTCGCCACAGGAGAGAATTGTGTTTTCAACTTGGCAAGTAGACAAATAGTAGTAGTTCATTTTTGTTGTCAAAGTACGATGAAGTTAGTCTAGTCTTCTTTTAATTTATTTTAATAGATTATTTTTCCAGACCCCCCTCCCCGAACCGCCACCTTAACGTGGTGGAGGGGTTTGAGCACCCGAATGATCCTGGGAGCTATGTTGTCGGGGGCTTCATGCCCCTGGTAGGGTCACCCATGGCAAACAGGTCCTGGGAGACGGGTCTGACTAAGAGCGGTTCAGAAGCCCTTCATGAGGAGAAATCCAACGAGGCCGTTTACGTCGCCCGGACTGGCGTTACCGGGGCCCCACCCTGGAGCCAGGCCTGGGGTGGGTGCTCGGCAGCGAGCGCCTGGTGGCCGGGCCTTTCCCCACGGGGCCCGGTCGGGCCCAGCCCGAAGAAACGACGTGGGGCCGTCCTCCCGTGGACCCACCACCTGCGGGAGGAGCCATGAGGGGCGGGTGCGGAGAGATCCGGGTAGCAGTCGAAGGCGGGGACCTCGACGACCGGATCTCCGGACATGGAGACTAGCTCTGGGGACATGGAATGTCACCTCGCTGGGGGGGAAGGAGCCTGAGCTTGTGCGGGAGGTTGAGTGTTACCGGCTAGATATAGTCGGCCTCACCTCCACGCACAGCTTGGGCTCTGGAACCCAACTTCTTGAGAGGGGTTGGACTCTCCATTTCTCTGGCGTTGCCCGCGGGGAGCGGCGGCGAGCTGGTGTGGGCTTGCACATTGCCCCACAGCTCAGCCGCTGCGTGTTGGGGTTCACTCCGGTGAACGAGAGGGTCGCGTCCCTGCGCCTTCGGGTCGGGGACAGGTCTCTCACTGTTGTGTCGGCCTACGGGCCAAACAGCAGTGCAGAGTACCCGGCCCTTCTTGGAGTCCCTGGGAGGGGTACTAGACAGTGCACCAACCGGGGACTCCGTTGTTCTCCTGGGGGACTTCAACGCCCATGTGGGTAACGACAGTGACACTTGGAGGGGCGTGATTGGGAGGAACGGCCTCCCCGATCTGAACCCGAGCGGTGTTTTGTTATTGGACTTCTGTGCTAGCCACAGCTTGTCCATAACAAACACCATGTTCGAGCACAAGGGTGTCCATCGGTGCACATGGCACCAGGACACTCTAGGTCGGAGGTCGATGATCGACTTTGTTGTCGTGTCATCTGACCTCCGACCGCGTGTCTTGGACACTCGGGTGAAGAGAGGGGCTGAGCTGTCAACTGATCACCACCTGGTGGTGAGTTGGATCCGCTGGCGGAGGAGGAAGCCGGACAGACCTGGCAGGCCCAAGCGTATTGTGAGGGTCTGCTGGGAACGTCTGGCGGAGCCCTCCGTCAGGGGGGTCTTCAACTCCCACCTCCGGGAGAGCTTCTCCCTGATCCCGGGGGAGGTTGGAGACATGGACTCTGAGTGGGCCATGTTCTCCACCTCTATTGTTGATGCGGCTGCTCGTAGCTGTGGTCGTAAGGTCTGTGGTGCTTGTCGCGGCGGCAATCCCCGAACCCGGTGGTGGACACCGGAAGTAAGGGATGCCGTCAAGCTGAAGAAGGAGTCCTATCGAGCCTTGTTGGCTCGTGGGACTCCTGAGGCAGCTGATGAGTACCGGCAGGCCAAGCGTGCCGCGGCTCGGGTAGTCACAGAGGCAAAAACTCGGGGTTGGGAGGAGTTCGGGGAGGCCATGGAGGAGGACTATCGGACGGCCTCAAAGAGATTCTGGCAAACCGTCCGACGCCTCAGGAGGGGAAAGCAGTGCTTCACCAACACTGTTTACAGTGCGGGTGGAGAGCTGCTGACCTCGACTGGGGATGTTGTCGGGCGGTGGAAGGAATACTTTGAGGATCTCCTCAATCCCACTGTCACGTCCTCCGAGGAGGAAGCAGAAACTGGGGACCCAGAGGCGGACTCGTCCATCACCCTGGCTGAAGTCACTGAGGTGGTTGGCAAGCTCCTCGGTGGCAAGGCTCCGGGGGTGGATGAGATCCGTCCTGAGTACCTCAAGTCTCTGGATGTTGTGGGACTGTCTTGGCTGACACGTCTCTGCAACATCGCGTGGCGGTCGGGGACAGTACCTGTGGAATGGCAGACCGGGGTGGTGGTCCCTCTGTAAGAAGGGGGACCGGAGGGTGTGTTCCAATTACAGGGGAATCACACTCCTCAGCCTTCCCGGTAAGGTCTATTCCAGGGTACTGGAGAGGAGAATCCGACCGATAGTCGAACCTCGGATTCAGGAGGAGCAGTGTGGTTTTCGTCCTGGTCGTGGAACACTGGACCAGCTCTATACTCTCCATCGGGTCCTCGAGGGCTCATGGGAGTATGCCCAACCAGTCCACATGTGTTTTGTGGATCTGGAGAAGGCATTCGACCGTGTCCCTCGTGGTGTCCTTTGGGGGGTGCTCTGGGAGTATGGGGTCCGGGGCTCTTTGCTAAGGGCTGTCCGGTCCCTGTATGACCGGAGCAGGAGCTGTGTTCGCATTGCCGGCAGTAAGTCAGACCTGTTCCCAGTGCATGTTGGACTCCGCCAGGGCTGCCCTTTGTCACCGGTTCTGTTCATTATATTTATGGACAGAATTTCTAGGCGCAGCCAGGGGCCGGAGGGGGCCTGGTTTGGGAACCACAGGATTTCATCTCTGCTGTTTGCAGATGATGTTGTCCTGATGGCTTCTTCAAGCCAGGACCTGCAGCAGGCACTGGGGCGGTTTGCAGCCGAGTGTGAAGTGGCTGGGATGAGAATCAGCTCCTCCAAATCCGAGGCCATGGTTCTCGACCGGAAAAAGGTGGTTTGCTCTCTCCGGGTGGGTGGTGAGTCTCTGCCCCAAGTGGAGGAGTTCAAGTATCTCGGGGTCTTGTTCACGAGTGAGGGAAGGATGGAGCGTGAGATTGACAGGCGGATCGGTGCAGCATCTGCAGTGATGCGGTCGCTGTATCGGTCCGTTGTGGTAAAGAAGGAGCTGAGCCGGAAGGCGAAGCTCTCGATTTACCGGTCAATCTACGTTCCTACCCTCACCTATGGTCATGAGCTTTGGGTAATGACCGAAAGGACAAGATCGCGGATACAAGCGGCTGAAATGGGCTTCCTCCGCAGAGTGGCCGGGCGCACCCTTAGGGATAGGGTGAGGAGCTCGGTCACACGGGAGGAGCTCGGAGTAGAGCCGCTGCTCCTACACGTTGAGAGGAACCAGCTGAGGTGGCTCGGGCATCTGCTCAGGATGCCTCCTGGACGCCTCCCTAGGGAGGTGTTCTGGGCATGTCCCACCGGGAGGAGGCCCCGGGGAAGACCCAGGACACGCTGGAGGGACTATGTCTCTCGGCTGGCCTGGAAACGCCTTGGGGTCCCACCGGAGGAGCTGAAGGACGTGTCCGGGGTGAGGGAAGTCTGGGAGTCCCTGCTTAGACTGCTGCCCCCGCGACCCCGCCCCGGATAAGCGGAAGAAAATGGATGGATGGATTTTTCCAGACCAAAGTTTAGTTTGTTTTCATACCTGACAGTTTGGGCTTCATCCTCAGAGTGGTCATGTGATGTTGATGTGACGTATCCGTTCAGCTGATTTAAACAGGTTTTGGCGCTGGCTTTTTATCAGTAGAGGCAGATCGATAGCGCCATCTGCAGTCCGTATATCTGCAGGAACAAAGGAGAAAATGTGGGAAGGAAATAGTGAAGGTGTGCACACCAACAAAACACAAAGCAGAACAGGAGTAACTTAAATCAGCCATTGTAAAGGAGAGAACATTATGGACTGGGACGGAGCAGTAATTTGAAAATGCTATATCCACTGAAAACAATGTCTTATGCAAAAAAAACAAAAACAAAATAACTTTAACTTTCTTGATTGACTTGGAGACTATTTCCACCTTTGTGTCTCCATGGAGATTTTATTGCTTTGCTAGGATAGCGTGGCATTGAACTTGCTTTTTTGGTTCAGTGCTGTTCTGTTAAATGTAGTTCTAATCATTAACAACTGCACTTTTCCCCACCCACTATTCCTATTGGTCAGTCTCTGCCAATGCTCTAATGGGTCACTTTCTGTTTTACCACATGATGACATCACAAGGTGGAACAGAGTGTTTTTCATTTGAGAGAAGAGCTCAGTCTAAATATGCAGGATTTGGGTGTTAAACATGTCTAAATAAAACAAAAAACACAACTCCCGGTATGTTTTTGATGAAGAAACCACATTAGAATGTTGATCAGAAAATAGTGGGCTCTTAAATACAGATCTGGCTCTTTGAAAATCATATTTTTATACATATTGTCCCTTCTTTTTTCGCTCAACACTACAACAGCACTGTCACTTTAAGACAAATTTAACAGTGTCCTGATGAGGTGGGTCTATCTAAGCTCCTTACTGCTCCAAAACCCTCTGAACGGGTCCTGGTAGGTCAGAGCACCCAAGGGATCCCACCAAGCAGCTTTAATTCTCTTTCCATCACTGTAAAAAAAAGAAAAGGTTAATTGACGACAAACTTAGCAGCTTTGTCTCAGTGGAGAGCTTTAAATGACTGTGCATTTTGTGTTTGGATTGTCCTGAGAGATTGAGGCCTTTTAAAGGGATTTTCAGAGAAGATAAAAGGCCAGCCAGTCAGAGGCGACAGGAATATAATGGCAATAGTGCAACCTTATGAGCACCTAAAAACTTTGGAGTAATTTCAATAAAACTCAAAATAAAGTCAAAATATACAGTTGTTTTGAGGTATAGTGTAACCCGTGTCATATAATGTCCCGCTTCCGGTGAGGAGTTGGTTGTGGCGGGACAATTTCCTTTATTAGGGGTGACGTCAGACGCCAAGATCTGTCTCATGCTGCTCCTGCTGTGGCTGATTGTGGCTGATTGTGGCTGATTCTGGCTGTTTCTGGCTGTTTCTTTTGGCAATTTCATGGAAGAAAATACATAAAACTACATTTGGACTCGACAGATACTTATCACTATCCGCTCAACGGTCAGGTTTTTTTTCCCTGCACTGAATCCCACGACAACCCCACAATAACCTGGATGGCGAGCTACCCTTTTTCCTTCATAGACTGGTAGGAACAAACGAACCTTTTCATTTTCCTGCTTTCTTGGATTATAACAAGTTTTGGATCATAAAGACATTACACACTGAACACAACCTTTGGAACAAATACTCGAACCTGGAACTGGAACGGGACATTTTTTTTGGGTTCTGTTGCATTACATTTTGTTTTTGTATTAATCATAAAGTAATTTCATATTTATAATTCATTGTATATATGTATATATATATATTATTGCATACCTGCCTAAATAACTAATATTGAACTTAATATATATAATTTTTTGACTAAGATTCCGTGTTGATGTATTTATTCACACACACTGGCTCCCTACCGTACCTACATCTGGTCACATTGCAGTCAGGTCCTAATTAGCCCCTAGTTGCGTTACAAGTGGCGAGCTAGCCAGGAGTCTTTGTGTGTGAATATTAATTTTGGTTTTGGGAAAAAAAAGTAAACTATGGATTTCATTTTGCAATCAGGTGTTAATATATCACAGTGCGTGATGATTTCTGGTGTAACTAATTCTAGTTCTGACAATGAAATACTGGATTGCTTGCGCAAGTATGGGGCACTTAACCGCGTGTTGCCTATTAGTGAACCGAGCAGTAGTTTACATAAAAACCTGATCGTTGAGTTTAATGAATCGGCCGCTTTTATTGGTCTAAAGCCGCTTTTACCATATAAATACACGTCTACGCTTACTAACCGTGAGTACTGCGTCACTTCGCTTGCGGACGAGCTTTCAGCCACAGCAGGAGACAGTAGCGTCACCCCTGACTACCTGCAGGAACTTAAACAAATGGCCGACCAGAGTGGTACACGTTTTGAAGACATGCTCAGAACTGTGATGAAACAAATCAGCCAACATTTGAGCACAAGTGGAGAGAATGAAAATGATGATGAATATAATAATAATAATGATGATGAGGACGACGACGATGATGATGAAGGTGAGGAGCCCACAGTGGACATGACCAATACACAACCAGTGTCCGGATCGCACGTACCACTGTCCATACCTCAAGCCTCTCAGCCTGCCCCTAGCCAGTTCACTGCTGACCAGCAGGGGCCACAATCAAGACAGAGCCAACAACAAAGACCAAGTGATGCTGGATCAAGGCCAAGAGTTTCACTCACTAATGAAGAACTAAACCCACTAGGAATACAGAAAGTTGTTGTCGAGCATGTCGTACGCAACACAGAACTAACTGCTCCAATTTCGGTAAGACTCCGCTCATTTTCTGGACGAGTTCCCAAGCCAAACAATGAAGCGGACTTTGAATCATGGCGTTCACAAATTGAGTTACTGCTTGCTGATCCCAGTTTATCGCTACTGCATGTGACCAGACGCATCATAGAGGGCCTGCTGTCGCCTGCTGCTGACCTGGTCAGAGGTTTGGGCCCAGAAACACCACCTACTGTCTTGCTACGCATATTGGATTCAGCATTTGACACTGTACAGGACGGAGAGGAGTTGTTTGCCCAGTACCTGAACATCCTGCAGAACCCAGGGGAGCGGCCGTCATCTTATCTCCAGCGGCTGCAGCTAACGCTCAACACTGTTGTCAAAAGGGGAGGAATACAGGCTGTCGACATGGAGAAACATCTCATTAAGCAATTTGTGCGTGGATGCTGGGACAACACTGTAATAACAAAGCTACGACTGGAGCAGAAGAAAGATGATCCACCTTCATTCTCAGATCTCCTGCTATCATTACGAACAGAAGAAGACAGACAACAAGCCAAAGAATCATTAATGAAAAAACACATTGGTTTCAGTTCTTCAAAGCAGAAAGCCAACATCCAGTCCCAGAGCACCTGTTCCTGTGGCCACTCCTCAACATCTAAGGAGGAACTCGAAGAACTGAAAAAACAAATGCAAGAACTTCAACGCCAAATGTCTGCTCTTCTGTCCAAGACAAATCCAGCCGAGCCCAAACCAGCTTCACGCCAGTCTAACCAGCCTCAGTCCACTACCAAACCCAAACCATGGTACTGTTTTAAGTGTGGTGAAGATGGGCACATTTCCTCTTCCTGCACCAACACAGCCAATCCTCGTCTGGTAGAGCAAAAGAAAAAGCAGTTGCGGCAAAAGCAGCAAACCTGGACAAATAAGAACCTTCAGTTAAACTAGAAGCAGCTTCTGTGAAGGGACACTCAGAAGCTGCCATCACCAACAGTCCCAAGAACCAGCCATACAGTATACGTGTACTGCCAAGAGGTCTTGTGGGAATGAAGAGCACTGGTCAAGTCCAAATCAAAGACGATCATTACAACTGTCTCCTTGATACTGGTTCCCAAGTCACCACAATTCCACATTCCTTCTACAACATTTACTTGTCAGACCATGAGATCAAGCCATTGGATGACCTACTGGAAATAGAAGGAGCAAATGGAGAGTCTGTACCATACCTGGGGTACATTGAAATAAATATGACTTTCCCACCTGAGTTCCTCGGCACAAACATCAACATTGACACTCTGGCTCTTGTTGTCCCTGATGTAAAGCAGTCGCAACCACTGATCCTCATTGGCACCAATACTCTTGACGTCGCCTACACCAAGCATGTACAAACTGAACAGTCCTTCCAGCCTGCTGTCCCTGGTTACCAAGCCGTTCTAAAGATCCTGCAGTTTCGGTACAGTCAGAGCTTGGATGAACAGCACGCCACAGCTACCCTGCACTTTAACCAGTCACATACCATCTGTGCTGGCCAAACTACTGTCCTCGAGGGATTACTGGCCACACGGTTACTGCAAGGCGAAAGGGCAGTACTGATTGAACACCCCGCGTCATGCTCTCTGCCGGGTGGACTCATTGTGAAGTCTTGCATTACTGACCTGCCCCGGCGACGGCCATGTCATCTGCCAGTTATAGTCAGCAATGAGTCTGATCATGCAATTACCATCCCAGCAAAAGCAGTCATTGCAGAAATAAGCGCCTTCCGGACTATCTACTCCAAAGAGCAAAGCATTACACACCAAGTCCAGTCTGCAGAGCCGTCAGCCCCACTACAATATGATTTTGGAGACTCACCACTCCCTCCGCAGTGGAAAAACCGCATTATCCACCAGCTGAACGACATTCCTGAGGTCTTCGCCAAGCATGACCTGGATTTTGGTCAGACAGATAAAGTGAAACACCAGATCAAACTTTCTGATCCAAGCCCATTCAAACAGAGGCCAAGACCAATCCACCCTCAGGATGTTGACGCTGTGAGGAAGCACCTGCAGGAGCTGTTGGAGTCGGGAGTCATCCGGGAGTCTGATTCGCCGTTTGCTTCTCCAATTGTGGTGGTCCGCAAGAAGAATGGCTGTGTGCGCCTGTGTATTGATTACCGTAAACTCAATTTGCAGACGATTAAAGACGCTTATGCCCTCCCGAAGCTAGAAGACACGTTCTCTGCATTATCCGGATCAAAATGGTTTTCTGTGCTCGATTTGAAGTCTGGCTACTACCAGATCGAAATGGAGGAGTCTGACAAAGCTAAAACTGCTTTTGTGTGCCCTTTGGGATTCTATGAATTTAACCGGATGCCACAGGGAGTGACTAATGCTCCAAGTACCTTTCAACGGTTAATGGAGAAATGTATGGGAGAGCTCAATCTAAAAGAGGTCCTTGTTTTTATCGATGATATCATTGTCTTTGCGCCAACTCTTGAGGAGCATGAAGAACGACTGATGAAAGTCCTGAGAAGACTGAAAGAGTTCAGATTGAAACTGTCTGTTGAAAAATGTGTGTTCTTCCAAACCTCCGTCAAGTACCTTGGCCACGTCGTTTCTCAGCACGGTGTTGAAACGGACCCAGATAAAATCAAGACCCTTACCACATGGCCAGTCCCAACAAACTTGAAAGAGCTGCGATCCTTCCTTGGTTTCGCTGGGTACTATCGCCGATTCGTCCAAGGGTACTCTTCCATCACCAAGCCACTTCACGAACTCACTGCTGGTTACCCTCCGTCTCAGAGAAAGCTCAAGTGCAAAGTAAAACAAGAATGCTACCTGAATCCTAAAGAGCCATTCGGAGGACGCTGGTCAGCTGAGTGTCAAAAAGCCTTTGAAGCTGTCATAGACAAACTTACCACTGCTCCTGTTCTCGCATTTGCTGACCCTCAGAAACCTTACACTCTCCACACGGATGCAAGTTCTACAGGCCTTGGCGCTGTGCTCTACCAAGAACAAGATGGGCAGAACAGAGTTGTGGCTTATGCCAGCAGAGGCCTTTCCAAGAGCGAAGCAAAGTATCCAGCTCATAAACTCGAGTTCCTTGCATTGAAATGGGCAGTTTCAGAAAAGTTCAATGACTATCTCTACGGCGCTCAATTCACCGTTGTCACAGACAGCAACCCTCTAACTTACCTGCTGACATCAGCCAAGCTCGACGCCACCAGCTACAGATGGCTGTCCGCTCTGTCCACCTTCAATTTCAAACTCATTTACAGAGCAGGCAAGCAGAATGCTGATGCTGACGGGCTGTCACGCCGTCCGCATGGTGACCTGTCTGATGACCCACTATCCCGTAAAGAAAGAGAGCGAGTATTGAAATTTGCCCAGCAACATTTACAAGATCTAGAATATGCCTCAATTGACCAACACACTATCAGAGCAATATCTGATCGTCATTTGATCTACGGACCAGAAGCTGCTGACCTGAACCGTGCTCTCATTTTGTCCTTGTCTATCCAAGCCGACAGTGTCCCTGACAGTTTTGTAAATGACACACAGTTCGCTTCGCCTGTTCTTCCTCGACTCTCAGCTGCTGACATTGCCACCAAGCAGCGAGCCGACCCCACCATCCAGCATGTTATTGCACAGCTCGAGCGTGGAGAGTCGCCCCCACCACTGCTGAGAGAACAGCTGCCCGACCTGCCTCTGTTACTGAGAGAAGTAAAAAAACTGGAGCTCCATAACAACCTTCTCATCAGGAAGAGACAGGTGGGAAGTGAGCACACCTTCCAACTTGTGTTGCCGGAAGAATATCGAGCTGATGTGTTGCACCAACTTCACAACCAGATGGGCCACATGGGTATCGAGAGGACTCTGGACCTGGTCCGATCCCGCTTTTACTGGCCGAGGATGTCTGTTGATGTGGTCAACAAAATCAGGACCTGTGGCAGATGTGTGAGACGGAAGTCCTTACCCGAACATGCGGCACCTCTTGTCAACATCCAGACCTCGGGTCCCCTGGAGTTGGTCTGCATGGATTTCTTGTCTGTTGAGCCTTGTGGTAGAATCAAAGATATCCTTGTCATGACTGACCATTTCACGAAATATGCAGTTGCTGTACCGACCACCAACCAAAAAGCCACCACCGTCGCCAAGTGCCTATGGGACAACTTTCTTGTGCATTACGGCATTCCAGAAAAGCTGCACAGTGATCAGGGCCCTGATTTTGAGTCCCGCATCATTCGAGAACTTTGTGAAATGACGGGCATCCACAAGATCAGAACGACACCCTACCATCCAAGAGGTAACCCTGTGGAGCGTTTCAACAGAACTTTACTGGACATGTTGGGAACTCTGAGTGAACAAGAAAAACGACATTGGAAAGATCATGTAAAACCTCTTGTCCACGCATATAATTGCACAAAGAACGACGCTACGGGATTCTCACCATACGAACTTATGTTTGGCCGCCAACCAAGACTTCCTGTTGATTTGGCCTTCGGACTGCCGCTGAATGATAACAAGCCAGACTCTCATTTACAGTATGTCCAGAAGTTGAGGTCACACCTGAGGGACAGTTACCAGCTGGCCAGTGAGAATTCCCAGAAACTGATGGACCGAAATAAAACCAGATTTGATCGTCATGTTACAGCTTCAGAGTTAAACATCGGAGACAGAGTTTTGGTGAGGAACGTGCGCTTGAGAGGCAAGCACAAACTGGCTGATAAGTGGGAGCCCGATGTATACATAGTGGTGACAAAAGCCGGCAATCTCCCTGTGTACACCGTGAGACCAGAGGGCAAAGATAAACCACTGCGAACTCTGCACAGAGACCTTCTCCTGCCCTGTGGGTACCTACCTGCTCATGTTGAAAACCTACCTGTGAAGAAGGAAGACTCACCTGTGCCGCCTTTGCCAGTGTCACTGCCTCCACACCCTAGCGATGAAGAGTCTGAGGATGAAATCTTTCCTGTATACATTCCGTCTGTGCCTGAACCTGTAACATTTTCAACTGTTATTGATTTACCTGTTGCCATGCCGCCAGTTCCTTCTGCTGAGCTGCCTGAGTCTCTTGTTTCACCACCAGCTTCTGCCACTAATGAGCATCAAGAATCTATGATTGAGTCTGCAGGTGGTGGGTCTCAAGTTGCTGAAGAAGTTCTGGCTAAAGGCGCAGAAGAACTTGACACTGAATCTGAACCTACACCAATTGACCTTGAACCAATCAATCTGGCAGAAGATTCCAAAACTCCTTCCACGTCTCCGGAACCTTCTGTCATTGATCCAGAATCCAATTCGCCCATGTCAGAACCGTCGAGTCCTGAACCTGAACAAACCCTACGCCGTACAGGCCGCACAAGATGCCCACCTGAGAGACTGCAATATGTACAACTTGGCCATCCGTTGTTAAAAAGCATCCAAACCATCCTTCACGGCTTGAGCACAGCCTTCACCTTTGCTGTTCAAGAGGATGAAAATGAGGAGGTGTTTCCGTGCTCCAGTCAGTCCGTTATTGAGTGCCAGCCTGGTCCATGTCCGAGGACGAACATGAGATCAGGGGGGGAAAGTGTAACCCGTGTCATATAATGTCCCGCTTCCGGTGAGGAGTTGGTTGTGGCGGGACAATTTCCTTTATTAGGGGTGACGTCAGACGCCAAGATCTGTCTCATGCTGCTCCTGCTGTGGCTGATTGTGGCTGATTGTGGCTGATTCTGGCTGTTTCTGGCTGTTTCTTTTGGCAATTTCATGGAAGAAAATACATAAAACTACATTTGGACTCGACAGATACTTATCACTATCCGCTCAACGGTCAGGTTTTTTTTCCCTGCACTGAATCCCACGACAACCCCACAATAACCTGGATGGCGAGCTACCCTTTTTCCTTCATAGACTGGTAGGAACAAACGAACCTTTTCATTTTCCTGCTTTCTTGGATTATAACAAGTTTTGGATCATAAAGACATTACACACTGAACACAACCTTTGGAACAAATACTCGAACCTGGAACTGGAACGGGACATTTTTTTTGGGTTCTGTTGCATTACATTTTGTTTTTGTATTAATCATAAAGTAATTTCATATTTATAATTCATTGTATATATGTATATATATATATTATTGCATACCTGCCTAAATAACTAATATTGAACTTAATATATATAATTTTTTGACTAAGATTCCGTGTTGATGTATTTATTCACACACACTGGCTCCCTACCGTACCTACATCTGGTCACATTGCAGTCAGGTCCTAATTAGCCCCTAGTTGCGTTACAATAGTGTGTCTGCTTGTAATTGTGTATGACGTAAATTATGTTATGACAATGTAAGGTCCTATATTTTGTAAAATTGAGCTTCAAGTCATGTTAGAATGTTATGTTTGAGTGTTTTTTTAGTCTGTCTACATCTCCAAAGCTCAAAAGGCTCTGTTCCACCTTGTGATGTCATGAAGTAATAGTTTTCAAGTTAACAGCTCCTTTTACCTCCTGTTCTGTAGAGATTGGCAGTTCCAGGGCTGGAATTATCCGAATGATTCTAGCGAAGGTGTATGGAGTTTAAAAACAAAGCAGAGCACCTCCTGTATTACCACATGATGACATCACAAGGTGGAACAGAGCATTTTCTATTTGACAGAACTCAGCCTAAATATGCACAATTTGTGTGTTAAATGTGTGAATTAAACAAAACACATTAGCTCTTTATAAAATTTGCCCAAATTCGCTAGAGACCCAGAGACAGTTTTATATATATAGTTGTGGAAAATATTTATTCTGTTGCTAATCTGACAATTATCTTTCATTTCAGTTCAAACTCAATTAGTTATTTGATTGGAAAAAGTAATAAATTTGGCCCAGATTAGGCTAAACTGGATCCAACTGAAGCCTTCCTGATGGACTGTATTTACAGACAAAATAGTTTTTTGTGTTGCTGCTTGCAAAAATAAACATTATTTTAACTCTAGAGCCTTTTGCAATTTATTATTTTTGGCCATACAAGCCCCTCTCTTCATTTTTGAAAACTGGCCAAGTAAGTGTTGCAGAATGGTTAGGATCAATGTAATCAGAAGTCTTCTCTTTAGCTCTTGAGCCGGTGCCAGGTTAACCCCATTGATTGGTTCAGCCTGTGAGTCCAGTGTCTATAGAGATCAGGAGATGGTCCAATTTTCTACTTTTCCTGTAAAACCAATGATGTCCACTGATGCAAGCAGCTAAAACATGAGTAAAAATGCCAACAGAGCTAAAACCCAAGAATACAACTGTGTTAATTGTATAAAATGTCGACCTAACTGAGCAAATCCCATTTAATTACCTCAGCAGCAGACCCAAGTCTCAGTGATATTAAGCTCCCGATTGGGAACCATGTCGTTATATAGTAGAAAAGCTTTATTTATATGCAGTGTGGACTAGATACTGTGAGAAAAGAAGAACTATGAAATTCAAATGAAAGACTCGATGCAAAGAACGTGAAGCAAACTGAAAAGACATGGTTTATTCAATAGTACAGATTATCCATTATAGATCATATTTCAGATTCTGATTAAGTTATGCAGTTTTCCACGGACTGGAGCCTGCAGTCTCTCAGCTATAATATGAAACTAGTAATGGGGCAGGATTGAGGTGATTTTGAAGCTTATTCTCCTCAAAGTCAGTGTGTTAAAACAGGTGCCTCTGGAGCTCAACAGTGACCACTCACCCCTGGTTCTGGAAGTAAATTTCCCATTCATTTTTCGCATAAACTTTCAGAAAAAATGTTGTATTAAAAATTTGAACGCTTCCTCAGGGCTAGTCTGCTCTGTGGTAACTAGTGACCAAAACTTATAATTTTATTTAAAATCTGTTTCTGAAACTTTATAAACCGCTGAGTTATTAAAGCGTTTCACTGAGGCTTGTGTTTTAAATTTGCTTTTTGGACTTAAAACAACCGCGTTATGGGTATTAGTTAGCATGTAGCTGGTTAGCCTCCTTGATGCCTTTGAACTCTTAATATTTGAATTTTTTGAAAAGTCTATTGGAAAAATGAATAGAAAATTTACTTCTGGAACCGGAGTGGACTTCAAAGTGGGTGGGGCTGTTGCGCTCCATGATCACAGTAAAGTAAAGTAAAGTAAAATAATCTAAAGTAATCTAAAGTAGGACTTAAAATGAAAGAAGCTGATGTTGATACAAAAGTCTCAGAATACATTTTGCATAGTGACTGGTGAATAACACAGATTATATTAGTCACTCTTTCTTAGTTGTTATATGTTATTGTTTTGCTTGCAATGTTCCACAGTATGGCATTAAACTTCCATTCCAATCTCCATAGAAACAAGCTGATTTTCCCACCAGGCCAAATTTCAGATAAGATCTTTTAAGAGGCAAGCCACGCACAAAAAATAATACAGGTTTTTCAATGTTTCTATTAGCAATTAATACACTTCAATAAATGCAAGATTGAAAACTTTAATGCTATGCTTTGGAACATTCAGGGCAAAGCAATAACAACTCCACAGAGATAAGCTGGTGGCGGACACTCCCAATCAGAAAAGTTACACTGCACAGCTTTAAAAGAAGTTGTAATAAATAGCAACATTTGAATCATTGTTAAACTCTGATGTGTTATTATCACAGAATCAAATGGCTCATGTCCCAAATCTTTCTCACATATTAGTAAAAACCTCAGTGTGTTTGTTATTTGGAAGCTTTTACCTTTAATTGAACTGAACCTGGCATCACAAAAAGACCTTGGAAGTTTGATTGTCTTCTTTCTGAGCAGCACAAATCCCCTTGAACAAAGTTTGATTGTTTAGTTTAATTCCGTAAAAGTGGAAGCTCTGTTTTTCCCAACTCAAAGCTCATTTCATAGTTTCTGACAGTTAATATTCGCTGCTCACTTTAATTAAATTTGACTGGGCCCTGTCACACACTGCCTTAGCCGTGGTTTTGCTTGGGTGACTTCTACAGACTGGAGCAGAGATGGAGGAGATGTGTTGGTAATATAAATGTCCAGGGATCACGCTCTTCTCCTCACCTCTTTCCCATAATCCCCTCTGCTCACTCGTAGGCACTTGTATTTGTAATTCTGCACAAGATTCTGGTTGAGAAAAATCCGTTTGGAGGCACAGGTGACAGTAACGGGAAAGCACGTTTTATTTGCACTTTGTATTAAGACCATATGAGACGAAGAAACCATGGTGATGTGGAATACGTACGGTGAATCTTGTGATGGTCTAGAGTAGTTTACAGAGCTCTATTCTCAAGATTTTTGTCCTCTTATCGACTGATGGCAATGTTTGATGATTGATTTTAATTTAGTAAAAAAAACCATAATGGATATAGCTATAAATCTTAATTTCATAAACATAAACAGAACGAACTCTTAACTCTGCTCCAAACCACATACTTTTACAAACTTAGAATTCGCTTTAGACTCCACCATTAAAAAGCCTCAAGCTATTTATCGAACATTTCAAACCGTGGTATCTCAATGTTCATTTTAAGTGCTCCAGCGATCCAAAGATATTCCTCACTCACATTATGCATTCCAAGCATCCTAATTATTCATGGCGATTAATTTATAAGTGCTTTTCAAAGCTTTCTAGACTAGATACCATCACAGTAAAGATGGCAAAAACTAGCATGCCAATGCACACTTATCAGACATTAAAACACTTAGATTATTAAATGTTGACGACATGTAGCAGGCATGTTTTGACCTCAAGAGCTGCTTAAATAATATGTACTGGGGAAAACTGGGGTGTTGTGAGCATAGACTGTATATATAAATAGACATAGCTAACCTGCTAACCGGTGTGCTCCAAATAGGAAGTGATCATGGGTGCACTCCACTGACTCCAATTCACTTTCCATTGAAAAAATGTTGCCCCTCTCTCTGTAATTGCTGCTGTCAGTCATGTTCTTTGGTCTTAAAATGTTCATATTAACCTGCTCTGCATGATTCTGGTGTTTTTATTTCACTATTGTGTCTATAAATCAAAATATGAACATTAATTTCCTCGACGCCACCCCCACTATCGTTAGCAACAGGTTTGATTGACAGTGTTGATAAGCTTCATTTAAGTTGAGTTAAACACTATGGGTGATGTCACACTCCCTCAGTCTACTTCTTTACACAGTCTACGGTGAGACGTCATTGGAGCAGAGTGGCAGCCGTTAATCAGTCGGTCTACCTCAGGGCAACTGTGGCTACAAAAGTACCACTTGCCTGCTTTTAATTGTATTTTGCTAAGCATTTTTAATTCTCAGTAATATATAACAATAATATAACAGATTTTACCAATTCATTTATATTTAAACGTAAGACCTTATTGCTGTAAAACAATCAGGATCTTACCATTTTCTCTCTCCTCTCCTAGCTTAAGAAGCAGTATACTTCACCCAACCGTTCATCTCAAAACTCTTATCAGAAAAACAACTCCACTTGACGAACACTTGGCTCTGTTTTAATCAAAGACAAATGAATCCAAACTGCACACAATACTCATTCATATTTCAATATAATTAGACAATTAGCTTAATATTCCTATAATGTGCTTTGGATAAGACTCCTCCAATCAGTTTTAATGGGGAAATAATGCTGCAGACTTAATTAATATAGAGATGGCAATTATCGTCCCTGATGCGTTTGGAGATGGAGGTTCTTCATGACCTAGTTGCGTCAAATCTTCTGTTTACAAGATTACAGTGGTGGTTTGGCGTTGCCGGCTGACTGAAGAGCATTGATCTAGTGAAGACTTTGCAAAGATTTTTTCACTCTTAATTGAAATAAATCTGCGCCGATTCAATGCGTCTGTAGTTAATGGAGGTCGAGTTATGTTTACGTCTCGGAGAAAGTCGGCTCGATGTGAGCTGTGGAATCAATATGTAAATTGGATACTTTTTATGTATGGCTTCAACTGACTAATTGAGTAAATAGTCCTATAGTTCACTGTATTCACTTTTATAATAGGGCTGTATCTTGATGGATTCTTGACAACGCGTGAATAAACAGAGATATTGTGATATTTATAAGCAAACAAACCAATTATACACTAAAACACCTGCCGACTACTACAATAAAGACACAGTATTATGCAAAATCAGCTATTTGTAGCTTTACCATGTTGTTGCCATGCTTTTCCCTCATCAAAAACATGTCTGAAGAGGTTTTTTGCCATCTATGCATGTTTGAGTAATTGTCATTTGTTGATGTGAAGGTTGTGTCGGTCAGTTCCTGGTTTGTTTTGGAGACTCTGGCTCTAGTGAGTCAAGTTTGTTTTTGTTTTGTTCTTGTTTTGACGTGGGTTACGGCCTACGGTAGCCCTTGTGTTCAGAAAATAAACACCCAGAAGAAATCCAGCGCGTCTCCTTACACCACAATGCTACAGTATGTTATGTGAAGTGTAATACCACTTCTTTAAGGCTGAAAAAAGGACTTCATTTCATTGTCTTCAGATATTAAGAGCATTGCGTGTTGTAATTCAGTGTAATGAAAAAGTACATTTAGTAGAGATATTCATGTGCTGGCTGTTACCATACTTATTGTATCGTGAGGTTCTTTGTCATTTCCAGCCCTAATCTATGCCAAATGAATAACCATCATTATGTTGAAGAGGTCTTATTCCCACATTTGTTATGAGCTGACAAATGGCATGTGGGTAGGCTCCTGTTTTTCCATTGTTCCATTTTTTTCCCTATAGGATCATAGGACAAAGCCAAAACCTCCTTTGCTGTAAGTTAACCTGTACATGATACACTAATGTTTTAAAAAGATCACATTTTGAATCAAAACCAAGATCACAATAGTTTGAAATCACTGTCTTCTCTTCAATGTACAAATAAAAGAAGGCACCTGATTTGTCTGTTATTAATGTTCATATCTTGATTTACAGACACAATAGCAAATTTAAAAAACCCAGGATCATGTAGAGCGGGTTAATATGAACATTTAAGACCAAAATGACGAGCCTGACAGCAGCAGTTACAGAGAGAGAATGCAACACTTTTTTCAATAGAAAGTGAACTGGAGTCAGAGTTGATGGTATTTGAAACGCGGTGGCTAGCGGGATAGCTATGTCCAAGTATTTATACAGTCTATGGCGGGACTATATAACAGATATTCCTGAGGTGGATTGCATGGTTTGTGTGATTTTTGTTTTGAGTGTTTCCATTCACTCTCTATTATTTGGCAAATTATTAAGAATAATCATTTTTAACTAGTAACAAATTTTCAATCGGTGTGTTCTTGAGACCTGAGACTTCTTCCCCTTATCACCGTGTTCGCTATTTTAATTTAGTCAACTTAATTAAAAAACAAAACTCACTATTGTAATATGTCACGCCTTTACACTTGAATACCTCTGTGCCAGTTAAGAAGCCATTTTCTACAGCCTAAAGAGTCAACAGTACTGAAAATCAAATACAAATTGACACTAAAACTAGTATTGAAACTAGATACTCATTTAAGCAAGTATTGATACTGTAGTAGTCACAAGACAGAAATGAACCTACCTGGACCACTGCGGGATTACACAGATATAAGGACACATGACAATATAAAAGAAAGTACTTCCATAAATCTCATTCTGTTGTCAAACGATTATGAAACGTTAGTATTGTGACATCACTAGCCTAAAGCGTGGTGTACTGCAGTGGTCCGAGTCCCTTCTCACATCTTTTTGTTATTGTAGTTTTTGAGTGCGGCAGAATTTTAATAAAGCGATTTTGATCAAAAATTCATCGTTTCACTTTCACTTCACTGTCTTTCACCCTTTTTCTGAGGACAACCACTTTGATCAGAGCTCGCAAGAAGTTTGGCAATAGTTACTGCTTTTAAGTCCGACAAGTCCGAAAAAAGTGTGTCCCCAGCCTTATTTAAAATCCAGTCTTTGCTCCTAGCTAGCATTGATAGCGCTGTTGTTTTACATTTAGCGGTCAATAAGCCATCAGATAACACCTGAAGTCTACGACCTTATTCATTTTACTGTCACTGAGGGGAGATATGGCCTTGTTTGTGCTGCATATTTCACTATAGAGCAAAGAAAGAGCTGGCTGCCTCCCAAAGCTCTGGCATCCCAATAAAACAATTTTAAAGGCACTGATTTTTACTGTCTTGGAAAACGTGTAAAACAGAACTAGTTAATTTTAAATGCAGTGGTCAAAAGTTATTCCTCACTTACCCTATGCATTCTGAGCATCATAATTATTCACCGCGAGTTTATAAGCACTTTTCACAACTTTCACAGGCCATAGTGGAGTTCAATGCATGTTAACAGTTAGCATGATGTGTACTTCCTGATTATCGGACAATGAAACGGTTTATATTTATTTAGATAGAACACAGCTGGCTTATTTTGACCTCAAGAGCTGCTTATGCGATATATCTGTACTGCAGCTAGGGGCGGGGCGGTATGAAGTTTCAACAGTATGATAAGCATGACCAAAAATAACATAATGTGACACTATACTTTGGAATTGTGTATTTTATAATGCTTAACGACAACAAGAGTCTTAAGTTATAAATGTGTAAGTGTATGACATAGGCCTATTTTTCATTGGTTATGTCCTACTTTGGTCAAACACAGATCAATTAATATCAGAGCAAAAAGTGTAAAAAAAAGAAAAAAAAGTGTTTTCCACATTCCCAGTCAAATAAATGAGGTGGCAATACTGTCAGATGCCCATCCTCGCGATATTGACATTGTGGCATTTTAATACTGCAGTTATACCGTAATACCAGTTATCATCCCGTCGCTAAACCTGTCACAATAATTACTATATAGGCTTATCGCTCAATACATGACAGGTGGAATAAAATGGCAAAGCACATTTTGAGGGTCAGTATTTATTGTGGGAACTTTTTCTTTCTAAACGTGGGGAACTTTTTGTTATTTTTCTGATTCACGATTAGATTTGAGTTATAGAGGGTTGACTAAATCACTTTTATGACTCATTATTCAAACTAAACACCAAAGTGTTTTAATTTTGCTGTTTATTTATTCATTGTAGTTTGTGTTTTTAACCATATTTATATATTTTGAATATTTTTGCAGGATAATCCTACTTTATTATTGTGTCAGTGGCATAAATTAGTTTCACTATTATCGTTTATTGTCTATATTTTCTTCAGCAATATGTCGCATTCATTATCGTGACAGGTCTACCCATCGCTAACTGGGACAAGGCTAATTTTGCTCAAATGCATGTGAAAAAATCGTGCGGAGGCCTGTTAAGTATGATTCAAAATGACTAAATCCCAAAACAATAGTGTTTTGCCGAACAGGATCTGTCTTATTGAATATTTAAAGCAATGCTGCATATTAGAGAGACCACTTCAAAGGCTTCCACAGACTGAAGATGTGGGCAGAGAAAGAGGAAGGACAAGTTACGAAAGAAAAAAAAAACTTGTTCAAAATGAGTTAAACTTTATCAAGGAAAATGTAGAAAATGTTCTAAAATGTGTAAATGTGTAACTACAGTTTAACGCAGTCAAATCTAAATTGGACTTTGAAATGGCACAATTATCAAATCAAAGGCTGCAGTTACTTAGACGACAGAATGTCCCCTGTAAAGAACAACACATCCTGTCTGTTTATAGAAAAATCTGTAGTTTAGACCTCTGCAAACACCATGGGAACATTGCATTCTTTTGTCAGCTCCAGTCTTTCAAATGTGAACACTGGTGTTGCTTATAAAATCCACTCACAGAACAATCCTTTCCAAACATATCGCTGACAGGGACGTCAAGATTATTTGGTTAATTGAAAATCGTGATTATTCAGGTTCAGTTTAATCATAGGAACTAAAACATAATAATCATGACAGCTCTAGAAGCAAAATTAGTTTTTTTTTTCAATTCAATCTATTCTCCACAAAGTAGAGTTAGATATGCAGAGCTTTTTATGTGGCTGTTTATATCACAATAATAATAAGTTTGACTTCATAAAGCTGACCACATACTAGGAGTGCTAATGGACCAGAATGAAAGAAAATGAAGGACTCTTTACTTTTGTTATGGGTTAATAATTGTGAATAATGGAATAATGATTAATCTTCTCACAATAATCGTACCACTAAAATGTGATATTGTGACATCCATAATCGTAAATTTCAGTCTTAAAAATCAAGCCGCCCTAAAGTTTAGAGGTGTATTTAATGTGGAGACATGGAAATGTATTCAGTTTATATTCATGTGCAGCAGAGAGCATGCTCCAACTCTCCTTCAGACATTAATATTATATATAACAAACAAACAGCCTGCAGACCTGCTGGATCAGATAACTTTCTCTATTATTTCTGTAAAGTGCAGTGCATTGGGAGTGTTTTGGTCGTCTGTGTTGAGTTGAAAATGCCCAGTGTCATAGTGTCACAGTGTCACACTGGTTCTGCTCTAAACCAGTGTCTGCTTCAGGGCATTTAGTAACAGCGTGTGCTGCTCTTAGTGTCAGAGGAGGCGGTTCAGGTCAGTAACAGCTTCACTAATGTTCACTACTAGCGAGGAGTTTTTCCCAAAAGAACATAGAAAACAAGTCAGATATTTTCTTACTTTGTGATTCAGAAATATTGTAATGAATTTCCTTAGCTGTCCCATTCTTGGTAAACGCTCATTCTATGTTCAGTTTTATTAAATAATGCATCTTTTTGCCAGGCAGGAGAGTTTGTTTACCTGCTTTACATGTTTCAGCTTCTTCTTGTAGCCTTCCCCAGAAGCTCCACATTGTTATTTAATATTAATTCTAATGTTTAGTTTTGTAACACTGGCTATGGTTACATGCACACTGGAAATATGATTAATATACACTTTTTTGGCGTTATAAGCTTCTTTAAAATTGTCTTTCTGATCACGGTTCTTCTGATCACTCACATCAGATTTTGCAGTTTACATTTAAATAATCTTAAAACTTAATAAATCAGATTAGAATCAGATTTGGGTGTGCGTGTGAACAGGCCATTGTGAATTTCTGTGCTATGTTAATCTGAATTTACTTTGAACATGTTTCTAACCTTGTATTTATCAATCTCTATTTTCCATAGACACGCAAGACACACTTCACAGTTGTTTATATTTTAAATCTCAAAGTCTGAACTCTGCTTTAAACCACATGCTGTTACTGACAGAGGTTTGGCTGTAGATCTCTCCATTAAAATTTTGCGTACTACAGGACCTTTAAGTTTCCTCTAGTTAGGCTTAAACAAATATTGCTCTTATTCTCTTGACCCTATTTGTACTTTTTCATATTTCTCCTTATGACCATATAATTAAAAACGTCTCCAAGCGCCTATATAATAAATGATCCTATAAACAGATTCTAAGTGTAAAGAGGGTAGTTCTAATTATGATGTGAATGTGATGGCAGTATTCCTCTGTGGTCCCCGATCGTTTGTGCGTAACTACAGCTCTTGTGTTCGTGTATGAAGATTATGCCACTGATCCGTTTCATAATGAACTCTTTGTAAAGCGCACTCCGCCTTTGTGCTGTTATTTCCACTGTGAAACTGCAGATTTTGTAGGTAGATTAGAACAAAAAACTACAAAGCAACAGTTTAGCTCTGAATGTTAGTGATGTGGTTTTCAAAGCCGTCTGTGGTGGTTATCCAAACGTGTGATATACTGTTCTTTACTGAGACAAAAACGGTAACTAAACACGCACGAGTATTTTGAGAAATCTCTAAGTATTTCATCCTCACTGGTATGGACTTAGTTGTGTCAAATACCGTAACCATTTTCATCATTTTCATTTTATATCAACATATTTCTGTCCAAAATTCATGAGCGTTTGTCCACTGATCCGAAGGTTGGTGGTTGAGCGTTGTCGTTGTGTCCTTGGGCAAGACGCTTAACCCACCTCGCCTCCAGTGTCTCTGTACACTTTTGTATGAATGGCTGAGAAGTTCCTTGAAAGTGAAAAAGCGCTATATAAACATGTAACCATCAATATATTATAATTCTTAACATTTTGTCTCATTTTTTTCTGCATTTGACCCAGTCAGTCTCGCACCCAGAGGACCCATCTCCAGATCTTGAGCGTCAGGACTACCCTAGTTTTTAAAGTGTATATACATTGTTGAAGGATTTCACAGTTCATTCCAAAAATACAAATTTATAAAGTATTTTTTAACTTTAACCAAATTGGGTGTTTGATTGTCCCATGGAGATGTTCTTGCTTTGACTGGAATGTTCCACAGCTTTAATTTAAATTACATGGATTGTTATGTCTCGATTTGGTGGCGTTTTTTTGCTTGTCTCCATGGCAATAGATCAGTCTTATGCCATTTTAGTGTAATACAAAATCTGGTAACCCCATTCTTTCCTCTTAAATTCACCGTCTGTTCTTATCTATACATTATCAACCCCCTAATTTTAGATCTTAATATCGTAGCTCATTTAGTTCATTATAGAAGTGTCTAAAGGCCTGATTTGTCCTGGGGTGGTACTTGAAATGTTTGATCCTCTGCTCTGCTCTAGACGCTGAAATATCTTCAAGGACAATCAGCTAAACAGTTGATATTAAGAGCTGCGTGTGAAATCGATGGCTCGCGGTGCTATCAGTGCGGTAGAAGAGGCTGTAATTGGTCACGGCTAAAGGAGCGTTAGCCACACCAGTTTCATCTTAATAGATTTCTGCTCTTAACTCTACAGTAGAGTCTTTTTCTTACTTTCCGTGGCTGTCTGTCACACGAAGAGTAAGTCATTGAGCAAAGGGAGGACAAAGTAACTCAAAAGAAGATCTAAACCATGTTATATTCATGGATTTAAGAACGATAAAAGATTGGGACTGTAGTGATAAACAGTTTAAAACAAAACGTATCTGTTGAATGGGAAAAAGTCCTCAAATTGTTGCATAAAACTGTAGCTTAACTGGTAATACACGTTTGATTAGCGTAGCAATGTTGGTTGTGGTGATATTTATGTCAAGACTGGAATCAGCTGCGCAGTTCTCAACCCGGGGATCAATGGAGTTGTTTTAGATCAATAGTGCAATGTTACATGTGCAAAATACAACAGCTACAGAGGGGCATGGATTTGAACTGTAGCGGGAAAAAGCGGAAAATGTGTTTAAAGCTACCATCTGTAATTACACCGGCCAACCCGCTGCTGCTGACAGAAGAGAGCACTTTTGAGCCTGAACTATAGACTGTATAAGGAAGTGGACTAAGGGAGTGTGACGTCAAATGAAGCTCGTCGAGGCTAGCAGTCATGGGGCGAATTTGGAGCGGAGTTCCATATGCCAACCAAAAACACAATCCACAGTGAGGCTGTTGACGGTAACGCCCTTTCCCGCCCGCACCACTGGTTTAGCACGGATTAGGCGCTTAGCGACACTGTCATTCGAACCTGTTATTAATGTTCATATCTTGATTTACGGGCAAAATAGCGAAATAAAATTAGCGGGTTAATCCGAACATTTAAGACCGAAATGACAAGCCTGACCGCAGCAGTTACGGAGAGAGGGGCCACAGTTTTTCAATGTAAAGTGAGTTGGAGCCAGAGTTGAATGCTCATCTCCTATTTGGAACACGGTGGCTACCAGTTTACCCATGTCCACTTATATGTACATTTATATATACAGTCTAAATACAGTCAAATATACTTATAAACTGAACTTTGTCACTTTTTGTGTGGGGGAATATTATGGTTGATCCAGTATGCCCTTTTTTTCCTTAAGCGCTTGTTTTTTAATAAACTCTTTTCTCTACTTTAGCTAGTGGATCTTTGAACAACTTTTAAAAATACCAGGCTGTTTTTAATCCTGTGGCTCGACTCACCAAATATCCTTGTTGAAAATGGTGTATCTTCTTATTTTTCAGGTCGACTATTAGCCCTCCCTCGAGCCTCCAAAGTATGAAAGTATCGCACTAGTTTATGGTGTAAACTTGATAGCAGCTTAAAAGGACAGAAACACTAACCTTTAGAAATCCCACTGGACCAAAACTCTTGTTCTCACAAAAACAAGCGCACAAGAGTGATCTTATAAGGCTCTGAAATAACACAAGCTCTTGAATATTTTACAAGGTGTTGGGTCTGTTGGAAAACTGTCTGTCTGGTGTCAGGGGACAGTTATTCTGAAGCAGCTCTGGCTTTTTGAACTCATTTATGTGGTTTAATCTCCTGTTTATGTTCAGAGCTGTTTTTATTGTTCCAGATGTTTCACTTTAGTTTGACGCAGATTATGAGGTGAGGATTGGACCAAATGAACGCTTTGTAGTTTAAACTGTAGATCCCTCTATACACGTGACGTAAAACAGTTTGAAAGCAGTTTGGATTGTGAAAGCACAAAGAAGTTGGTCATGTTTCTTTTCATTTGGATGAAAGAGAGAAAGTAAACCAGCAATTATACAATATTTTTATGAAAGCAGAAACTAGTATAGTAAATGGCTATATACATTCACATATTACTACTACATGGTTGCTTTAAAGAAGACGTATTGTGCTTGTGTCTGCTTTATAGTTATAATCTATGAAACCTGTCAATCTCCATGTTATAATCTGCACATTTTAAATTTCAATATTCATCTAAAACAACTTAATTTTCCACTAAAAATCCTGAACGTATCATTAATTAAGAAAACAAAGTAAATACAGAGCAGTGAGTGTAAGTGGTAATGGTGAAAACAGGAATTAATCGGCAATATAGCGTCTTGAAAATAAACGTTTAAAGATCAGAAACATCAACAGAAACAACATTATAACATAGATCAGACTATAGAGTAATGTGGTCCTTTTAAGCCTCTGACTCAGTTGATAATAATTCAACATTTTCCTCCAGTGTTGTGTGTGTACGTGCGTGCGTGCGTGTGTGCGTGGTTTGTTGTACAGTGCATATACGACTCACCTGCCTTAGAATCGTAACACTGAAATCCTGGCTCAGACTACCAGAGATTATCAAAAGCCTTTCCACAAGTTCTTGCTCTGCTTCTGTAAATCCCTGGGGACAAAGTTATCCAACCATATGAACAAGGTTTACATGACAATTTGAAAGATAATCAAAGGCTAGAATTATGTTTGTACTCCAGAACACCTATCCAGTCTTTTTGTAGAAGAAACGATGTTTTACCTGTAGTTTAGATTTCTGCAAACATGAAATTAATGTGATTCTTGTGTTAATTTATCATATTTAGTCTTTAGTCAAAAATGGATGCTTCTGGAGTTGTTTACAATTCACTCACAACAGAACCCTACTTCTTAAAGGTCCTGTATTATGCAAAATTGACCCATGCCATGTTATAACGATGTTACCTCATCAAAAACAGACCTGGAGTTGTGTTTTGTTTCATTCACACATGTTTGAGTAACAATTTATTATTAGTCTGTCTACATCTACAAAGCTCAAAATGCTCTGTTCCACCTTGTGATGTCATGTAGTGGTAGTTTTGACCAAACTTTTACCTTTAGTTCAGTCGAGATTAGCAATTCCTGGTCTGTGATTATCCAAATGATTCTAGTGAAGGTGTATGGAGTTAAAAAAAACAGTGGAGCACTTCCTGTATTACCACATGACATCACAAGGGGGAACAGAGTGTTTTCAGTTTGACTCCGAGAAGTATGTAGGGTTTGTGTGTTAAACGTGTGAATGAAACAAAACACAACTCCAGGTCTGTTTTTGATGAAGAAATATTATAACATAGACTAGAAAATAGTGTAACATTGGCCCTTTAAACATTTTGTAAATCTCATACATTTTTTTCCCCAAAGTTGAGAGGCCTACCGCCTAAAAGATGAAAGAATTCCAAGCTTTGAAGACCTGTTTGATTGTGACGCTTTTATATTTATTACATGCTTTTACGCTTTTGTGTCTTGCAGAAGTTGAGGCAGAAGAACCAGCAACTGAAGCAAATCATGGACCAACTGAGAAACCTCATCTGGGAGATCAACTCAATGCTGGCCGTGAAGAGCTGAAAGACTCTGAGTAAAACTAATCCTTATTTTTAAATACAACAGACAGGCTAATCCAATGTGGTCAAGAACTGGACACGTGACAGGGTACAGAGCGCACTTTAAATGATATTACACAATTTGAACTTGTTTCTGCTGAAGATATGAAGGACATGAAATGAAGAAGGCAACAAGACCAACTGTTATGACAATGTGGACAACCCATCTCTTAAGTGATCAGTATTCAACGTTTTATCAGACTAACCTGAAGAGTGAAGATATATGTAATTTTATCTTTTTGTAGATGTAGCGACAAAGTTTATATATTCTATTGTTCTACTGTTCGTCATTTAAGTAATCTGTTATTGTATGTTATCTGTCTCTGTCTGTCTGAGTGTATAAAATTAAATGCAAAAGGTTTAATATTTAGGACTTTAAAGAGCCCCTAATCTGTAAAAGCATTGGCCCGTACGTATTTGTTTATCCATTGTCCAACAAAAACTCATTAGGTGGGTGGAATACAGAGTCTGTTTTGCATACATTTAGCATCTTTATCATTTCTGAAGAAAGGTTTATGATTAGTAATTGGAAGTTTAGCTAAGTAATGTAGCTACGTCATGCTAACAATGACTGCTGTATCCTTCCCAGGTTTACAGCTTATCCAAAGACTAAAGTGATCATGTTTCTACACTAAGGACAAGGCTTGGTACTTGATAATATCTTTCAATCAATACCAAAATGACAATTTAACACACTCAAGTAAAGCAATGTATTTTTAAAGCAAGATTATAGCAGTGTCTTTAAAGAGGGGGTATTATGCAAAAGCTTTTCAAACATGCCGTTCACTTATGCATGTTTGAGTATTTTAGCGATTTCTCCCGCACCCTATTCAAACACTCTTATGGTTAGCTGTAAGATTCTCTGCAAAGCTCCGCCCACAATCCTACATCACCCACGCTCCCACACGACAATTCTCCATAAATATACAAAAACATGATGCAAAACTGTACACAACAACTTGACAAACCTGATGTGATGTGCAGTAGTTTCATTAGTGGGATGCATCTGATTGTGCTGTGATAATACTCTGAAGGGGGAGTGACTTAACACGGGGCGCAAAGGCAGGGGACACTCAAAGTGAAACTTATAAAACATGATAATACGTTGTTTTCTGCAAATTCAAAACACTAAAAAGTTAACAGTTAATTCCCCATAGAAGTAAAATACCCCCTCTTTAATATCATCACATAATATTAGGTCTTAAATATTTGATATAGATAGTTTCAACTTAAACTTTTCAGTAAAGGTCCAACTTTGTCCTAGTTTCATCATTTTATTTCAGCATCAGCACATACAATGACTTGATAATAGAGTATCAGTTAGTGTTGACAACTCTACCAAAGACATAGTTAAGACATTATTCACGTCCTAAACAATCAAATCTAGTAATAATTCCAATAGTAATGTTGTAGCAATACTTTTAGACTTCCATCAATTTGCCCTTCACAAATTGAAAACCAGACTCAAGAAGCACTGTGAATTCTTATTGTTCTTATGTGTATACTTGGTGCTATCTCAGTCTGTATTATTGCGTATTTTAGCTGCCTAACAGTGTGTTTAATGTATTCTGTGTTGGTATTAAATTGACTCCCTGTTGCCTTAGTGGTCTGTTCAACACAAAGTAAGTAGTCCAGTTCATCAAATACAGCCATATTAAACTGCAGATGTATAACCTCCATTAAAGCTACCATCTGTAACTAGTAGATAGCAGATGTGAAACCTGTATTGCCCTGGCCCCGCCCCGTTTCCTTACCTGTCCTTTGTTTAGACTCACCTGTGCTCTCTGGTCTTCCTCTGTCAGGCCAAAGGTGGCACACTATCAGGCAGAAATAATGTCTGATAGTGTGACAGATGGGGTTGGGGTAAGGTTAGGCTTAGGGGTGGGGTTAAGGTTGGGATTTGGTTAGGCTAGGGTTAAGGCTAAGGTTAGAGCTCGAGTTAGGTTTAGTGTTAGGGCTGGGGTAAGGGTTAGCATTAGCGATACGGGGTAGGTTAGGAGTGTCATCTAATGTGAGAATACAACCGATGGTAGCTTTAATGTACTGCTTGTGCGTGGCTTTATGCTAAATTCAAGTTTTGAATTGCAGATTGGGGGCTCTCTAAATTGAAATCGCACTGTAGCAAAGCGCTGAGTCTCGGTGTGTAACCAGATCTGATGCACTTAGCTCTAGTTACTGTGGACATGCCATCTCAAAGCCTTGTTAACCACTCTGTTCAACTATTAAACCTCGCTGGGATTTTTAAACCTCATTTTCCGCTCAATATGTTCACCGTCGGAGCAAGTCGGTTCAACAGAATTAGTATTTTTCTCCTCACAACTGATAAAAAAAATACAAACTGGATGAATTTGGAAGACTGTCTTAATCCAAATGCAATATGTGTAAGATTTGAATTGTGTTAAAGTCAAGATTGTGTTCAAAGTGCTCATTTTAAACATGACGTAAGCACTGACATTGGAGAGAAGACTGAAATATGAACTGCAACAAAGCTATTGTGTTTCAGTAGTTTTTTTGTTTCAGAATGTTAAACTACAGGGTTAGCAGGTTTCATATACACACAGTTAGACCACAATTACAGTGGGCATTATATAGATTGTGTTCACGGCTGTTTCTCAAAAATTATCCAAACGTATAATCCACAAATGTTGAACCTTATCAATATTTGTTAGGAATTGGCTTCACAAACTTTCCATATTAAGTTAAGTTCTTTCAACAGTTATTCTTTTGGGTTAGAGTAATGGCACCACTTTCTGAAGCTATTGTGAAAAAGATATAACTGTGGTTTATACAGTTGAAACCAGAAGTTTACATACACTGTATAAAAAGACACATACTTTTTTCTCACTGTCTGACATGAAATCACTAGACTAGACTTAACCTGTTTCGTGTCAATTAGGATTAACACAATTATTTCTGTTAATGAGAGAATGATTTTTAAGGCATTTTTTCATTACCTTCTTCAAAGTCAGAGGTTTACATACATTTCATTAATATTTGCTACCATTGCCTTTAAACTGTATGACTTGGGTCAAACGTTTTGGATATCCCACAAGCTTCTCACAATAGGAATTGGCCCATTCATCCTGACAGAACTGGTGTATGTGAGCTGTAAGAATGTTTGTTTCTGGTGTAAGCTTCAAAAACGAGAAAACCAAGAGTCTGAAACATAAAGTCAGAAGGGTTTTAATGAGTTCCACACAGGTAAATTGAACAATGAAGCAACAGACTCTCAGAAAAGGATATGAAGATATGCTTTTTTATTTTTGCGTTTTTATACTGTTTCCCAATGTATGTGTGCATGGGCATATGTTTGTGCATCCGATGAGGGTCCTTCTGACCTGCATGGCGTCCTCGTTAGCTCAGCGCTGGACTGCATAGTGTCTTTCATGAGTCCCCACGCATTCCATATGTCTACCAACCCCCTGGTGGGCACGTGTTATTTACCGTAGCGTTAGTAAATCAAGATACCACTTTGATGTAGTGCTGCACTGCTAGAAAATACCTTACAGAATCAAGTTTGTTGGCTGCCTTACTCGCACATGCCTTTTCAGGTCTGCCCATCAATTCTCAATAGGATTCAACAGGAGGGGTCATGGCTTTGTAATGGCCACTCCAAAATATTTACTTTATCATCCTTAAGCCTCTTTGTAACCAGTTTGACAGGATGCTTCAGGTCATTGTACATTCAGAAGATCCATTTGTACCCAAGCTTTAACTTCTTGGCTGATGTCTTGAGATGTTGCTTCAGTATTTCCACAGAATGTTCTTTCCTCATGATGCCAGTTTTTGTTTCACGTGAATAGACCCAGTAATTACAGAGATATTAACCATAAACCAGCTCAACAAATCTGCAATCTGACAGTTAAACAGCAAATTCCACTTGTCCTTCACTGTAATTTTAAACTATAGGGATACATGCTAATAGCTATTTCCAATTTTAATTACAGCTGTCACTTTTAGTCCTATGCCTATAAACACGAGCTAAAACAGACTTACAGATCTAGTGTTTAAATATTCAGAAGTGAAGTTATTTCTTAGACTAGTTTTGTGGATAGAGTCCATTGGGGAGATGTAGAAGGACAGTCGTGGCTTTCGGCAAAATAAAAAATCAATGGTGTGTAGTAACTTATCAAGCCCTCCTCATAGAGCTAATGCAGGTGTGGTTATTGTATCTCTAAGGGCACTGTTGCATTGTGGGAGTTTTATGGTCAGACAAATGGAGTGGGATTTCATTCAGAGGTCAGGGGCAGAAATGATAAAGGAAATAAAAATAGCAAGCGGCAATGATAGGCCCTTGTTGATGCTGCGCAACACAGATGGGTGATGTTAGCGTTGGAATAAATGGGGAGTTTCTGTTATTGCTATGGCAACATTGAAGGAAATATGGTGTGGGTCTCATTTACTTTTTTGATTGGAATCCTACAGTTTTTTTTTTTTTTTGCTCCTATATAAAAGTTGTAGTATGAAACCATATTAGTATCTCTCCCACACTTGTCCTCTCCTCCTCCTTCGTCCTCTCTCTCTTGTGGGAGTATTTTTAACTTGTCCTTAACATGTCCAGACCCCACAATGACAACTTTTACAGTCTCACAGTGGAGATGAAAATGGGGGATTTTAACACACAATGAACAGACATGTTTTATAATAAAGCTCCTCTCGTTTCAAAATACAGTACCGTAAACAACAGCTTTCTACCATATTGTGATGCTGCTCCGTTATCAAAAACATGTCAGAAGGTGTTTTAGTTGTCATCCATGTGTGTTTGCGTAATTTAGTGATCTCTCCTGGGCCCTATTTGTACCCTCCTTATGTTTAGCTATAAGATTCTGTGCAACGCTCCGCCCACAAGTCTACGTCACCCATGCTCCCACATGACAATTCTTCATAAATATACAAAAACATGATACAAAAATGTACGCGGCAACATGACAAACCTGATGTGATGTGCAGTAGTTTCATAATTAGGACGCACACTGATTGTGTTGTGATAACGCTCTGAAGGGGGAGGAAACAGAAGGTGGACTCAGAGCATCAAAAACGAGAGTGAAACTTATCGAACATGTTAATACGTTTTGTTTTCAGCGACTACAGCATTTTCAAAACAATAAAAGACAACATGGTCATCTAAATATGTTATGTGTTAGCGGTTAATAGTCTATAGAAGTAACATACTTCCTCTTTAAGTATATTTTAAGTAACCTTATTATGCCTACCCCTCACTTTTGACCACAAAAGACACGTAGAGATGCAATTATCAAATATGAGTTTATTTTTTATAAATCATTCTTACAAAATTGGCATTTGTCTGTTTCATTTGTGACTTCTATAAAAGTCTTCTGTTAATTACACCCTTGAGGGAAGAAAAAGGCATCAGGACAGTCCCAAACCGTCAAAGAACAGATTTTTTTATTATACTCTGACTTGTTTAATCTGATAAATAATCCTAAACATGCGTTGTCGCCCGTGGCAACAGTGTCCGGACAGGAAGTGAACAGGAAGTGAAGAAAGTGAAGAAACAAAATGGCGTCTGTAGCTGATCCAGTGTATGAAGGCAGGGTGAATACTGACAGATCTCATGTTTTAACCATTCAAACAGATTTAAAGGCACAAATCAAGAGCAGACAAGTTTTATAGTCCGCAAAACTCAAGATATGAACAAAAATGATTGGCACATTTAATATTAAAGTCTTTCCTGAAGCAAACCATAAGCGCTTGGATGAAGGTAAAATGAAAAACTATTTGGGAGTTTCCACAGCTGAAGTTTTTGGTCCAACAAAATAAGTTTAAAGACTAGACCAGTGTTTTAGAAAATGGTGGATAAGGTAATGGAGAGGGATTATGGGAGTTTAACGTACAATTCTACACATGAAACACTGCATTTGATGAGAACAGAGGAATTATTGATTACAAACTTATCGATAATACACTTTTTACTGTTGTCTGTGATTCCCAAACTGTAGTGAAACTATTTAAAAAAGCATAATTAAAACAGACATTACACTTAAGTGACGGGTACCACTTTATAATAACTATACCTTGATTAGCTTTAGCTTTAGCTTTTCTGTAAAATTGACTTTTCAGATCTTTTAACCATGGTCTAGCTGTTTCCCCTCACCATTTACTCCCCCAAAGTTGTATTTGAAGTGATTCGTGCATGTTTGAGCAATCCTTAATATGTTATTTCACCGTCACCGGCACACGCCCACTGCTCTGTACTTACTTTGTTCTTCAATTTTATTTTCTTAGTCAGTGATACACATAGGATTTGGCAGCGGTGCGTAGTCATTTTGGTACAAATGAAAAACATAAATCCACGGCTTAATGTGCCGCTTTAGATAGGAGGCGCCGACAGCTGTACAGCTTTTTGTTGTGATGATGTTCGCGGCAAAGTTAGCGAACGTGTTTCATTTAATAAGTCATTTTAGATGACTATTACGATTTAAAATGTCCAAATTATAACTTAATGATGCACGGGTGTCATAGATTATAACTACAGTGCAGACACAAGCATAATAAGTATTCTTTAAGTAAGATTCAGGCTTACTTAGGCTGCTAAAGCTACTTCTAAAGAGTTAGAAGTTAGTGTATATCAAGTAATGACTAAGCCGGAATCATTCTTAATAAACATGTTCATACACAATTTATAATGAATTACAAGTGTAGTTATTATAAAGTGTTATCAAAACAAAACACGCAACTTTGATTTGGTAATTCGCTTCACAATATAATGATCTGACCAAATGAAAACAGTTGAATTGACTCGAGAATCCAGACCAAACCCAGATGTCAAAACTCCCTTAACTTTGCATTTCCCTGTTACATATTTAAATCCCACTTTTTAAACACTTTGAAAAATGGTCCCACATTTTTCCATCTTATTTGACCAAGCTATGGAAGAGTAAATTTACCATTGAAGCATTCTGCGCCGCGTTCCCATCTGCTCTTCAGAATCGCCGTAGCTTTTAGTGGGATTTTTCCAATTTGTTTCCCGCTGTGAGCCAAGATGTTGTAGCCCTACTGAATTTGAGATCACTGTTTGACTGGGATCTTTTTCACTTTTTTCCCCCTCAGCTACAAGACTTTGAAATATATACGGGACAGAGTGATCGGAGCCTAAAGGAAAACCAAACGTTGTACATGGCATTATTTCTCAAAGCATATGAGGACCTGTAGTTGATTTTTTTTTTAGGCCTGTCCACTTAGTACCTTTTTGAACCATGAAAGAGAAACTGCTTAGGATAGTTGTTTCTACATAGTTCTCATCTTTCAACGTTTCTGCAATAATTTTATATTCGATTACATTCGATTTTTACTGTGATCGAGGTCGACTCTCCCCATATCTGACTTGTAACCTGCTTGTTTCCATGGCGATAGGTATGTTTGAAGCCATACTTCATGAAAACAAGCAGGCGGTGAACCTTCAACCAGAAAAGTTACATAGTTCACCTTTAATTTGTGTGTCTGGGAGAATGGATACAACTGTCCGTGGCGGTTGCTTCCTTTATGGTTCAGCGAAATACTTAATCCTAACGGCAAAATGAAATCAAGTACAGGTCCTTTGAATCCATTTCCTCCCCTTAACAATGCAAGATCTTCATTCACATCTCAGATTGTAATAAATACATACAGAATTGTTTTTGCAAGTCATAAACACAAAGCATTGAGTCTTTAGAGATGATGGAAACCAGTAACAAACATACATGAGAAGCTCGGATGGATCATTCGGCTCTGACTGTGCGGTGGGCCATATGGGCTTGTGTACAGAAAGTAGCGTTTCCCTCCAGGATTTGATCACGTGATACTTCAGTAAACCCAATGCAAATATTCCCAGTAAACAACTTCAAAACCGTACTCACCACCAGACCCAAGATATGACTGAACGATGTACAAATAAACAATGATATGAAGGGGATAGAGCCGTCAAATGAGTTACAATACGATGCTTTCTGCTACTTCAAATGTTTAGTTTTGCAGCAGTTTTGAAGGTTTAATAAAGCGCTTTAAAGCTGCACTGTGTAACTTTTATGGTAGACGGTACACTAACTGCTTGTCTTGTCTTGGAGATGTTATTGCTTTGCCTGGAATGTCCCACAGTATGGCATAAAATGTATAAAATGCATTTTTTTTTGGTTCCAAATAGTTTGAAAAATAACCATTCTTTCTATGATTGGGGTCGCCTTTCCAGAGAGCTGAACCGTAATTAAGCCTGGTGACGTTCAGTTTGTCTTCACGGAGATAGATATAATGCCATACTGTGGGACATTCCAGGCAAGACACCTTTTATGAATGTATTTTTTATTGACAAAACCCTTAATATTCAACTTTACCACAGCAGAAGAACTGTCCAAGGATCCCACATATGTTTTAAAACAATTCAAAAGAGTCTGAACCACATTTACGCTTCATAAATGCATCGTAAAACCAAATGTAAAGGCTCTAGCAGCACATTTAAGGTATGGCACTAAAAACAAACAGCATATTTTGGACACTTGAATGCAGAAAACACTTCACATTGACAATAAAAACAAGAAAAGTGACACATTTTGAAGCTGCTGATGACCACTCTGCTCCAAAAGGCCACTAAAAGCCCCGCTCTCTCCGTCAAGTGTTTCAACAGATAATGCTAGTGTCAGTGCTCAGAGATGGAAGCGGCCAATTATAACCTGACGCACTCGCTTATTTATGACGCGTTAAGAGCACACTCGGCCAATCAGGGTGAAGTTTGATGACACAAAGTGCAGACTCATTCGGCAAATTAAAGGTTGAGTGAATGTGCGCTTGACAAATGGAGGAACAAAAATCGGCAATGGAAAACGTGGTATTAGCTACACAATTTGTCGGAAATAAACAAAAATGGTTTCGGTGGAGACTAGTATAAGCCAGGTCTGAACAATTGGGATTTAACATGGAACTAGACCAGGATTAGACCAGGACCAAACAAGAAATATGGATTAAAATGTTCGGGAAGGAGTTTAAGTCAAGAGTAAGGCAGTGTTCACACCATATTGAACCTGGGACTAAACACAGGACTAGACCAAGATCAGACCTGGACCAGACTGGAACTAAACAACAACTAGACCAGGACTAGACTAGGACTAGACCAGGACTGAACCAGGACTGTACCAAGTCTGTATCAGGACCAAACCAGGCTAAAACCAGGTCAAATGTGAACCATGAACAATTTGAGTGATCTGTACATTTGTATTGTTTTATGTTTAGCTTTTTAAAATACCAGTGCGTAACATAGGACCAGTAAGCTTGGTCATACTGGTCATGGTATTTAATCCACCCAAACGCTTGTCAATTTGCATCCTAAATTTGTTCTTTCAAGCAAAAAATAAAAAATAAAAAATGCACAGTGCAATGAAGAATGTAAAGGTTCACTATGCAAATTTCCTGATGGAGGGTCCAGTTTATCTCCATGGAGATTAAGTAGCTTTGACTAGAATATCACACAGCCTGGCATTACACTTTGCTTCGTGGAAATGAGCAGGTAGTGCCATAAAGGCCAAGTTACAGGTCAGATCTTTGGAAAGGTGACCCTGCTCATAGTAAGAATGTATGTTTTTAAGATATTTCTAATCTTGTGCATCTGTAGAGAAATACATTTTGTCCATATATTTGAAAAAATGTCTTTCCGTAGTAAAGATATAATGTAAAAGCATCTTATTGTCCGATAATCAGGGAGTGCGCGTTAGCATGCTAGTCACGGAAAGTCCGCTGTGGCCTCTGAAAGTTGTGAAACTCATCGTAGTGAATAATTAGGATGCTCGGAGTGCATGAGGTAAATGAGGAATAACTTTGGACCACTGCAAACTGTTTAAAATGAACGAGTTTTTCATGTTTTTAGGACCATAAAAATCCGGTACATATATCAGATACATTCCAGGTAAAGTGACAACATCTCCATGGAGACGATAAGCTGGCAGACCCCATCAGAAAAGTTAAAAAGTCCACGATTAAAGTCCACTAAAGGCGGCTAAAACAAGACTGGCACTTGGTTTTAATGAAAGCACTCAAAGACATTTTATCTCCAAGCGATGATGTCTGAAGTCATGAAGAAAGGGGAGAGGTGGAAAAACTACCGTAGCTGGAATGAGCTTGGGAGCGACGTCACGCACCATTTAACCCCGAAATGTTCATTTGGATTTGCACTAACAGAGGGAAAATGGACTCCGTGCTGGCTTATGGTCGGATGAGCCAAGTCTGCAACGCGCTCACACAAAAACGCACTTTGAAAGACGGAAAAAAGTGAAAATGAGAAAAGTACAAGCGCACGAGAGGGAAATGGGATATGAAATTGTGGTTTTTGGGTCCATCTTTGTGATAACGGAGAGGCAGATAGAGCATTATAGAAGTGATATCAGCACAGAGAAGCCAGGCACAAATACTGCTGTTTACTGACAGGAGGCGATTTGAGGATAGTGCCGCCACAGACATGATAAAACTCTAGATGTGGACAGCCTTCTGAAATAACAGGATGGTTTAACAAAATATATTTTAAAAAGTAAAAGGTAAGTCCAAATGTATTCATACCCAAGCTCAAAGCCATAACGCAAAATGAAGCAAAAGTAGTGATGAATGTTGTCTTATTATTTCTAAAAGAATTAATACTAGTTTTTGTGAGTTTTAACTTTTGTGCAATCGTTTTATTATAGTTCTAGCATTGTTTAGCAGCCCAAATTGGCTCTGTGCACAACAGCACCTGACAACCTCACTGTTATCGTCACTACTTCCTCTCCAATATTATCTTTCAGAGGTTTTTGCCGAGTCTAAAATTAATAAATGTTTAAAGATCAGGCAGTGGATGCGTAAAACAACACCACAAACTGAAGTATTGCTGTTTAAGCTAATTATATAGATGACTTATACATCTACAGTACTGGATTGATGGAGAAATCTGAAGACCACGGTTATTTCTTGGAGGTCTTTTAACACAAAAATGGATGCCAGAAAACCCAAGTTAGATGTGCAAATAACTATTTTGTCAACAGTTAGAAAATACAAGGCTCTTTCCCAACTAATTTGTCAAAATGTTAAATAAATAATTGCTAAAATGTGTTGCTAACATCTGATTCTTTGTTCTATAGGTTTTATACTTGGATCTGTCATAACATTTAGCGAGGGTATGAATCATTTGGGGCTTAACTGTATGTGGAAAAAGAAAATATGATTTGTCAACTTCCATGTGGAGACAGAACAGGTTCAAAATTGGCATGAGTGAACAACATTAAACCCATGGACCAGTGCTATTGGTATAGCTGAATGTAATATGGTTATGTAATAAACGATCAGCTGATTTGTACAGAAATCAAACCAACTCTGAAGTCCTGATGCATAATACATTTTCCATCTTCCCTCTTTCCGAACCCCGCTGTTGTGCCGAAGCGGTTAAAGTCATTCCCCATGTACAAAAAATATTCTATGAGTTCATGTCAGTAGTGTTTGGGTGCAGCCCCTGGTTTCGTCCCCTTCACGGCTGGTTCTTCAGTCCGTTTTGGGGTCCCCCGGCGTGGGAGGGGGTCTGTCCTGTCAGAGGCGTTCGATGTCTCTGTATTTCTTGCGCAGGATGGAGACCTGGTCCTTAAACAGAACCGGGTCCAGTCTCATTTGGGAGTGGACTAGCGGCATAGCGCCAAACCAGCTGGCGAATTTGTTCATGCAGGTCTGCCTCTGGGCGAAGTGGTCGGGGTCGGCCCATCGAGACGCCCGAGAAGACTGAAGAAGAAAGAAACAAAGAGGGGAGAGGGGAAGTCAGGACAAGTTAAACAGTGAAATAATAAGTGCGCTTGTGTTTGAGCTAACTACAGCAAGTAAATACAACCCAAAACAAGACCGGTTTCTTCATTACTGTTACAGATCACGTAAAACAATCCAAAATTATGTTTATTTATGGTTATGTTGGTTATGTTGACTGTTGTTTATCTAAAATCCAACAAATTAGAGAGAATAAGACCTGATTTTGAAATTTCCTGGGGGAGGACACCCAGACCCCCCATTATTATTAATCTCTCCAATCCATAATGTTTGTACTCGTGTCCACTGTCTTTTAGGGTTAAATAATGACAGAGAATATACGTGATTTAAAAGTACCCATAAAAATATCAATATAAATTCTGGCTGAGGTACAACTTTCACTTTAAGCTCTGATGTGGTTGTAGATGGTAAAAAAAAAACAAAAAAAAACTAAGTGGTCATTAAATGCATTTCAAAACATTTGCCAGTGTCATAGTATAATACTGCAGTAAGTATAGTGTAAGTACAGTAGTAGTAGTAGTAGTTGAAAAATTTCATATGGCAAAAAAACAGTTGCTTGTATTGATCACTTACAATTTTCTATTTGATTTTACATTTTCTTATTCAAAACAAATACATATGACTTTAAATTTAAAGTCTACGGACATAAACAAAACACTCCTTGACTCCATGTAATATAAAAGTTCTTTCTCCCTCCACAGTCTGAACTCTGCGATGGGAAGAATACATTGAACATATAGTTACAGAATACTGAATACCCAAATTAAAATGTACTTTGTAACATATTCTGTTACATGGGCCAATCAGAGTACTGTATTCTGAAAAAAAACATGACATGGACTTACAAACAGCTTTATTTTTATTGTTATGAATTAACTAATTAGAGACATAATAACGCACACCCAATCACACAAGCTGCGTTTTTGTGTTTTTTGTGTATTTCGCACTAATTCTGTGCAGTTAAAGCCGAAATTAGCTGAAGTTCTGTCATGTATTCCTTTTAATTTAGCAAAGTAACTGAATTCTGAATATCACCAAATGCAAGAGTAACTGTACAAGAATGCAGCTACTCAAAATGAGTATTCAGAATATGCGTTTTCAGTACATGTGCTCAGTTTCTTCCCAACACTGCGAAGGCCCAAGCTGATCTTTGACAATTTGAAATGATTGGATCTTGATTCCAGTGTGACTTTGGCTGAATAGTGACACACATAGTGGCTATTTTCTGCTGAAACGAGAGACTAGCTTCTTGGATCAAAGTTACTGGTTGAAGTTTTGTTATACATCATACTGAAAAAGATATGTATTCATAGAGACATGTTTGAATTGAAGAGTATTTGTCTCTCAGTGTGAAGTCTGCAGACGGCCCTGCTCCCGTGTCTCTGTTCAGACACACTGTTTACAGCTGCTCTTTGACCCGATGTTTTAAAAGGAATAATTCATGTGGTTCAGAAGCTCCAGCTGTGTGAAGTACCAGAGCTCAGACATGAGACAAAACTATGGCTACACAGGGACACTTTATGTTCACTCTATTGTGGGGTTGTCAAGAAGAGGGGCATCTGTTTGCGTTTTTGGTCACCTCCAGAAGAGATTTCAACACGTAACCTGAGTAGGAGGGCTTAAGAAATCAGTGGAAACGCAACTACAGATATGGTCAACAGGTTTTAAGTCCCAAGTAATTGATCTCTGGGGGTGTTCTATATGGAACTCTATGGTGGAGTGTTCAGTAGTTACCATGGTGACACATTGCAAACACTGGCAAAGTTTTAAGATGGTCTGAAAATTCAAGAAAAAACACAAAATGGATTTAAACAACACATTTTCAGGACTCTGTGATCAATCAAAGCGTTTGATTTTCAACAAAATGGTGAAAGCGACAAACTAAAAAAACTATTGGCTAACGCTAACTAGCTTGTCACTATAATTTTATGTGTGAGAGACTTGTTTAACAGCTCAAATCAGCTCACTGGTTGTAGTTTCTGTTCTATATGGTCCGAATGTGTTAAAACAAAGCTCAGATTAAAGTCTAACAGAGCTTCAGACAGACAAGAGCCTACAGTTAGCGTCACACACCCAGGGAACGTCGATGACATCAGCTGTAACATATCAACACTGAGTTACTGCAGTTTTACATTGACCAATTTTGTGATGTAAGATTTTATGTGTACCTCTCGTTACAATACATCCAGTATAATAAAGAATGTTTGATGCTGCGTTCAAGTGTCCTGGTTTTATTGAGCTTTAGTCGTGTTTAGTCCTGGTATAGTTCTGGGTTTAGTCCCTGTGTAGTCCTTGTTTTTGATGTGGTATACTGTATACACATTTGCATGACCTATGGGGCAGCAATCAGACCCTCAATTAGTTAAAAGTAGGTTACGTTTAAAAGGAAATGAATGTAAATCAATGTAATTTCCCCATGTGACATTTAAACCCAGCATGTACTTAGTGTGTAAGTGTGAACTCAGCCTTAGTGATTGGACTAAACGCTGGTTAAACGGTCCATTACCTGCCCCATCATGGTCTCCTTGTACTGCTTCTTCTGCGTGACTTTGATGGGGGGCAGTTTGGTTACGGCGGAGACCAGGAAGTTCATCAGGATGTCCTCGCAGTTGGCCAGCTGGTCCACCATGGTCTTCAGACTCACCGGCAAGAAGTGCGTGTACAGGAAGTGGTAATACCTGGGACGAAGAAACGAAACGATCACGAACTAATCTTGGATGTGAATCAGTTGTCAGCGGATGGAGGTTTGTGTGTTTATTTCAAAATATTATGTCATCACAAATTCACAGTAAACATAATATAAACGCTGCACGACATTTTTGGTAACGTTTGTCATCCAATCAAATCTTTACTGCTGTTGTTGTGTCTTTGGGCAACACACATTACAACTGTACTATACAAACATAATGAAATAGTCTTATATTACACAAATTTTTGACCCAGTTTCATACAGTTTTTCTTTACTCCCACACCCAGAGATGGTAAACAACTTATGTAGCCATAGCTGCCCTGGGGTAGACTGGCAAAAGTGAGGCTGCCAGTCTGCGCCGTTGGCCGTACAGACGACCTCCAATCACTTAAACAAGGAAATCACTGTCCGGATGTACTACTTGCGCTTTAGGAATAAATACTCATAAAGACTTGTATAAGGTTTATATAATACAGAAATAATGTATTTTTTAACATCATTTTGTGCTTTAAAGTTGCACTATGTAACTTTTCTGGTGGAGAGCTGGCCACCTGCTCACACGGATTGCATTGCTTTGCCTGGAACGCTTCTTAGTCAGGCATTAAACATATCTCCATGGAGACAAGGTCAGATCTGTGGAGAGGTGGCCCCGCTCTCAGTAAGAATGCATGTTTTTCAGTGACCAATAAAAACACCTGTAGCTAAATAAATTCAACTTAGATAACTTAAATACCACACTGCGGAACATTCCAGGGAAAGCGGTAACATTCAATTAAATTTATTTTTGTAAATCTCATTATCTCAACAGCAGGTGGCTCTTTGGGCTTAACACGATCCTTAATTTAACCAACAGAAAGTTAGAAAATCAAACAGTGAAACAGATTGGTAAATTAGTCGATAACAGATGGGCAGATTAACTAACATTCATCTCCATGGTGACGGACTGCCTGCCGGAAAAGTTATGTAGTACAACTTTAAACACATCTATAATTGTGTCGCTAACACATATTTCTGTGTTATATTCGACTGAACGTGCGAGTCTTATTGAAAGTGATCGGCCGCTGGCGAGCGCTGATCGGCCGACTCAAGATTAATGGACTGTCCCCATCACATCAGCCAAAAGGATTAAACCTGACAGAGCTGCAGTTCACACACAGCACACAGGGGGCGCTGCAGCTCGCACATTATGGGATAAAAGTGCCCAGAGTCAGACGAGTTTTCCGAAGGCAGTGGACAGACAGCGCACAACAAATATCAGTCTGTGTAATCTGAACATCAGCTTCAAACGGCCTTATCAAAACCAGGAAAGAGAAGAGAGAGAAGGAGAAGAGGAGAGGAGAGGAGAGAGAGGAGGAGAAGAGGAGAGAGACAGACAGAGGAGAGAAAAGGAGAAGAGGAGAGGAGAGAAGAAGAAGAGAGGAGAGAGAGCGAGACAGAGGAGAGAGAAGGAGAAGAGAGGAGAGAGAGGAGGAGAAGAGAGATAGAGGAGACAGAGAAACAAGAGGAGCAAGAGGATGAAGAGGAGAGAGAGACAGAGGAGAGAGAAGGATGAGAGAAGAGAGAGAGAGGAAGAATAGGAGAGAGAAAAGAGGGAGGAGAGAGAGGAAGAAGAGGAGTGAGAAAAGAGGGTGGGGAGAGTGAGAGAGGAATAAGAGGAGAAGAAAGACAGAGAGGAGAGAGAGGAAGAAGAGGAGAGAGAGGAGAGGAGAGAGACAGAGGTGAGAGGAAGAAGAGGGAGGAGAGAGAGAAGAAGAACAGGGAGGAAAGAGAGAAAAAGGAAGAAGTGGGAGGGAGGAGAGAGGCTGTCATCTGCTACAAATAAAAGAAAATACTGAAAGAAACCAGCACAAAATCAGCGACTAGTTTGTGTGGAGTCCAAGGTTAAAACTGATACAAAAGGAGATATAGAAACATATGTGAGACTGACTGATTAGTATTAAGCATAAAAGCAGAACAGAACATTTTAATACATGGTGAAATACAAAGATTTTAATGAGAATCTGGATGTAATTTTATGAAGACAAATTTCTCGAGGAGTGTGTTTGAAGTATTCTATTATTTTGTGTTGGAAACAGCACTGAGGAAAACACAGGGACTGTCCGTGTCCTAATGAAGGGATTTGTTTATATTCAGGAGTTTCAGTGATATGTAACATTTAGAGATGATGATTCAAGTATAGAATTTATGTCTATTCCTGCAATTACTACTTTCCAATCTCCTCTATTGTCTTTCTGATCTACTGTACCATTTAGTAATGACAAAAAACAGTGGTGGAAGGTAACGAAGTACAAGTAGAAAGCATTTTTAAACGGCTACTTAAATACTTTTTACTGCACTTTTACTTCTGTAACAACATTGGTTACTATCCTCATTTACTCAAACGTCTCACCACTACATTTGCTTCAGTTTGCGACCTGTTTGTTGCCATGTACCTGTGATAAATGGCCGCTCCGGTGAGGACCATAGAGTAGTCGTTGGTCCATTTGGAGGTGTAGCCCCAGCGCTCTTTGTTGCTGTCCCAGAAGTGACTCCGGGCCGGATACCCCACGATCCGCTCCGGAAAACTCTGCCACACGGTGAAGGCAAAGTCCACCTGAGAACGCAGCGAGAGAGAGTGATGTTATGCTCAGACAAACTTTAGTTGGTCACAGTAATGCATTTCAGCACCTGGTAATATGGAACATTTTGACGTTTTTTTTCCAGTTCAAAAGATATATATATTTTTTGTTTTTAATTGTAAATTGCTATGGCAACAATCCTAATTTTCCATCATTCTGACGCCCGTGAGTCAAGATATTACAGTATTCTCTGATCTATGTTATAATGGCGTTTCCTCATCACAAACAGACCTGGGGTTGTGTTTTATTTCATTCACACATGTTTAGTTCTTCTCCCAAACAGTAAACACTTTGTTCCACCTTGTGATGTCATCATGTGGTAATACAGGAAGTGCTCCACTGTGGTTTTAAACTCCATACAGCTAAGCTAGAATCATTTGGATCATTTCCGCTTTCGACTTACCAATCTCAACTGAACTTAAAAGTAAAATGTAGCTGTTAACTTGAAAACTACCACTTCATGACATCACAAGGTGGAACAGAGCATTTTGAGGTTTGGAGATGTAGACAGACTAATAAGAGTTACTCAAACATGTGTGAACGAAAAAACTCCAGGTCTGTTTTTGATGAACAATATTATAACATGACTTAAAGCTCACAAAAGTCAATTTATATAATATGGGACATTTAATCATATGAGCTATAGTTAAGTTTGAGGTTTTGTTTGGAAAAAATAACAAAACATGAAATTTTAAAATGTCTTTGACTAATTAATTCAAACTTTTCCCTTTTAGTTTGGTCAAAATGAACACAGCTTAGATGAAGAAACAGTATATAGGTCTAAAAAAGATACTATAGTTAAATAAAATATAATAAAAATGATAAAAGTGTGCGATAGGCCTTTACATTTTAAGAATTCACTGAAGCCATTAGACTGATTGAATAAGACGTGTCTCAAATGCGTTTAAAAGCATCTCTAGTTTCACAATATTTCGTTTCCAAACTCCTGAGTCTCGGATGCGTCTGTGATTGATCGAGCTGTGGGTCGATTTGGTTTTGTTTGGATTTTCCCTTCGGCTAAAACAGACTTTGAGATCCAACTCTGATCTGTTCAAAGCAGCGTCTGGCTTCCTCTGGTGCCGCGCCAAAATATGTCCCCGGGAAACAAGAGTCCCACCAGCACATAGAATAGGCAAGCGACACAGAGGGGATCAGAGCAGCGACAGGGACAAACACTGAGTGACAAAAAACAGAAATATAAGATGGAACTTTTGCTTCTTTTAACTCCCCAAACTTTGTGATTAAAACTTTAGATAAACTTTGATTATTACTTCAATATTGTCTTGTTTACAGTCTATTGAATGGGAAAAAACCCTCAAAATGTTGCATATAACAGTAAGATGAAACTCATAAATACCTTTAAGTATTGAGATTAAGTTTGGGCCTAGAATCGATTTATTAATATTTAAGAAGATTTTGGACTTAAATCAGCACTTAAAATTTCAGATCCCATTTTCTGGTCTGACTTTTGCGTTAAACGGCTTGAGAATTATTGGTTTATCTATTTTTGTTCATCATAAGAATGGATTCGGAAGTTAAAGGTGCACTATGTAACTTTTCTGGTGAAGAGTCTGCCACCTGCTTGTTGCCATGGCGATGTTATTGCTTCATCTGGGGTGTTTCCACATTAAACGTATCTATATAAGGAGTGAAGCATGTGACTGCCACCAAGCCAAGTTACAATTCAGATCTGTGGAGAAGCGACACCCCTCAAAGTAAGAATAGATGTAGAGGAGGGAGGGTGAACACAGAGGAAGACCAAAGATAAGATTTTCTGATCTATTTCCAGAGGAGTTAGTTGGACTGGTTTGTACCTCGGTGGTGGAGAGAACTGTGTCTTCATCCAAACTCAGAACTGCATCTGTCATTATGCTCGGATACGGCAGGAACCGGCTGCTCATCACCTACAGGGGGAGACAGAGAGACGACAGGTTTAAAGTTAATGCCATTTTCATAGCACTAGATTTAAAAATACTTGCTTTTTATATTTAGAGAAGTTTATGTGTATTAGACATATTAGGTACACAATGCAGAAACAGACACACACTGTTACAACAAGAAAACATCGTGTTCCCACCACTGCACCGTCTCTAAGTACAGAACAGAGATTACACTCCGTATGAACACACCGCCCGACACATAATGAGGTGGTGACACATGTTAAAGGGCTCACACTATCCTCTGTTCTTCTCTCAAACAGAAAACGCTCTGCTCCACCTTGTGATGTCATGTGGTAATACAGGAAGTGCTCCACTGTGTTTTTAAACTCCATACACCTTCACTAGAATCATTTGGATCATTTCAGCCCTGGAATTGCCAAACTCCACTAAACCAAATGTAAAAGGAGCTGTTAACCTGAAAACTACCACTTCATGACATCACAAGGTGGAACAGAGCATTTTGAGCTTTGGAGATGTAGACGGAATGAAACAAAACACAATTCCAGGTATGTCTTTGAGGATTTAAAAACATTATAACATGACTTAAAGCTCACTATAGTCAATTTTGTTTAATATTGGACCTTTAAGCGACAAGAGCAAGGATTACAGGAGGATTAAAACACGCTTGTATCAACTGTAAAAGGTTTTGGTGTTAAGCTAAGTACAATTTCAACTAGAAAACAACTGAAAGTCATAGAGTTTAACTATGTAACTGGACTGATATGGCTCCACACGTGCCAACTCTGCCACTGTGTTTCCTAACATAACAATATAACGTGCTAACGGAGTAAAATTGCTTCAAACTGTACGAAATCAAGCCAAAACACTGCCTTATGTCTGTCTGAAGTAAGGAGCTAACAACACGGAAACGAATACATCTATTTGTTTATAGTTTGTTTGTAGTTAGGTAAGTGATAGACAAAGATTTACAAAAGAGCACCCCCAAAAAGACACAGTTAAAGTCTGTTCAAATCCGCAGTACTGTTGTTTTAGCATTGTGTTTTTAATCAGTACAAACCAGCAGCAGCATACACACTGACTCATGTCCGCTCTGGGCACAAACAGACCTCCGACTCACCATAAACAACACAGCAGCTAAACATGTTACACCAAAGCTCATCTGAATATTTAGAGGAAATGTGTATCCCACGGCGACCGATCTGAGTGGGCGGGGTCCGGGTTCAAACGTCTCCAGGACATGTAGACGATGACTGTTTGGGCTTGTAAGAAAAACCACCCACTCACAAACGCACTCAGAACCCAAGAGGAAATGTAATACGGTTTAAAGCCAAGGTCGACACTCTTAGAAAACACCTGGACTGGATAACAGCATGTGATCAGGAAAAAAACACGAAACTCAAAGATACAGGACGAAACGAGAGCAACTCCACAAACTGCTCTGGATGTAGTTTAAAGATGCACTGCGTAACCTTTCTCACGTAGAACCCATCACCAGTTTGTCTCCGTGGAGATGTTGCTGCTCTTCGGTACGGTGTTGAACTTCTCTATCTCCATGGAGACAAGCAGGTGACGCAATGAGGTCAAGTTGCAGGTCTGCGGAGAGGCGACGTTGCTTACAAGATAAAGCACGTTTAAGGCATTTTTAGCAATAGAAATACTAGTATTTTTCAGACTATAAGTCGTTCTTTTTGGGAAATTTATTTTACAAAATCTGAGACCAAGAACAGACATTTTATCTTTAAAGGTAAATTATAATAACAATAAAATAGAGAACAACAGGCTGAATAACAGTACAGCACACGCTAATGTAACAAACAGAACAAACTGTCTGGTATGTTTAGAGAAGAAGAAGCAGAAGAAGAAGCAGAAGAAGAAGAAGAGGCAGAAGAAGAAGAAGCAGAAGAAGAACAAGAAGAAGCAGAAGAAGAACAAGAAGAAGAAGAAGCAGAAGAAGAGGCAGAAGAAGAAGAAGCAGAAGAAGAAGCAGAAGAAGAAGAAGCAGAAGAAGAAGAAGCAGAAGAACAAGAAGAAGCAGAAGAAGAGGCAGAAGAAGAAGAAGCAGAAGAAGAACAAGAAGAAGAAGCAGAAGAAATAGAAGCAGAAGAAGAAGAAAAAAGAAGCAGAAGAAGAAGAAGAAGCAGAAGAAGAAAAAAAAGAAGTAGAAGCAGAAGAAGAAGGCACATCTGAGTATAAGTCGCACCTCTGAACAAACTATGAAAAAACGTGCGATTTATAGTCCAGAAATTATGGTACACGTAATTGAATAAATACAGTATAATGCTATACCGTGGAACATATTTTACGCCTGTGGATACACGCAGGTAGTGGACCCCCAACCAGAAAAGTTACACAGTGAACCTTTAAGCCATATTAAGTATCAAACTGCTTGTGTCCTTAAACAGGAATCAAGTTACAAGTAAATCTGTCGTGCTTTGGTTGTTTTATAAATAGAGGGTTGACAGTTCAAACCCAGCTCTTAGAAGTGCACGTTATTGATGTGTCATTGAGCAACAAACTTAACATCTTGCCAATGTATGAATGCAGTGTATGGATGATTTTTGATGGTCGATTGGTTAATATTTTCCTGGCTATAACTGTGTTCGTCTTGTTTTCACTCGTAGATGGTAGAATATTAAAGATGGTGTAAACTCTATACAAAACAATGTATCAGTCTTTGGGGGCAACAAAAGCCGACACAAAAGAAGAAGAGGAGTTTTGTTGACAGAAAAACTCTTGTTAATTTTCGTCTCTGTGGCTGAAGCAGGTGAGGAAATTGTAATGTGTTTATTGATTCAGGCCCTATAGGAACCCGCTGACCTTTTGAAATAGTATTATGGGATGTGCAGACGCAGAATACAAATGCACGCTGCTGCAGTTGCATAGGGAATTTTTATCACTGAAAATAAAATAAGAGTTGAGAGAGTAGATGTGTTACTACAGGATATTATCAAAACCAAAAAACCTTCAAAAACGTATATTTTGTTTTGAGAAAATGTTAAAATATGAGGTTATTAAAGGTTCTATATTACCGGTACGCAAAACTGACTCTTGTGAGATTTAAGTCATGTTATAATGCTGTTACCTCATCAAAAACAGACCTGGAGTTGTGTTTTGTTTCATTCACACATGTTTGAGTAACTCTTTATTATTAGTTTGTACATCTCCAAAGCTCAAAATGCTCTGTTCCACCTAGTGATGTCATAAAGTGGTAGTTTTCAAGTTAGTAGCTACTTTTTACCTTACCTAGTTCAGTGGAGATTGGTAATTCCAAGGCTGAAATGATCTAAAAGGTTTGAGAGAAGAACTTTAAATGCCTAAATATTCTATAAATATTGCTATACTTGCTAAGGTTCTATTCAATTCAATATCAAACAAGACTTTTGCGTTGTTTTTGCTTTATTTTGTGGTAGAGGTTGCTAATCTTCCCATAGAAAATGTATTACGATAGATTGTGTAAAGAAGTGGACTAAGTCTCCAGTCAAATGAACAGGGCGCAACTTTGGGGAAAGAAAGCACCTAATTTGTCTGTTATTATTGTTCATATATTGATTTACAGACACAATAGCGAAATAAAAACACCAGGGTCATGTAGAGCGGATTAATACAAACATTTTAAGACCAAAACGACGAGTCTGACAGCAGCAGTTACAGAGAGAGGAGCGACGTTTTTTTCAATAGAAACTGAATTGGAGCCAGAGTTGATGCCCATGTTCACTTCCTATTTGCAGCGCGGCAGGTAGCGGGTTAGCTATGTCCATTTATATATACAGTCTATGGATCTCCTTTACATTCTTGACAAATTATTTTTTTTAAAAGGTTTTATAGACCAACAGTTTTTAATCGCCCACTCCATATTTTAAACCCAAATAAAAGGCAAAAATATGAACTGTCAGTACCAGTGCATCTGTTATTAAAATCAAGTCCGACTCTCTTATAGCCTAATAAAAACACTATATTAAGCTTGCACTGTACAACTTCAAAGTAATACGCCTTCTATTTTTCTCCCTGGCTTTAAAACATGTCAAGTGCATTTATAGAAGGAGCCGGAGCTGTTAAAGATGTATGTGTGTATCGTCATGGCCTGAAATATTTATCACGCTGGAGGAGGGAAGGAGGGGAGGAGTGCGTGGGCATAGGAAAAGAGGAAAAGCAGAGGTCTGGATGAAAGAGAGGAGGAGGAAGAGAGGGAGGATTGGGAAAGGAGGGGTCTGAGGGAAAGTCATAGTACTGTAGTTAAATCACAGGCTGCTTATAAACACAAACATGGAGGTAGTACACGTATAACAGGACAGACGTGGGGCATATACTGAAATATTTTGAAAAGTACTTTATGTGTAATGACAAAATGATGAATATAAAGTGATATTTTTAGCAATTTGTGTTTCGATCATTTGCTTTTTGTGTGATACCTCAACCAAAACATTTGAGAAATATACAAAATGAAATTAGAAGGTGTTTATTTTTGTCAGTATCATCAAAAAGTACAAAGAGTGAATGAATAATGAGTAAAGTTTAGCACTTTCAGATCAGATTTCCAGGTCCAATACAACAGGATTTTCTGATCTATGTTATAATGTTGTTTCCTCGTCACAAACAGACCTGGAGTTGTTTTTTGTTTCATTCACACGTTTAACGCACAAATCCTGCATCTTTAGGTGGATTTCTTCTCTCAAACACTCTGTCCCACTTTGTGATGTCATCATGTGGTAATACAGGAAGTGCTCCACTGTGTTTTTAAACTCCACACACCTTCACTAGAATCATTTGGATGATTCCAGGCCACTTCAGCACTTTGAGGCGCTGTCTATAAAACGCTGTCTAAAGTTGTTATTTGTAGAGTCAGTGAACACAGCACAGCGCTCTCTAAGCATTGTTGATTTCTATGTCATTCTTCAGTTTGATTGACACAGTGATTTTTCTACATTTTAAATCCGTAAAGCCGCCGGCTCCTCTTCTTCTCTTTATCGCTGTGGTCCTGATGTCCCGCCCTCTCGTCTTTCGCATTCACAGAGCAGCAGAGGCAGAGTTTGATTGACAGCTCTGACAAACTCAGTGTAAACCTGGACTATCTCAGACACTGATGTGGGGGAGGCTCTTATTTTGATTGACAGTCGGGTTCAATCCTCGCTGTAAAACACACGTAAGCTCCCAAACTCCAAGCTCAGAAAAAAAACATTTAGTCTCTGTCTTTACTCTGCTCCTCACATGACCTTTGAACTCTTGAGGACCGGTTAAGAGAAAGTCAAAATAAACACATCGGCCCCTTCAAAGTAAAGTCTAATAATCCTGTCAAAATAAGTGCCACTGAGGCATGCTGGGAGCTACGAGTCGCTGGGGGCTTAGAAAAATACAAGAAAAATATGTTTTGCTTCTCAGTCTCAAGAGGAGTGTAACTCTATCTGTTTGTGGAGAACAGTGGTAGATTTAACCTGGCACGGCATATTGTGGAAAGTATGCAGCCGATAAGATAAAAACATATGGAACATTGGAAAAGCATCAGTATTTATACAACTATCATGTTTATTCTATGTGTTTGGCTGTGTCTACTATATAACAGCTATATAAACAAATACCCCTGATGGTACGCAGCTCAGGTGTGACAGTCTCACCAGAACAGCCACAAAACTCAAGTAGCTACTTAAATGAAGGTTGAAACGTATTCACTCAAAAAAACAAAAACAAAAAAAACCACAAAAAACCCACAGAATTCAACCTTCTTTTGCTACAGCAGGTATAGTTGTCTTGGCTAATTGGCTCTATGCAGAACAGCGCCCTCACCCTGACTGTTAGCGTCACTACTTCCTGTCCAGTGTTATCTCTGTGAGGTTTTTGCTCAGTCACGTTAAAATGAATGAATATTTAAAGATCAGGCAGTGGACAGAGAGCTGTGTGTGGATGTATCTGTCAACATGTTAAAAATGACACAAATAAAATGAGTACTTTACCAGAGGACTGTGTTTAGAAAGACAGAGGTTTGTGTCTCAATGCTAACGCTAATGCTAATTTTGAGACATAATAAATATTAAAACAACATAGGTAATAGGTTGTTTATTTTATATTTTACACTTTTAATAAAAGTTAGCAAAAGCTTTGAGACACAGTGAACTAGCTAGCGCGCCGCTGTGCACATAGCCTTTTATAATAATAACTAATAAGACCATGTTTTGATAAATATTACTGCACCAGGGAACCACCTCATGACATCAGCAAGTGGAATAGAGCGTTTTGAGCTCTAGAGAAGGACATACTAGACTGAAGTGAATATGAAAGATTACAGAAATATGCATGAACACAACACAACTCTAGACATACTTTCATGACTGAACAACATTATAATAAAACTAGGAGAACGTACAGGGGTGGAAAGTTTCTAGTGACAAATACTCACGTTACAGCACGTGTAGTAACATATTTTGAGTAGATTTTTAAACTTGTACTTATAATTGGGTATAATTAAAGCCATGTAATAGTAATAAGTTAAATTTTAAACCGTGAGCACAGCACAAGTCCCAATCACCTCATTCCGCTGCTGTCGTACCTCTGTATCTGCCTCACATCACTGCATCGCCTGCTCTGATTGGCCAGAGCTCAACTCAGTATTAAAGGGCCAATATTACACTATTCTCTGATCTGTTTTATAATGTTTCCTCATCACAAACAGACCTGGAGTTGTGTTTTGTTTCATTCACACATGTTTAACACAAAAACCTTGCATATTTAAGTTAAGGTCTTCTCTCAAACTAAAAACACTCTGTTTCACCTTGTGATGTCATCATGTGGTAATACAGGAAGTGCTCTACTGTGTTTGTAACCTCCACACTAGAATCATTTGGATAATTTCAGCCCTGCGATTACTAATCTCTACTAAACTAAAGGTAAAAGTAGCTGTTAACTTGAAAACTACCACTTCATGACATCACAAGGTGGAACAGCGCCAAGATGTAGACAGACTAATAATAAAGGATTACTTAGACATGTGTAAATAAAACAAAACACAAATCCGTGTATGTTTTTGAGGCTGTACCAACACTATAACATGGCTTAAGGCTCAAAAGAATCCATTTTGTTTAACCGTGAAACTTATTTAGCTGCAGCCCACTAAAACAGCACCGCGCAGCTTTTCTGAAATAACCCACAAATGTAACTTTTTTAGTGCGGTCTGACTCATTGGTTACAAACGCAGTGATGTGATTGGTGCAATTCCACGGAGAGCCCCTCGCCACTCTTCACTTAATGAGATTTGGGCTGTGATTGAAAAATGAAGCAAACAGAGCCACACAGAAAATAAATGCACACTGCCATATTAGCCCGCTCCTTATCTTTCAACCCAATATGCATTAGCTGTTTTCCTGCAGTACTATTCCCATTACCGCGCCTTAATTAAAACCACACAAACTGTCTTCTAATGGGATCGCGGCTGCACAAATCGAAAACCATTACAGTTGGCATAAGAGGGGAGAAACTATAGCCTCGTACAGTTTGGGGATAGGAGTTACAGTGAGGTGGCGAGATTGCGAGATAGTTTGTACCTTATTTTCGCCCTCGATGACAATGACCGGGACTGACGTAGCGGGCCAGCGGTGTTTAGCGGGGAGAGGCTTGTCACAGTTCCACAATACAATGATCTGAAATGAGAAAGGAAATGAGAACACATTAGTTTGATGCATGAATAGAAGTTGTCAGTGTTGCAGTGTTAGAAATCAGAGCCGTTATGTACAGAAATCACACTTGATTTTGGTAAAAAACTCAATACCTGATACCGATTTTAATTACGAACACTAAATAGGACACTTTTGCAGCTGTAAAACCCCTCACCACACACTTTATACACTTTTCTCACACAAACATTAAGGTTTTCTCACATTTCTCTCTTGTTTAAACTCTCTCAAAGTTCAAACCTTTGTAGGCGTCTTTGTCGGTGCAGAAAGTTTCATCGACATTGTGGGTTTTGTCGGGGAGAAAACTCGCAAACGTACAGCACTTCAGAGTCACACTGCGATCCAACATTTATGTAAATTTGTCTGAACACATTCTGTACTGTACAGGAGACACGGCACGGAGGAGACTGATGGACAATGGTCTACAGTCCAACAGCCAATCAGGACGCAGAACACGATGCACGTTCATACAAAAGGTACGTGAAAGGTGAACTGCAATATAGTGAGGGACAACTGCAATGTAAGTTTCAATCCAAAATAAGGCTAGTTTCTCTAGTAGTTCCATGTGGTCTTATACTAGTCCTAACAGAGACCAAGTGTGTTAAAAAAATATATATCTTGGTCCTGTTCTAGTCCTGGTTCAGTCCTGGTTTAGTCCTGGTTCAGTCCTGGGTTTTGTCTCAGTTTAGCACCAGTTTTGTTGTACAGTTTGCACAAATCTGAACCGTTTTTAAAGACTTTTTTTTTTTTAACCGATATCGATCTCCGATTTATCTCACAGATATTTCCCGATACCAATATTAATATTTTTAAATCCATGTCAAGACGTTCAAATATTTCACTTTTGTACATATAACAAAATGCCTTTTTCCTCTTTTGGAATGACTTTTCCTCATCGAAAAACATGCTCAAAAAGGTTTTAGATGTCATCCATGCATGTTTGAGTAATTTAGCAATCTCTCCCGGGCCCTATTCAAACCCTCCTTATGTTTAGCTGTAAGATTCTGTACCAGGCTCCGCCCACAAGTCTACATCACCCACGCTCCCACACGACAATTCTCCATAAATATACAAAAACATGATACAAAACTACACTACAACTTCACAAACCTGATGCGATTTCATGAGCGGGATGCACGCTGACTGTGTTGTGATAGTGCTCTGAAGGGGGAGTGACTTAGTGTAGAGAGCAAAAACAAGAGTGAAACATGTTAATACGTTGTTTTTGGCGAATATAGCTTTTTCAAAACAATAAAAGGCAACATTGTGATCTAAATATGTTACGTGTTCGCAGTTAAAACCCATCAAAAGCCTTTAATTTCTATTCATGTAACAAATCTGACGTATTTGTGAAAACCCGTCCTTAACTGTCATCTTCTTAGACAAAAAACAGAGACCTTGTTGTTGCCATATCACACAGAAAGTCTACATAAAAACACACAAGTGCACTATTTACCCAAAACTGTTCAATTAGACTCTTTGATTTGTGTTCCCTTGTTTTGTTTTTTCTTCTGTTTTTTGACAGTGTGACATTTCGGTGCCCCGCGGCCGCAAATGTCATCTAATAATGGTGCGATTGAACTACAAAGAGCAGAGCAGCCCACAGAGCACACACACACACGCACACAAAAAAAACCTGCACAAAAACAACAACATTTTACCCATAATCCTTTGCACACCTGACACGGGTTGATACAGCTTGCTCCATGTAGGCTGTCGATGTTACACGGTTTTTATATGATTTAAGCGTGTTTTCGAGGCAGAGTAAAGGTGTTGTGGTTGCGTTTGAGTAGCGAACATGAGATAAGCTCACCTTTGAGAGCTCAGACTGCAGACTGCATTAAAGTTTGATATACAGGACATGAAAAATGGAGCCTTCTGACACACACGGGACCAGGGTTGAGTCCTGAAATAGCACGAAAAGGTTTGGACTCTGACGGGTGAAGGTAAACTCGGCATTACGGGCTGGATTTAAGTGCAACTGATGGACTTTAACAGTTTACAGGGCGACAGCAGCTCAGTTGGTAGAGCGTTTGTGCACTGACACGCAGGTTGGCGGTGCAATTCCAGCTCCCACAGATAAATACCATCGTTATGTCCTTGAGCAAGACACTTAACGCACCTGAATGTGTGTGTGGTACGTTGATATAAAGCGTTTTGAAGGTGGAAAAGCGGCCAGCAAACATCAACTGGGCTTCATTTACGTAATTATGAATTTGCATTAAAAAAAGCATTCATAATCTGCTATTTTGGTTTCCCCCGACAACGACAAACCACTATACTTCCCCCACTTTATCTAAACTGCTAAAATTGAGACCTCCAGGCACGGAAATCATTTAGCTCTATAAGATAACACTGTTTTGAATGTGGATTTGCCTGGAGCTGTACAAAACCATTATTTACCATAGCTCATAAATCTACTCCGACGATATTAAGGTGTAAGACGACACCACAGACGCTGACTATCAACAAAATTAAGTAAAGAATTAGTCCCATCAACAGCGTTATTAGTAATGTCATATCAATATTTCATCTGCGTCGTGTCGGCTCTCGTCTGCTCAGGCCTGAAGCTGCGTTCACTAAATCATCTGCTGTTTCTCAATACAAAACTGCAAGAATTTCGCCGTCGGGGATCAATAAAGTTCCACATTATTTTGACATTAGCGACACCACGAGCGCCCGGTTCCCACGGAGACGGGAATGTGACGGGACATGTTCGATACTGAGCGGACAGGCCAGAAACGGGGAGCCATGAGCAAGTGTGAAAATGTATTGACTATAGCAGGGAGATATAGGACAAAGAGCTGTGTTTTTATCAGTATTCTGAAGTCAAGCTAAACATGTACTGGTAAAGCCATAGTATGTAATATTTTAGCCAAAAACAAACTAAAACTAAAGCATGTTTTTTATTTAGCTTTTGTTTATTAAGGTTAATTCTGCCAATGTGCTAACTACCCCAAAACATTGTCCTAACCCTATTCGTAACCAGTTATTGCTTTGCCTAAAATGTCCCACAATACGGCTTTTGACATTAGGCCTAGTTAAAGGGCCAATTCGGCTTGCATCTCCACAAACCTGACTTTTACTAAGCCTCAAATGTCTTCAAATGTTGTTCCTTCGGCTGTAATTGTCCAGTGTGTCATGAAACGTATCTATCTCTATGGAGAATGTTCCGAAATATGGCTTTAACTTGTTTTCATGGAATCAGGCAGGTGACATGTGACTTCCAGAAAATTCCAGACTGTACCTTTATGTTTTCAGTACATTTTACTTGTATTATGATTAAACAGAGAGCAAATAGCAACATAAACACCACTTCCTGTTCCTGGTGTGTTTAAAATGTTGAGCTCTAAACAAAATCCTAGTAAAACTTAAATTAAAAAAATGCAATTAGATACATTTCCAAAACTGTTCAGCTCTACTTTACAGATTAAATATTGGCAGGAAGTGACACTCTACAGAAATCACTTTCAATCAAATTATTCAAAAATGGATAAACTGTGCCAACACGGCCTCAGCAGAAAACTGTAGGACACGCTGACGGGAAAATATTTAGTTTCCACAGATCACAAATTAAACCAATAATCTGCAAAAATATAACAATACTGATTTTACCAAGCACATGTGTAATAATAAAGATCAGATCAGACGAGCCGGAGGGACAGAAGTCATCATGTAGTGCTGGTTGCCATGGTAACACGTTAGCTTCTGTTGCGGTGAACGGGACTAAAATGTTATAATTTTGACTGTTTTATGTTTTATTTTATGTTTTTTTTTTTAAGTTACATAAGCTAACACGTTAACTACCCCAAAACATTTTCACTAACTCTAACCTTGTTTCATTCACACATGTTTGAGTAACACTTTATTATTAGTCTGTCTACATCTCCAATGCTCTGTTCCACCTTGTGATGTCATGAAGTGGTAGTTTTCAAGTTAACAGCTACTTTTTTTTTTTTTTTTACCTTTAGTTCAGTAGAGATTCGACAATTCCAGGTCTGAAATTATCCAAATTATTCTACTGAAGTGGAGCTCTTCCTGTATTACCACACGATGACATCACAAGGTGGAGCAGACTGTTTTGAGAGAAGAACTCAGCTTAAACAAAATACTATTACTGCAGGTCTGTTTGTGATGAGGAAACACTATAACATGGATCAGAAAATAGCGTATTATAGCTTTAAAATTATATTCTATTATTATTTTTAACATTATTTATTTATTTATGTTTTATTATTTTGTATTATTATTATGATCATTATTATATGTATGTCTCATTTTTGTTTTGTACAGCTGGTCTGTAGTTGTTTTGTGTGTGTGGGTGGGGTAATTTTGTTATGTTATTTGGAAAAAAAGGAAAAAGTTACATTATTATAAATATTGTCCACTTCATTGTTCCTCTTACTGCTCAATAAAAAGACCTTTGAAAGAAAGAAAATAGCGTAACATGGGCCCTTTAAATCCTTGTGACTAAACCCATGAAAAGGTTGTTGTGATGTCAATTGTATCCCAGAAATGTGACAAATGAGGTAATATAAATCTACCAGCTCATTAGCAAATAAGCAAACTAATGAGAATAAGTATTTTGGTCTGCATGGCACTTATCAGACTACACGGTACTTGACTTTGCCCCTGTTTGTTTTGACTCGGCCACAGTCCACAGACCCCTCTCCTCGCTCCATTATCTCTGTGTATCAGTTGTATCAGTCGAGGAAATCCCACGTGCACGAGCCGCAGGTGTGTGCACGTGAGGAGTGTGCACGTCCACGCTCGCCGCAGGAGGTCTGTCTGTCAGTGCGCACCAACAACTCCACTTTAAAGCTTTCTAGTGTCCACCACAGCCCGGAATAACGTCAGCAACCCTCCGCCGTCTCATTCATTCATTTATTTATTTATACCCCGGGTTTTTCTGTGCTCTGAGCCAAGAAAACACACGCAGATATAGAGCAAACATCGAAGGAACCAGCATACACAAACATAAAAACACAGAAACAGGAAACAGCAGCGAGAGTCTGCTTCTTCACAAACAGACAGATAGACAGTCAGAGGTTGCCATAGCGATAAACGATTTAAAACAAAATAGAACGACAGCAATTAGATTATACAGTGTGTGGATGGTGTAGTCGACTAGTTAAATGTACATATAAGAAAAAATACAAAGATAAATACATGTTTTGTATGCCGTAGATGAAGTTTTAAGACGGAAACACATCTACGCATCTCTTAAAGGGGCACTCTGTAACTTTTCTAGTGAGGAGTGTGCCACCTGCTGGTTTCCATGGAGATATTATCGCTTAGAATGGTTATTATAGTTGTTTATCCCCGTGGAGACAAGCAGGCGACTCCCCCAGAACAAGTCACAGGTTAGAACATCAAGTAACGAAACTCACAAAAACTTTAGCGCAACATTTCCAAAGCAAGTTTCAAAATTTCAAGTCGAGACCAAATCGATTTCCTCATAAAACCACTCGCTGCATTTTTAACCCTGCGTCTGACAAACTAAATCAATGGAAACATAGGGAACGCAAAAATAATTAAAGCCGCAAGCGGCGATGATGGCCCTCGCCCCCCGCGCGACCGCCCCCCCATGCGACCGCCCGGGGCCGGCCACCGCCCCCACGCACCATTTTCCCCGCCCGGCCACCCCACGGCCGCAATCCGCCCCCCTTCAAACAGTTTCTATATAAATATGTGTGACCAACACATTACAATGGCTGTGCAAGGCGTTGAACCGGCAACCGCGTACATAATACAGGTATGGTGTATTTGACTTTTTCGCCCCTTTTAATGCCCAAAATTATCTCCCCAAGTTTCATGCCAATCGGACAAAGTTGAGAATTTTACCAATACTGTAGGGGGCGCTATAGTGTTCATTTAGATGACAATTAATAGTGCATTCTTTTAATACCCTGATATCACATGTGTGATGAGAATTTCAGCTGTCTATAACCATGTATGTGCGTGTAAGAAATTTTTTAATGATTTTTTTTTTTTGTATTTGCGCCCCTGGTGGCCAACCGTGGAAAATGACTCATGGCCATAATGTAATTTTTTGTTTCTTCTGATGCCACCAATTTACTCCCCGAATTTCCAAGGAATCCGATAATGTCGGCGATTCACCCCTATGGTAGGGGGCGCTATAGTGTTCATTTTTATTACAATTAATATTGCATTCCATTCATGCCCCAATCTCGCATATGTGATGTGAATGTGAGCTCTGTAGGGCAACGCCTGTGGTCGTGAGAGGACATCAAAAAAACAGGAAACGAAGGCGTTTTTCGGTGGCAGCGTACGGGCGAACCGTGTGGAATTCGGAGAAAACGTGGATAAGTTCTGAAAACCCATGTGTCTGGATGTGGCATGTGAAATCTGAGCTCATTTGGACCAAAAACCTGAGACTAGTAGCGTTTTGAAAACACGCTGCGAATGAAGTGGCGAATTTTTGACCCAATATGGCCGATTTCCAGTCCGTCATAGAGCGGTGCTTCAATTCATTTTTATGCTTGTCCGATGGTGCTCTATCACTGTTCTGATTTTTGTGCATGTATTCCAAAATTAAACAGGCTCCTCTCCCATAGGGGTGAAATTTTAGGTGGCGCTGTCGAGTCAGGGGGCATGGGACATTTTCCCGAAACCAATTTTATGAAATTTTTCACAAAGCCGGTCGATCCTATACCCCCATGTGAGACTTTTCGTGAATGTTCAGGGGGTGAAAAATGCGATTGTTTTGGCGGAAAAACGAAGAACAATGTTAATATGCTGTGTGGCCCTGAGCTGTGTGGCTCTGACTCTATATGAGAGGGGTCTGTGGCTTTGCACCGGCAACCACGTACATAATACAGGTATGGTGTAATTGACTTTTTTGACCCTTTTAATGCCCCCAATTATCTCCCCAAGTTTCATGCCAATCGGACAAAGTTGTGTATTTTACCAATACTGTAGGGGGCGCTATAATGTTCATTTTGATTAAAATTAATATTGCATTCCATTCATGCCCCAATCTCACATATGTGATGTGAATGTGAGCTCTGTAGGGCAATGCCTGTGGTCGTGAGAGGACATCGAAAAAACAGGAAACGAAGGCATTTTTTGGTGGCGGCGTACGGGCGAACCGTGTGGAATTCGGAGAAAACGTGGATAACTTCTGAAAACCCATGTGTCTGGATGTGGCATGTGAAATTTGAGCTCATTTGGACCAAAAACCTGAGACTAGTAGCGTTTTGAAAATACGCAACGAAAAATTTGGCAAATTTTCGATTCAATATAGCCGACTTCCTGTCCATCCTAGGGCCGCACTATGATTGGCTTTTTTGCTTGTCTCCATGAGCTCTATCACTGGTGTCAATTTCGTCGAGCTAGGGCGAAAAATGCGTGTCGGCTCCCAATTCATTTTAAAATTTTGAATATTCTAGGTGGCGCTGTCGACCCGGTGTGCTTCGAACATTGTCCCGACGCCAATTTTATGAAATTTTTCGCAGAGCCGGTCGATCCTATACCCCCATGTGAGACTTTTCGTGAATGTTCAGGGGGTGAAAAATGCGATTGTTTTGGCGGAAAAACGAAGAACAATGTTAATATGCAGTGTGGCCCTGAGCTGTGTGGCCCTGACTCTATATGAGAGGGGTCTGTGGCTTTGCACCGGCAACTACGTACATAATACAGGTATAGTGTAATTGACTTTTTTGCCCCTTTTAATGCCCACAATTATCTCCCCAAGTTTCATGCCAATCGGACAAAGTTGTGTATTTTACCAATACTGTAGGGGGCGCTATAGTGTTCATTTAGATACTAATTAATAGTGCATTCTATTAATACCCTCACATCACACGTGTGATGTGAATTTGAGCTGTGTAGGGCAATGCATGTGCGTGTCAGACATTTTTCAATGATTTTATTTGGAGTCTTTGCGCCCCTGGTGGCCAACCGTGGAAAATGACTCATGGCCATAATGTAATTTTTTGTTTCTTCTGATGCCCCTGATTTATTCCCCGAATTTTGTAGGAATCCGATAATATTGGCGTTTCACCCCTATGATAGGGGGCGCTATAGTGTTCATTTTTATTACAATTAATAATCAATTTTATTAATACCCTCATATCACACGTGTGATGTGAATTTGAGCTGTGTAGACCAATGCATGTGCGTGTCAGACATTTTTAAATGATTTTTTTTGGAGTCTTTGCGCCCCTGGTGGCCAAGTGTGAAAAATGACCTATGCCCGTAATATTATTTTTTGGTCCACGTCATGCCCCCAATTTATTCCCTGAATTTCGTAGGAATCCGATAATGTTGGTGTTTCACCCCTATGGTAGGGGGCGCTATAGTGTTCATTTTGATTAAAATTAATATTGCATTCCATTCATGCCCCAATCTCGCATATGTGATGTGAATGTGAGCTCTGTAGGGCAATGCCTGTGGTCGTGAGAGGACATCGAAAAAACAGGAAACGAAGGCATATTTCGGCGGCGGCGTACGGGCGAACCGTGTGGAATTTGGAGAAAACGTGGATAACTTTTGAAAACCCATGTGTCTGGATGTGGCATGTGAAATCTGAGCTCATTTGGACCAAAAACCTGAGACTAGTAGGGTTTTGAAAATACGCAGCGAAAAATTTGGCAAATTTTCGATTCAATATAGCCGACTTCCTGTCCGTCCTAGGGCCGCACTATGATTGGCTTTTTTGCTTGTCTCCATGAGCTCTATCACTGGTGTCAATTTCGTCGAGCTAGGGCGAAAAATGCGTGTCGGCTCCCAATTCATTTTAAAATTTTGAATTTTCTAGGTGGCGCTGTCGAGCCAGTGTGTGTGGGTCATTTTCGTGATGCATATTTTCTTGAATTTTTTGCCAAGCCGGTCGATTTGATACCCCCATGTGAGACTTTTCGTCGACGTTCAGGGGGTGAAAATTGCGATCCCAGGGGGAGAAAAAAAATAATAATAATAAGAAGAAGAAACCCAGGAAGAACAATGCCCCTCGCCATCACTTCGTGAGTGGCGAGGGCCAATAAACAATATATACAAATCCTGCTAAGATCTTGACCAAATCCCCATGTAGACCACAGAGCTGCTTCACACACACACACGCACACACACACGCACACCCCCACACACGCACACACACACACACACAGCAGAACATTTAATTTCCTGCTCCAGTCAAAAGAGCAGCATCGATCCAGGGCCTAGTTGCGAGCCCGCTGCCATGGCGACGTCAAATCCACCGCTTTAACACGAAACCACCGACGAACGCACGGGTACGAGCAGTGATACGATCTTTGTGATAAGAAACGATAGATGGATTTTATGATTACTGAAAATTGAAATCTGTCTATTAGGACACAGTACTGCTAGCCACAATTTGCAACAACACCATTTACTGGATAGTCGGGTAGTCATATTAATGTTAGGTACTAATTATATCTAACTTTACCCTTTGTTGACAGGTCTAACAGTGAACTACATAGAGTATACGGGCTAAACAAAAGTCCTAAAACACAACTCCAGGTCTGTTTGTAATAAGGAAACACGATAGCATTAATTAAAAATAGTACTATATAGGTCCTGTAACTTTATACTGTTGATTTTTGTACTAAGGTAACAGCCTGAAAGACACTTGACACAGATTTGGATCCCCCAATGATGAAAAACACAACTTTTTTTTGGAGTAGCACATCAACCAGCTCTTTCTTTTCTGTTATGTGTCTTGTCTTAGGTCTGACATACAACAGATCAAGACCATTGTGTTCTATTGATCTGCTACTACACAAGTACAACTCCTTTTGAATCAAGTATTTTTATCCAAGTTTACGCTTTTGTATTGTTGAAATAATCATAGGAAACACTACAGAGTACACAGATGTAATTAGAAACCTCCATACCTGATCGCAGTACTGGGATTTGGCCACCGACAGCAGCAGTTTGAGGATGGGCTGAGACTGAGAGACCAGAGGAGACACGGCATGGATCACCGCAGTGAACTTTGGGTACGGTCTAATACCTGAAACACACACATAGTACACGGTCATTTATCACTTATTATCAATATTTGCACTCATCTTTGGGAGATAAATGTAAGTGACAATATTATAGATTTCACAAGACCTCATTTTATCCACTTTTCTATTTGATTTTACATGAAAAGCCCAAAGAAGCAGGACTTTTGTTTCATATAGTGCCCAGTTTTATACAAAGACATAATGCAATACAAAGTAAAGGCACATATTTCAAGTGTGACATATGTTCAGTCTTAAAGCTGCACTATGTAACTTTTCTGGTAGAGTGCCCCCCGCCTGCTTGTCTCCATGGAGCAATTATTACTTTTCCTGTAATGTTCCACAGTATCCATCCTGCATTTACCCAGATACAAACATTTTTATTGGTGAAAAAATACTGATTATCATGTACTCTGAGCAGGATTGTCTCTCCACAGATCTGACTTGTAACTCAGTCCGGTGAGGTCATCTGCTTGTCTCCATGGGGTTAGCTGTGGACCCTCAACCAGAAAAGTTACATCGTGCATCTTTAAATGTCTTTAAATACTTAACTTAACTAAAAAGATTTATATGAATAGATTTTTTTTTAGACCAAGGTTTAGTTTGTTTTTCATCACTGGCGCCTCACAGTGGTCACGTGATGCTACTGTGTCGTAAAATAAATTATCGGACGACCAGATGAACCTCATTGGACTGTTACAACTAAAATGATTTGTGATAAAAATATAAAATGTGTACTGCAACTATAAAGATGTAGTAGTTCACTGATAGATTTAACAGTAGTGCAGATGTAAAGTACTTTGAGTGACTTGAAAGTGGAAAATATGACCATGTTATATAAAAAGTAGTACATAACTTGGCTGTATTCTGTTATTAAACCAGGAGAAATACCAAAAGGAAAAACCTTGAAATGCTTGAATTTGAATACTTCATGTCAGCTTGAGAATGCACAGCCTTGACAGTGAAGAGAGCGCAGTATTTGAAGTACAGTGACAGGACTCACGCTGTACTTGTACTTTTTTGGAGTGAGTTTGAGAGCGCCTTCAAAGAGCCTAATACCACAGTGAAGGCTGGAAGTCTGTTATCAGCTTCACTAATAAGGAAATATGAAAAAGCAGTCGTGTGTGTGTCTGGAGAAGCTTTTGTTTACTGTATAATTAAGATAGTGGAGCACATCATATCTGTGCTGGTCCATACGCGGCCTCCTGTCGTCTGATAACAGCTACGTTACGTTATTAAGGTTATAGAAAAGGATTTGGAGGAGCCTGTTGTTAAGCTCCTTAAGGTGTGATTTTGGTAAATTGGTACTTTAAAGAAATACTGTCAATTCGGCTTCAACAAAGTAAAACTAATGTACTGTTTGGTAAGACTGGCTCTTTATTTTAACAGGCAACGGAGTGAAAAAAGATGAAAAATGAATATATAATGTCAACTCACAAAAAGAAAAGACTCAAATGTAATACTACAACTCCTCTAGCTACTTCTGTTACTACTACTGCAACAACTACTACTGTAAATTGTGTAGCTACTTCTTTTACCATTAGTCCAACTACTACTGCAACTACTACTGTAACTACTACTGAAACTACTACTGCAACTACTACTGTAACTACTACTGAAACTACTACTGCAACTACTACTGTAACTACTACTGAAACTACTACTGCAACTACTACTGTAACTACTACTGAAACTACTACTGCAACTACTACTGTAACTACTACTGAAACTACTACTGCAACTACTACTGTAACTACTACTGAAACTACTACTGTAACTACTACTGACACTACTACTGCAGCTACTACTACTGAAACTACTACTGCAGCTACTACTACTGAAACTACTACTGCAACTACTACTGCAGCTACTACTACTGCAACTACTACTGCAGCTACTACTACTGCAACTACTACTGCAACTACTACTGTAACTACTACTGACACTACTACTGCAGCTACTACTACTGAAACTACTACTGCAGCTACTACTACTGAAACTACTACTGCAACTACTACTGCAGCTACTACTACTGCAACTACTACTGCAGCTACTACTACTGCAACTACTACTGTAACTGCTACTGAAACTACTACTGCAGCTATTACTACTGAAACTACTACTGTAGCTACTACAACTGCAAATACTACTATAACTACTGGTACAACTACTACTTCAACCACTACTACTACTGCAACTACTACTACAACTCCTCTAACTACTTCTGTTACCACTACTGCAACTGTTACTGCAACTATTACTGCAACTACTACTACTACTACTACTGCAACAACAAAAACAACAACAAAGTCAGACAGAATACTTGTACTTGAGGCAGACAACAAAATACACTATATACCGTAAATTTCGGATTATAAGCCGCTACTTTTTTTCCACGCTTTGAACCCTGCGGCTTTTACAGCAGTGCGGCTTATATATGGAATTTTACTGGATAACGGACCCTGGGGGGCGCTCTCTAGCTGTAAACGTAAAAGTGAGACAGACGTGGGGAAAGATTCTGCTCTGAAGAATTCACTAGTTTTGATTTTGAACGATCATTTTGCGCATCATGAAATGGATATGATGCCGTTTTTAAGATAAAGAAACAGAAAGGAAACAGAGCAGGGGTCGGCCTTTAACACGCAAAGAGCCATTTGGACCCACTTTCCACATAAAATAAAACACTGGGAGCCGCAAATACTTTTTGACATCTAAAATGAAGATAACACTGTATAATAACAATAATGTAACGGAATAATGTAGGTTTTACTTTCACGGACAAGCCTTCTACACGTGGCAGATAAATATGGCAAAAACAACTTAAGTGCATTAAAAAAATACAACTCACCAAACCGCTGCATCATGCATCGCGCTGATTATGTGATTATGTCTACTCTACTCCGCAGTTTCTTTAAAAAAACAACAACAAAAAAACTCGTAGCGTATCGTTTAATCCCAGGTGCTTATTCTCCATGTGCCAAAGCAGTTTTGAAGGTTTCATTGCCTTATTTGCTTTCCCGTATGTTACGCAGAGCGGACTCTGTGCGTGAGTCACCTGTAGCGACAAACCCAGATTTTAAGTAGGCATTGTCTGTTAAATTTATCTTTCTTTTTCTTGGAGGTGTAGTCTCCTCTTCTGGCTCCTCAGTTGTCCTTTTCCCCTTTGTTAAAAAGATCTCCAAAGACTTTTGTTTTGGCTCATTTTCACTCGCTTGTGGCTCTACTTTTGTGCGTCGTGTCTGATGTGTTATACGTGATACGTCACCGCGGAGACAAGAGCAGATAATATACTTGCTACTACATCAAATAGATTTCTGTGGCGATTTCCAGCAGGATTTTCATGATACATCTACGGACGAGCTTATTAGTGTGTCATTAGGGACGGGCCAAAGTTGCTCCTGACCCCTGTGCGCACAACGTCTGAAAATCAGGGCTCTTTACGCAGGACTGAGCTGTGTCTGTCAGTTCCCAAGCCACGCAGAGCCGCAGTATGAGGCGGAAAGAGGCGCATGCGGCTCCGGAGCCGCGAGTTGCCGACCCCTGAAATAGAGCCACTGCACGTAAGCTCGACATCAATGAATCCAACTTGGTCAATGTAAAAAGACGACAAAAGTTTTCAGAGGAAATAAAAGCAGATTTTCCGTGTTGGTGCAGCTTTATTTTCTAAACCTGCAGATGTGTTCATCCCGTGTTGTTGTCGTGTTGGTGCCAATTTTCAGGCACAGTTTAAAAAAAAGCGTGTCGGTGCACCGTCTTTCTGTGTAAATATCTCATGTTACAATATGAAAACCTGCGGCTTTTATTCTTATATATGTACAAAATTGATTTTCTCTTCAAATTTAGCTGGTGCGGCTTATATCAAGGTGCGCTCTGTAGTCCGAAATTTACGGTATTTATGTCTTTCTGGCTTCATAAATCTAGTGACTAAAAAGAACAAAAATGCTGATTTTGGCTGTAATTAAGCCAAAACCTCCATGTGTGAGACATTTTCTCATTTAAGTGTAATGTGGACCAGATGAACATGATGCAGAGCTGATGGCATTAGCACCACCTCCTCTACACCACCTCCTCTACACCCCTCACTAACTCCCATCATTATGGAAGTATATCGAGTCTGGAAACTACTCTGTGTACAGCTCTGATGTGTACCGACAAAGTAAATATGTAATGTTTTTACTACAACTACTACCACTACTACTATTACTACTATTACTACCACCACCAGTACTACTACTACTATTACTACTTCCACCGCTACTACTACAGATGATGTAAATATGTAACGTTTCTACTACAACTACTACCACCACCACCACTACTACTACTACTACTACTACAGAGGATGTAAATATGTAACATTTTTATCAGCTGAATTTAAATACTTTTACATTTTACTCTTTAAGTAAATGGGTACTTTAATACTTTACATGCCATACTTTTACTTCAGTAGTTTTTGTTCAAGTATCTGTACTTTTTCTTGACAAAATTGAATACTTTGAACACTTCTTCCACCACTGTTCTGGACTCATGAATGCTACTAATTTAGGACAAAACAAACGTGTTAAAATCAAACAATCATTCTATCTATCTATCTATCTATCTATCTATCTATCTATCTCTCCGTCCGTCTGTCTGTCTATCTATCTGTCTATCTGTCGGTCTATCTGTCAGTCTATCTATCGGTCTATCTATCTATCTATCTATCTATCTATCTATCTATCTATCCGTCCATCTTTAAACTTACTCTATTTCTATAAAAACACCAGCTCCATGCCGTTCTTCCTCTGACATGACTAAACGGCGCGCTCGTGTCGGCCATCTTGTCTCCTGTCTCTCATATCTCTGACAGCCTCTTTGTCTCTGCTGTGCCACATGAAGCCTGTCGCTGCTCATCTGTTTGCACATCACTCCACCTCCTGCTCCATCAGTCAGAGAGGGAGGTGATCCCTCAGCGGGATGGCCCAGAGGAGAGACGGGGGGTAAGGGAGGAGGGTGAGGGTGGGTGGGTTGTGATCTGCAGAACTGTAACACTGTAAATTTACATGAATATCCTCCTGTCTGTAGAAAACTAAATGCACATGAGGTCATCTGTGTATGAGCACTTAGACCAGACCAGGCCAAGTACAAGTCTGATCTGTGGAGAGGCGAGCAGGAACACTTGGTATAGGTTTTTGGGGGCGACAGTGACTCAGTGGTCAGACCGCTCGTCCAAAATCCAAAAGGTAGGAACGAAACAAGTTCTGTTGTTGTGTCCTTAGGCAAGACACTTCACCCACCTTGCCTCTTATGACTGTGGTGTGTGTGAGTGATTGATGGTGGTCAGAGGAGCTAGTGGTGCAGATTGGCAACCACTTTTCCGTTAGTCTGCCCCAGGTCGGCTTAGGCTAAGTGTGCAGAGTGTGGAGTAAATGTGGAGTAACTTCAGTGTAGCGTCAAAAACCAGTAATCAAATAAATGCGAGATAAATAGATATGTTTAAAGGCATACTGTGGAAGTTTCTAGGCAAAAAGCATGTGATGTACCCTCTACCCAAAAAGTTACGCAGTACAACTTTAAACAAAACATTTAAACCAAGGTCCAAACTATGTAAAACGCTTAACTTCACCAGTGGGAAGTCAGAACTAGGCAAACCCTACACCTCCTCTAGGCACACAGCTGAGCGTGTGACTGACCTAGTGTGGCGTAGTAGAAGGGGAAGTCCCCCAGATATGAGGAGTACTGAGGCAGAGCGAAGAGACCCCCGGGGTGACTGTTCCACATCAGAGAGCTGCGGGACCCCTGCTCCAGCACGCGGTCCTGGATGATCTGGAAACACAACACACCAGACATTAGATATTAAAATATGGTAGAATTCTATGGTGGATTTTGCTGTTTAATTTACTGTGTTTACACCATAGATTGTACAAAGTGGACTAAATGAATGTGACGTCAACCTCAAATGAAGCTCATCGAGGCTCGCAGTTATAGGGGGCAACTTTGAGCTGAGGTCCATTATTTGGAATTCCAACCGCAAGTATCATAGCAACCAAAGAGCGAATCCGGAGCGAGGCTGTTAGCAGGTTAGCTATGTCCATTTATATATGCCAACTATGGTTTACATACACAAACATTATTATCAGTTTTCTGGAGCTGTTAGATTATTAAAATGAGTAATTCGTGGGACCCTGATCGGAACAAAATCAGATTACCCACATCGGATTTTAAGGTTTGTCTGTCCGACTGCACATTAGCCTGTTTTATTTGGTCTTTTTTCATGTAGTTTTGTTACTTTTTATGTGTGTTTGTGTATAAATGTCTGCACTCTAAGGTTCCTCTTTAAACCCACCTCTTCTCCCTGGCATTTAATACAAGCTAGACAGGATATAAACAGGATATCTTGGTGCTTTATTGGTGTTTTATTGTTCTTCGCCTGTGTCATATTATCTTTGTTTGTTTTATGTAGACGGTTTATGTGGTTTGCTCAGCTGAAGTTGTTTTAAATGCGCTACATAAATAAGATAAACTTCCTTTTTGAGCTGTATGTTTGTAACTGACTCAAAGAAAACAAATCTGACAAAGGCTATAAGGATGAAATGTTACCCCCGTAAAACATTTTGACATGTGCAACCTGAGAGTGCGATTCTTTGTTGGACTTTTCAGTAACAAGATGGAACCCTGGTATTACCATTTTATCCAACGGACTATTTGAAAAAGGCCCGAACAACAAAGAAATATTTCATAACTGTGCCTGTCCATAGTGAAAATACTATCACACATACTAAACTCAGCCTTGACATTGAACGCAACACAAAGGTTTAGCGAAAAATTTCAATTACTGAACATCTTTTCAAAACCACAAACGTGTGTAGTGTTAAATAAACTGAATATTTTTTTATTACAGTTTTACATGTAACAAATATTGAAGGTTTTAAACTCTTTGTAATAACCCAGTGAACCATTTTCTACCGAGTTCATGCACAGTGAGAACAAGACAAATAACAGTTTAAAGTGTATATAACAAGTAACAAATAAGTGTCTTGCTCAAGGACACAATGACAGGGTTCATCTATGGGAGCTGGAATCGCACCGCTGTATCTCAGAATCGCCTGTGAACAAATAGAGCGGTCAGGGAATAAAGGGACAGAGAGAATAATCAATGTTTCCTCTCCAAATAAGTCCACTCTGCATTACTCTGCCACTGAGATACTGCCGCTGTGCCCTTGAGCAAAGCTAAATTGGTTCAGTAAAAACGACAGAGGTTTGTGGCAGTGTTTTATGGAGGCTATTGAGACAGTGGAGGTAACAGCTGCTGTGTGGTCACTCATCAAACAGATATATGAACACGGCTCCGGATAAGATGTGTCCAAGGGAGGGACGCCCGCTTTATTAGACCGGCCCAAGGATGTTATAGAATGTGACTAGAGACTGCTACAACCCAATGAGATGATTCAGCTAGAATATTTAGCATTAGTAGAGTTATTTCATTTTTTTCTTTTTCTTTTTTTTTTTACTTTTTTTTCTTAACTTTTTTTTTTTTTATTTAAACTTTTTAAACTTTTTTTCTTAACCTTTTTTTCCTTTAACTGTTTTTTTTTCCTTTTTTTCTTTCTTTCCTCTTTTTTTTAAACTTTTTTTTTACTTAAACTTTTTTTTTACTTTTTTTTTCTTAACTTTTTTACTTTTTTCCCCCCTTTTTTTCTTAACTTTTTTGTTTTTTTTACTTAAACTTTTTTTTTTTTTACTTTTTTCTTAACTTTTTCCTTTTTTCCTTTAACTGTTTTTTTCCTTTTTTTCTTTCCTTTTTTTAACTTTTTTTTCCTTAACTTTTTTCCTTTTTTTCCTTTTTTTAAAACTTTTTTTCTTGACTACATATTTCCATATAGCTCCATATTGCTTCATATATTTGATGTGTTCTGTGTGTATATAAAATGTAAAAAGAGGTAAAAATATATATTTTTTTTTAAATTGAATGAGAGGGTGTGTCCAAATCACTCACTTCATCTCTCCATTCTTGTTAATTTTTTCATGTGAGCACATCCTTCTCACTCGCTCTTTCTCGCTTCCCTTTAACTTCAACATGCTGTCTTATGTCTTATGTCTTATGTCTTATGCATGTCTTATTATCAATACTTATTGGACCTACAATCTTGTATTTAAAAATGCTTAACGTGTACGTCTTCCGAGCTATAAATAAATAAAATAAATGAAAGCAATAAAATATGAAATCTGAAGGATTTTCAGAAACAGGACTGCCACATAAATCACAGCTGAATCAGAATTTGAATGGCCGTATTTAGTAATTAAGAATACAATTATTTCAGTCACAATTTGAGCTGCAAACAAACAAAATATCCTCCAGTACAAACATGCTCTCAAATGCTAATATCTTTAGACGTATTTAAAATGTAAACTTTGAACAAATATAGAAAAGAAAAACGTAAAATAAATCTACTAAATATTTTTTGACAAAGCGAAGAGGTGGCTACTTTCAGGATTTAAACATAAAATATTAAACAAATATTTAGCATGTTTTTTTTCCTTGCTACATAATTCCACATATATTACTTCATATATTGTGTATATAAGTAGTAAAAATAAAGAAAAACACATGCAAATTGACTGAGATGGTGTGTAGAAGCTTTTGACTGGTCGTATAAATCATTATTCTAATCTCAAACCCAATGCTTCTCACAAAAATGCTGCAAACTCGCTCAACCTTCCTTATAATTCTAAAAAAATACTGGTTCATATCATTGTTTCCTGCATAATTTCCTTGTTTATCGATGAACCGCTCTCCCCGCACTCGCTCTGGTTTCACCACCGCCGCACATCCAGACTCTATTTCCATTTGCCCGTGTACCGTGTCTCTAACCGTGACCGCTTCAACTGTAAAAGCTCTATATTATAAATCAGCCTGGAGCCCTCAGTCACTGTAACAGAATATCGACAAACCCCCATCAAAATTCATTACGAGGGGGCGGGGCTTCGGACACCTTTCTCCGCGGTCCTTGAGGGCAGTCGATAACCATTTGCCTCGGCCGAGCGGATTAACTGAAAATCCGTTCCTCTCTATCAAAAGCAGACTTACAATGTTAAAATCCTGTGTCTGCTCTTCCTCTGAGCCCTGGGAGGTGTTTTGGGTCCGCTCCAGCGCTCTGCCCCCTTCGGCCCTGCGCGTGATAGACGACTCAATCTCACCTCACAACGGCCACAATCAACCAATTAGAGCATGATAGATAAATCTGCCCGCCGCTGTCGTAGGCGGGGCTAATAGCTGCGCCGGTGTAGTGTCTATAAAGCACAGTGACCTTGTGATTGGTTGGAACAAGGTCATCTCCTGACAGGAAATGGGACGTGATTGGTGGAGGTTTTCCGGACAGGTTCAGGTACATGGACTACCGCGGTGGAGTAGGAGTTAATAAACAACAGCTAGTGAAGGAAGAGCGAAGGGAACGAGAGTAGACGTAGTGATTAAAGCGTGATTAAAGGCGGCGTGATGGAGAGTCAGCCATAAGGGGGCGCCACTCTGGAGGGTTTTGACGTATTGGAGTGTAGGCGTGTGGAGGCAAGGTGTGGATATGCTACAGTGAAGCTAAAAATAGCAAACAAAAAACACACTTATTTTTATATAATGGACATGTCAAATATAAATCGGTTGCTATGACGTTCACGGGCAAGTAGTAGGTCGGTTGGTAGGAGTTGGAGTGTTGGAGTGTTTGTCCACTGATCTGAAGGTCGGTGGGGCGATTCCAGCGATGCTGTGTGGTCACTCATCAAACAGATATATGAACACGGCTCCGGATAAGATGTGTCCAAGGGAGGGATGCCCGCTTTATAAGACCGGCCCAAGGATGTTATAGAATGTGACTGCTACAACCCAATGAGATGATTCAGCCAGGATATTTAGCATTAGTAGAGTTATTTAACTTTTTTCTTAACTTTTTTTTTTACTTTTTTTTTTTTTTTTTACTTTTTTCCTTTCTTTTCTTATATTTTTTTCTTATTTTTTTGTTTAACTTTTTTTTAAAAACTTTTTTCTTAACTTTTGTTACTTTAACTTAAACTTTTTTTAAAACTTTTTTCTTGACTTTTTTCCTTTTACTTTTTTCTTAACTTTTGTCCTTTTTTACTTTTACTTTTTTCACTTTTTTTCCTTTTACTTTTTAAAAAATACTTTTTAAAATAAATTTTTTGTTAACTTTAAAAAAAAAAAAAAAACTTTTTTCTTAACTTTTTTTTCACTTAAACTTTTCTTAAACTTTTTTTTTTTTTTACTTTTGTTGTCCACTGATTTGAAGGTTGGTGGTGCAATTCCAGCTAGAACAGATGAACACTGTTGTTGTGTCCTTGCGCAAGACACTTAACCCACCTCACCCCTGTGTCTGTGTACACCGGTGTGAATGTGTGTGTGAATGTGTGTGTGAATGTGTGTGTGAATGTGTGTGTGAATGTGTGTGTGAATGGGTGAGTGAATGGGTGAGTGGTTTCTTTATGTAAAACGTTTGAGTGCCTTGAAGAACTTGCATTTTCAAAATTATGAGGAAATTAAATACTTAAATGTACACACAGAGCATCATTTAGTATTATTGGAAAAGTGGGACACAATAAACATCAATCCTATGTTTGACCCTTGACTGAAGTAGTTGTTTCATAGTAATAATGTGAGTACTATCAGCAGCAGTAGTATCGTAAATTTCGGATTATAAGCCGCTACTTTTTTTCCACGCTTTGAACCCTGCGGCTTATACAGCAGTGCGGCTTATTTATGGATTTTTTACTGGATAACGGCCCCTGGGTTTTATTTTCACGGACAAGCCTTCTACACGTGGCAGATAAATATGGCAAAAACAACTTAAGTGCATTAAAAAAATACAACTCACCAAACTGCTGCATCAGAGGGAGCCCTGCGCTGATTATGTGATTATGTCTACTCTGCTCCGCAGTTTCTTTCAAAAAAAAAAAAAACAACAAAAAAACTCTAAAGGCGTATCGTTTAATCCCAGGTGCTTATTCTCCATGTGCCAAAGCAGTTTTGAAGGTTTCATTGCCTTATTTGCTTTTCCCGTATGTTACGCAGAGCGGACTGTGCGTGAGAGTCACCTGCAGCGACAAACCCAGATTTTAAGTAGGCATTGTCTGTTAAATTTATCTTTCTTTTTCTTGGAGGTCGTAGTCTCCTCTTCTGGCTCCTCAGTTGTCCTTTTCCCCTTTGTTAAAATCTCTCCAAAGACTTTTGTTTTGGCTCATTTTCACTCGCTTGTGGCTCTACTTTTGTGCGTCGTGTCTGATGTGTTATACGTGATACGTCATCGCGGATACAAGAGCAGATAATATACTTGCTACTACATCAAATAGATTTCTGTGGCGATTTCCAGCAGGATTTTCATGATACATCTACGGACGAGCTTATTAGTGTGTCATTAGGGACGGGCCAAAGTTGCTCCTGACCCCTGTGCGTACAGCGTCTGAAAATCAGGGCTCTTTACGCAGGACTGTGAGCTGTGTCTGTGTCTGTGTCTGTGTGTGTGTCTGTGTCTGTGTCTGTGAGACGTGAGCGGTGTTTGTTTTGAACATTGTTCCGCGAGTGTGACGCTTATTTTGAGCAACGAAAAATAAGAAAATATAATTTTATTTTAAGATCATAATAATCTTCCAATTTAAACTACAACAAAAAAAGAGCTAACACAAATAAAATACACTTCAGCCATGCAGAGCCGCAGTATAAGGCTGAAAGAGGCGCATGCGGCTCCGGAGCCGCGGGTTGCCGACTCCTGAAATAGAGCCACTGCACGTAAGCTCGACATCAATGAATCCAACTTGGTCAATGTAAAAGACGACAAAAGTTTTCAGAGGAAATAAAAGCAGATTTTCCGTTTTGGTGCAGTTTTATTTTCTAAACCTGCAGATGTGTTCATCCCGTGTTGTTGTCGTGTTGGTTCCAATTTTCAGGCACAGTTTAAAAAAAAAGCGTGTCAGTGCACCGTCTTTCTGTGTAAATATCTCATGTTACAATATGAAAACCTGCGGCTTTTATTCAGGTGCGGCTTATATATGTACAAAATTGATTTTCTCTTCAAATTTAGCTGGTGCGGCTTTTATTCAGGTGCGCTCTGTAGTCCGAAATTTACGGTAGTTTATTATACACTGCCTGGCCAAAAAAAAGGTCACACACTCTAATATTTGTTTTTTCCGCCTTTAGCTTTGATTACCGCACACATTCGCTGTGGCATTGTTTTGATTTCGCTTCTGCAATGTCACAAGATTTATTTCCATCCAGTGTTGCATTCATTTTTCACCAAGATGTTGCATTGATGATGGTCGAGTCTGACGCTGAACAAAGCTTCTCCAGCACATCCCAAAGATTCTCAATGGGGTTAAAGTCTGGACTCTGTGGTGGACAATCCATGTGTGAAAATAATGTCTCATGCTCCTGATCCACTCTGTCACAATTTGAGCCCGATGAATCCTGGCATTGTCATCTTGGAATATGATTGTGTCATCAAGGAAGAAAAAATCCATTGATGGAATAACCTGGTCATTCAGTATATTCAGGTGTCAGCTGACCTCATTCTGTTGCTGAATCTAGACCTGACCAACTGCAGCAACCCCAACGCATTTGCTTAGTTTTTATTGGCCAGGCAGTGTATACATGAATTTGAATTAGCTGCACAAAGCTAATAATTTATACTACGTAAATTGTTTTGGTTCCATGTCAATCAAACCTTTGCCTGGAATGAGCCGCAGTGTGTTTTTAAATTTGTGTATATCCATGGAGACAGGCCCCTTGGTCAAGTTATACGTCAAATCTGTGGAGGGATGACCCTGCTCACAGTAAGAAGACATGTTTTTACAAGTTATTACCTGCTTATCTCCCTAAGGTAAGCAGGTGGACCCTCCTCTAGAGAAGTTACATGGCAAAACTTTAATGTAGTTGACATTTAGTGTAGTTGAATTTTGTCAGTACAGCATGGTCATGATTTGGTTGAACAATTATTCTTCTAATGAATTACATACAAAAACAGACCTGGTTTTGTGTTTTGTTTCATTCACACATGTTTAACACAGTTCTTGTCAAAAAGAAAACACTCTGTTCCACCTTGTGATGTCATCATGTGGTGATACAGGAAGTGCTCCAATGTGTTTTTAAACTCCATACACCTTCACTAGAATCAGTTGGATCATTTCAGCTCTGGAACTGCCAACCTCTACTGAACAAAATGTAAAAAGTGACATCACAAGGTGGAAGAGAGCATTTTGAGCTTTGAAGATACAAACAAACTGATGATAAAATCGTACTGAAACATGTGCGAATGGAACAAAACGCAACTCCAGGTATGTTTTTGGTGACGTAACAGCCTTATAACATGATTTAAAGCTCACAAGAGTCTTTTTACCTGTATGTTTCATTAGAGCGTTTTGCTGCTGGAGGCTTCAGCGTGAATAGAATTACATTAGCCTGAATAGTGAACATTTGTACCCACAGCGTGAGCCGGCTCTGAGCCCGTCCTCTGCATATGTAAACAACAGCCTCTCTCCACTCGATAAGGACGAGATTCCCCCAGATGCTCAACTCTTATACTGTTAATAAAGTCAATCCACAGAAGAGAGGAGACTTCATTTGTCAGGGTGCGTTCTCACTTACACACGGATATCTCTATTAAATAACATGATTTGAGCCCAACAGGGATTTATAGAGCTGCCGTTTGAATCGTGTTGTCGATATTTCTCTGTTTGTTTTGGAGATGTGTGTGACCTTCAGACTGACGGGACATGTCCGGTAACGGTGAACATGTGCTGAGGATCAAATTCAGCCCCCGGAGTTCATTTTAAGAAGATGTATTTAAGACATATTTACTTAAAAAGACAGACACAGCGCTAGACCTGCCCTAAAGACTCGATTCACTAAACACTACATGCCAGTCACAGTCACTTTCTGCTATTTTTGTTTATTTGACGCTTTATTTTTATTCTTCTCAACATATTAGAGTGATTGTAAGTTGATCCAATCACTCCTCCTCTTCTCCTCCTCTCCCTCTCCTCGTCTCCTCCTCCTCTCTTCCTCCACTCCCTCTCTTTATCCTTTCCGTTTCCACATCCTCTTTCCCACCTCTTCCTTTCCTCCTCCTCTCCCTTTCCTGGTCCTCTCTTCCTCCTCTCCCTTTCCTCCTCTGTTTCTTCCCTCTCCTCCTCTCCTTTTCCTCCTCTCTTTCTTTCCTCTCCTCCTCCTCTCCTCCTTCTCTCACTCTCCTCCTCCTCTCCCTCATCTCCTCTCTTTCTCTCCTCACCTCTCCCTCTCCTCATCTCCCTCTCCTCCTTCTCTCCTCATTTCCTCTCCTCCTCCTCCTTTCCCTCTCCTCTGCTCCTCCTCTCTCTGTTCCTTCTCTCCTCATCACCTCTCATCCTCCTCCTCCTGTCCCTCTCCTCCTCCTCTCCTCCTCCTCTCCTCACCTCCAGTGTGGTCAGTACGATCTTCTCCACAGATGAGAAGTATGCGTCCCAGAGGAGTTGTGTCTGTTGCCGCAGAGACAGGATCTTGTCCTGGTGGATGGAGCGCACCGTGGTGGGAATCTAAACACAAAACACACAAAACACACAAAACACACAATCAGACATGTGACAGAAACCAGGAATATCAGGACTAAACCAGGAATATCAGGACTAAACCAGGACTAAACCAGAACTACAATAGGACTAATCTGGCCTTTGAGGATGTCCTATTTTATTTTTTTTCCTGTGTACCGTATTATCTATATATTCATTTTTTGTTGACTTTTATGTGAAAATAAAATCCATTCCAGATATACTGACACCATTAAAGAAATATCATATACTGCATACACTTTACTTAGTGAGAGCAGAAGTTGATGTAGCTGCATTGTAAGTTTTTTATTGTTGCTCTTTCACTCTTTTTGTAGAAGTAATGTTAAGATGAGTGCTCTTGAGTGTTTTGAAACACGCTATAAACTATGTATTATTCCTACTTCTATTTCAAATACCGTTGCTTCCACAAATTCTAAGGGTTTGTGAATGAAGCTTTACGCTGTTCCTCCTCGGCGCAGCATGCCTTTCATTCTAAATTCTAAATAACAGCTCTACATCTGCTGGATTTTCAGAACGTTAGTGAGTGTTTTTGCTTGTCGAAAATATTTGAAGATTTCTTTGCTCGGCTCCAATTTGGACAGCTGCCAAGAAGTAAGAATCACAGTGTGCAGCTGTTTAGGTGCATTTAAAATAGATTTGTGTTTTTGTTTTTGTCTCTCTCACTGCAAAACCCAAAGGCATATATTGTCACATTTAAAGTAACAATGTAATTATGGTGTTTGGCACGCACAGAACTAAAACGCTCCCTCGTGCGTTTGCAATATAAAACAAATTGGTAACATAAATATCCTTTAGCGATAACAAAATGTGACACTAAAAACATGCAAAAAAGGCAAATAAATAAACAAATAAATGAGCACTGTATGATGAAAAATGTGTGTATTTATAGTTGTTTCCATGTGCTGTGTGTGTCCTATGTTAAAGTACATTTGATTTGAAAGTATAGTTTATAAAGAAGTTGTTTTGGTGAGATTTTTGAGAAAACTGGCGACACACTCCGGGTTTAATGTGGAGGTAATGATTTTTCTTTGGCTTTGAATAAAACACTGATTAGTTTGCGATTTGTGAGAATGTTACAGAAAAAAACACGGAGGAACTGGTCTGGTTCATCTGAAATCAGTCGATAAATGAAAGCGTCGTTTCAGAGAACTGTCCCGCTCATTTTGTCTCAATCAGTACGTTTACATCAGTGGAAATCATATTTTTACTTGAACATGTTTTGTAGGTTTGAACAAATATACTGGATATTTAAACTGTCTTATTTAGATCGAATACATTTGGCTACTTTTGAACAGCTGATCTTTTACTGTACTGGTGCCCCATTGTGGAAAAAAATCATTTTTTTCTTGAATTTAAGTATGATTTTACAAACACAGCATTACATCTTAGTGCATAAAATAAATAACGTGTAAAAATGTTTAAAAATATATATATATAAAAAAACATAAAAACATTGTCGTTTCAGGTCATTTTCACACTGTCACCTCTGAGGTCAAAGGGCATTTGACAGTGATGACAGTAAAAGTGCTTAAAATCAGATAAAAAAACACGTTGTCATGGAGATAAGGTTACTGATCAGCTCACGTGGCTCATACTGTAGTTCTATGTTTGGGGTTGAATGATGAGCGACGCAAGAACCAACCCCAAAAAAGAAGTGAACAGACTTAAACACAGTGCCAGGGGGCCGCTGCACTGAGAGCTGTAACCTGAGTGAAAACGACCTTAAACACAGCAGTGCCTCGCTCTGTATTTACAGTATATGTGTTTACCTGCAGCAGGAGCCTCTCGTCCCCGATGACCGCTGCAGTTTTCCAGTCGATGATCTCGGAGAAGGGAAGCTCCCAGCCGTTACTCAGCATGACCGGGACACAGGCCGCCTGAACACACACACACACCAAACTTTGAGTGCAACAATCAAATACCAATGGTCAAAGTTCACTGAGCAAGGTTTATTTAAAAGTGCCTGAGTTTTATGGTTTTAAAAATGTGATAAACAAAAGTACTTTAAACTGTTTGGTCCAAAGTTATTCCTTATTTACCTTATGTATTCAGAGCATCCTAGTTAACCAGTGTTTATAAGCACAATTTGCAACTTTCAGAGACCAGAGCGGAGTTTTGTCGTCATGGTAATGCTAACAATAACTAGCATGTCAACAGCACACTTCCTGATACTCAGAGGATAAAACACTCTATAATTACATGCAGACAGTGGACTCATTTTGACCCTAAGAGCTGCTTTTACAGTATCAGCTCTTACTGGGGCAAAATACACCTTCATTTATGACATGAAACACAAAAGGTTTAGTTTAGAGTTTGGACAAACACAACCTGATGAGCCTCTGCTGCCTCAAAAATATTAAAGAAACAAATAGATGACATTTTCACCCAATTTCTTAAAGTTAGAATATGACAGTACACAGCGGGAGTGGTCTGGTCACACTGAAGTACTGAGACACACAAGGATCAGTCCTGTGAACGATTTATGTGGAGGAAATGGAGGTAAAGGACAGATATGTATGAGAGAGGGATGTATGGAGAGAGAGAGATGGGAGAAAGGGAGGGGAGGGAGAGCAGGAGAAGGAGAGAGAGGGTAAAGAGGTAAAGTACATAGGACATGTGCGAGAGGGGGATATAGGAAGAGAGGGAGAGAGAAGGAGGAAAGAAGAAAGAGGGTGTGTAGACAGAGAGAGGGATGAGGGGAAAGAGAGGTGAGAGAGGGAGAGAGAGGGATAGAGGAGAAAGAGAGGTGAGAGAGAGGGATGGGGGGAAAGAGAGGTGAGAAAGAGGGAGGGAGTAGAAGAGAGTGAGAAAAAGAGAGGGTGAGAGGGGAGAGAGAGAGAGATGAGTAGGAGAGAGAGAGAGAGTCAAGAGAAAAGAGAGGGAGAGGGGTGGGAAAGGTGAAAGACAAAAATAAGAGGGAAGAGGGAGAGGAGAGTGAGCAGAGACGGAGGGGGGTTGAGAGAGAAGAGAGAGACAAGTAAACGAGTAGTGTGAAGTGTCAAATAGGCTGAAAAGAGAAAGGTGAAGGAGAAAGGTGAAATCCATCATCACATCATCATTACATGAAACTCTTAATAATATCATTTATTTTTATCTCTTCATTATGAACGTTTAAATCCAACCAACTTAGATTCAGAACGACCTGTGCACTTATCAGGTCATGTTCACGGGAACGGTTTGGTTACATTATAAAAACATAGACAATATGTACAAGAGAGGGATATATGGAGAGAAGGAGAGAAGAGGGAGAGAAGAGGGAGAGAAGGGGGAGGGGGAGAGAGGGAGGGGACAGAGGAAAGAGCAAGGGGAGAGAGAGGGAGAAAGAAGACGGAGAAAGTGGGAGAGAGGGAAAGAGAGAGGAGAGAGCGGCGGGAGAGAGGGAGAGAGAGAGAAGGGGGGAGAGGGGAAAGAGCGGGAGAAAGGGAGGGTCAGGAAGGGGGAGAAAGAAGTGAGAGAGAGGAAAGAGTGAGGGGAGAGCAAGAGGGAGAGAGTGAGAGGGAGAGACAGTGGAAGAGAGTGGGAGAGAGCGTTAAGACAAAAGAGAGGGAGAGGAAATAGGCAAGGGAAAGGTGAAAATAAAAATAAGAGGGAAGAGGGTAAGTAGAGTGAGAAAAGAGGAGGGGCAGCAATTGAGAGAGGAGAGAAAGAGCGGGAGATAGTGGGAGAGAGAAGACGAGAGCGAGGGAGAGTGAGGGGAAGAGAGGGCAAGACAGAAAGAGAGAGAGAGGAGAGAAGGGGGGAGAGTGAGAGGGAGAGAGAGAAGAGAGTGGGGGAGAGGGAGAAGAAAGAAGGGAGGGAAAGGTGAAAATAAAAAAGAGGGCAGAGGGTGAGGAGAGTGTAGAAGAGAGAGGGGCGATGACTGAAGAAGAAAGAAAGAGAGGGAGATAGTGGGAGAGAGCGCTTGAGTGTGAGGGGGAGAAAGAGAAGGAGAATGAGATTGGGAGAAAGAGACTTAAGAGAAAAGAGGGAGAGGAAAGGTGAAAGAAAGGAGAGTGAAGAGAGCCACGGTCGAGAGACGAGAGCCACGAGCAGACGAGTGATGTGAGTCAAAGAGCCATTGTATCAGTTCATGTTAAGACGATGATTTGGTCACATTATAAAAACACAAACACATTTAAACATCATTGTCTGATAAATCAAATCCCCCAAACCTGATTAACAAGCATTTCATGTGGAGGCTCGTGGGCCACACTTCAAACACACTTGTATTTGTGCCGATTTGTAGACGGAGCCAGAGCCGTTTTAAACTAAAGTGAAAGCATGTTTTATCTGACACATGATCAAGCCCAAACAGAGCTCTTCCCTTTTGCACAGCGGCTTTGATCACACAACCACATCCTGTTTAGACAAACCAAGGCACAGCGCAACACAGCGTCTGTACTGGCTCCGTCCCATTCACCAGTGACTTTAGAATTCTAAAACCACTGGTCCCATAAGAGGTTAAGGTGGGTTGAGTCAGTGATTTGCAAAGTGGATGGTCCGAAGATGCTTTTTTATGATTTCTTTTATGATTTAAGTTGAACCGAAAACTGTATACATAGCAGTAATCCACTCGGGGCGATGTAAACATTATTAGTCGAGGGTTCAGATCCACAGACCCACAGTTTGATGGTGCGATTCCAGCTCCCACAGATGAACGCTGTCATTGTGTCCTTGGGCAAGACGCTGGGTGAGTGGTTCCTTGATGTAAAGTGCTTGAAGGTGGAAAAGTGCTATAAAAAATCTGCTTATTTCTTGTCAATGTTATCTGTTTGTCTAGACTAATTGACCAATGACTGTTTCACTGTTTGATTTTCTAATTTAAAAACTTTGTTAAGTCTTGCGAGGCCACTGCTGTTGTGATTTTGATAAATAAATAGAATATGTTTGGGTCAAATGACACAATAAACCACTAAATTAATGGTAAAAGGTCATGTTTTTATATAGCGCTTTCTACCTTCAAGGCACTTCACATCAAAGAAACAGTCATACATTCACACACACATTCAGACACAGACACTGGAGGCGAGGCGGGTTAAGTGTCATCCCCAAGGACTCGACAACAGTATTCATCTGTGGGAGCTGGAATCGCACCGCCGACCTGTGGGTCAATGTACAAACACTCTACCAACCGAAATGCCATTGAATCTCTATTAAACAAACATTTTCTGCATGAAATTATAATTGCCATTGATGTATTTCAGCTGTGTGGGTCCTGGGTGGGGTGCGTGGTTACTTTGGGCGGTCTCGGGTTGAAAAATGTGCCCATCCTTGTGTTAAGGTACACTTACACCCATCCATCAGACCTGCTGGGGCAAGCTGCCAGGAGCTGTGTTTGACCAAAGTGCTGCACCCAAGAGACCCATCTCCAGATTTAAGCTTGATTAGGACTACTTTTATTGGAGATTTTTGCTTATTTTGCATGTTTTGGCCAAATCATGGGTCTCTTCCAAGTGTACCATTCCTCAGACAGTATTTTGTTCATTAAATTGTATCGCTTTTAAGTAATTATAGTGTTACATTTGGTTGAATTAATCGTTTTTCAGTAGTTGACGTCTTTGTAAACAGCTCTGGGTGCAAACATTTTTAACTGAGGTCACAATGCACCCTTTTGCCCCCCTGTACACCCAGCCCTGCGCGCTACACAAACAAAGCGAACTGAACAACTTAAACTAACACTGCAAAATGTTTTCGAGTGAACTCCACCTCCCTGCTCTTCACTGGTGGTCTGGTATGTTCTTATTAAAAGCGCAGGGCCAATAGTTTAGCAATCCTTTAATATAAACAGAATGAAACTTAAATTAAATGTTAGTGGGAGGTGGCACTGACCTGTAGCGCCTCCAGAAAACGGAAGGAGCCCAGACGACGACCGCGAGGGACCAGGCAGAAGGTGGAGTTATGAAGCATCTCTCTGTAGTCATATCTGCAAGAGACAAACACAAACACAGATCAGAAAATAGCCCTTTTAACACTTCTGTAATTACGAACACAATACAATAAAAACGACTGTAGCTTAGATCACATCACTATAAACGTGTAGATCTTTTATTTCTACATCCACGTCGGCATTTCAGAGAGCAATTTAAACCAATTGTACAGATTAAAATCTCATTATTTGCCGCTTGTTGGACCCCTGCTGTTGAATGTGCAGCTGCAATTTCACCAAATCAAAAGAAGCTTTGATCATTACAAATATGCAGATCACTAAACAAACTGATGCAATCGTCAGAGTGTTTAGGTCATTATGCCCTGATTCTGGGCTGAAAGGCAAAAAGGAGTCTGAATAGAACAAATATTTGGGAGAAGTCGCTTTGTTGAACTACAATAGATGGTAATCATCAATTTCACCTGCAAAACTGGAACCAAAACCTTATGAGTGATGAGTTTCCAAACATCTATGTACTGTATCAAAATCATTTCTACTAACTCTGATTTCAATAAAGAAGAGATTGTATCCAAACAAGAACCCACACTGTGAATCTCAAGAGTTCACAAGTAACTCAGAGTCTCCCACCAAAACAAAACGGCCGTTCCTTGTGGTGATGTTAGTATCCGACTATCGGGCTTGTCCTGCAACTGACCTGAATATTCATTGTGAATCCCAAACTAAATCTTTTTATTAAATGTAAGGATTTATTTTCATAGCCAGCAAAAATACAACCTTTTTCTGACACATAAGCCACAGATGTACTTTAAAATAGCCCTGAACATATTCCTCTGTATCGTACGTCTTGACATCAGGTTAAGAATAGCAACATAATGAAGTATAGGGTTTCTGGGGACTGTGGGTTAACAAGGAGCTCAGGCAGGAAATCATTTATCATTTAGGCCTCATCCATCTCTCTCTGCTCCCTTGTCTCTAGTCAATGGTCTCTGGTCCCTGGTCTCTGGTCTCTAGTCCTTGGTCTCTAGTCTCTAGTCTCTAGTCTCTAGTCTCTAGTCTCTAGTCTCTAGTCTCTAGTCTCTGGTCTCTGGTCTCTGGTCTCTGGTCTCTGGTCTCTGGTCTATAGTCCTTGGTCTCTGGTCCCTGGCCTCTCATTCCTAATCTCTGGTCTCTGGTCTCTAGTCCTTGGTCTCTAGTCCTTGGTCTCTCATCCCTGGTCTCTGGTCCCTAGTCTCTGGTCCCTAGTCTCTGGTCCCTTGTCTCTGGTCCCTTGTCTCTAGTCCCTTGTCTCCGGTCCCTTGTCTCTGGTCCCTTGTCTCTGGTCCCTAGTCTCTGGTCCCTTGTCTCTGGTCCCTAGTCTCTGGTCCCTAGTCTCTGGTCCCTGGTCTCTAGTCCCTGGTCCCTGGTCTCTAGTCCCTGGTCTCTAGTCCTTGGTCTCTAGGTCTTGGTCTCTAGTCCTTGGTCTCTAGTCCTCGGTCTCTCATCCCTGGTCTCTGGTCCCTTGTCTCTGGTCCCTAGTCTCTGGTCCCTGGTCTCTGGTCCCTGGTCTCTCGCCCCTGCTCTCTAGTGTATAGTCTCTGGTCTCTTGGTCCCTGATCTCTGGTCTCTTGGTCCCTGATCTCTGGTCTCTGGCCCCTGGTCCAGCTATAGTCCCACTCTAGAGGCTACAGTCCCAGTCCTCATGTCCCTCTGTGTGTCCTTCTCGAGCAGGAGAAGGTGCTGAGGCAGCGGTCTGAGAAAGCATCGATAAACAAGTGCACAATAGGACTAGGATGGAGGCTCCAGGGACGTTAGAATGTCCCTGAGATTTGGAGACAAATGTGCAGCCCAGTAAATAAAGCATCCAGAGCCCTATGTGAGTCATGTATTGGATATTTTTAATTTATACTTATACTTTTTTTGTTTAGCATTTAAAGATACATTATGTAACTTTTCTAGCGGAGAATATATGCACATGCTTGTTTCGATAAAGATATCATTGTGTTTTGTAGAATGATTCACTGTGTGGCATTAGACTAGCTCCATGGATACAAGCAGGTGATGCCATCAAGCTGAGTCAGGTCTATGAAGAGGTGAGCACACTCACCTTAAGAACACATGCACATTTAGTTTTTGGTGTTTAAGCCATACAAAACCTACGATGAAATAAATGCTAGAAGAACAAGCTTAATGCCAAACAGTGACTGCATGTGGAACATTTCAGGCAAAGCAATAACATCTCCATGGAGACAAGTAGGTGACGGACGCTGCACCAGAAAAGTTGCAAAGTTGCAAAGTACACCTTTAAACTGGAAATAAACTAGTTATGTTTGAATTTAGACATTTTATGAAGACATCTATCGATCTATTAGCACTGGATAAGTCATGAATCCACTCGTTCATTCATAAATTTCCAAACTAGAACCTTTTACACATCACTTCTGCTCAAACAACTCACTTGACACTAGACACGAGTATATCTCAAATGCAAAAACACCATAAAAGACAAACTTCAGCTTACATAACTGCATTTTACACCTCCGAAATGGACCACAGACAAATCCGGGCTGACGCAATTTGAACGCTCCTCAATGCATTCAGTTCCTGTCTTCAATCATTAAAATGGAAGTTACAGCCGTGCTAAAATCCCACCTTGGTTTCACACCTTCTCTCTTCTCTCTCCTCTCGCATACATTTGACAGACACGCCGTCGCGCCTTCTCACTGTCACCTGTAGATATTTGACAAGTCATATCCTCATACCAGCTGTCTGTCTGGGCTAAAGAGGTACGAGTCACGAATATAAAGATTGTACAGAGAGTAAATGTCAGGTCATAAAACTATTGTCTTAGAAATCACATGTTAAAACGTTGTGGACCTGGGCGTTTATAATATATAGTCCTGTTTTGAGCCAATTCTAGTCCTGGTTTAGTTTCAGTTTAGTCCCAGTTCTGATGTAGGCATGCAGGTGTGAACGCAGCCAAGGCAAGTGACGATGAAGGGCGCTACCGTGAAGAGAGGAATCCAAGATGGCTGCTGTTATTTTTACATCAAAACGTGCTGATATGAAAAGTTGTTGTAACACTTGTCGTTTACATACAGTATTTCAAGGCATTTTCAAGTCCGTATGAAGGCTACCATGGCAACGAGTCACGGTTTAAACAATCAATTGTCCAAACTGTCAGGTATGAAAACAAACTAAAAGACAATTTAATCACTTACAGATGGTTAAAAAATACCTTGCATCTACACTTATTACTGGCACAGCATCACAAGTTTACTGTAGAATAGATAAAAGATTAATGTTTCCATGGAGACAAGCAGGTGGTAGACCCGTCACCTGAAAAGTTATGTAGTACACCTTTAAATTTATGCTAATCTAAATCAAACTATTTTGGATTGAGGATTTTTCCACCACCTGCCGCGCTCATTTTGTTTATGTGCGAGTCTAAGCAGATTTACACACTTTTAATTAAGAATTTTAATACCAATTTAATAAAAGACCCTGGTGTGGTTATGTGTTTTCCTCTGCATTTTCTCTCCTCTCTCTGCTCTGTCTGAATACAGTCTCTGGTAACCGTGGCGACCTTGACTCCTGGCTTATGCACTGCACTGCAGCTGCTGCTCTGAGTGTTCTGTTTAACACGTTTTTTTTTTTTCCTTTTCTCTTGAGTTCGACTTCACGTGGATAGTCAGGTTGGCCAGTCTGTTTGATACACTATGATTAAAAGGCACTGAAAGTTATCGTACTGAAAAATAGCGTGGGATGTGTCTTGGTAATGGACAACACAACAGTATGTGACAATACAGCAGGGAGTGGGTTAAACAGTTCAGTATGTAACATTTTTATTACATTCTGTTTGTTTCCATGCAGATGTTGTTGCGTTATTATCACATTTATTCAATTATAGGTGATTTTTTTTTATAAAACATGTGCGTTCCTACATGTGGTCACTTCTCTCCACAGATCTGACCTGTAACTTTGCCTGAACTTTCAAGTATCACACATACAGACAGAAATGTACTAAGTCAGAGTTCAGACCCAGATTGTGTTTCTATTGATGAGACGTTATGTAAAAAACATGTAAAAGGCAAAAGGGACAGTTCTATACACTATAATGCACCAACCAATACCATAAAAGACTCAAACCACATGGTCCACACTACAATAAGAAACAAAATAGAAATAAATAAAAACATAAAAATTAAAATGAACTTTAAAGCCACTAAATAAATATACAATTCTAATAAATAAACAGAATTTTTTCCATTTTCGGTTGTGTTTATTGCACTAAAAACATGGATCCTTACTGACAGCATGCTTGCTTTTCCATAAACCTGACTTATTTGGCATGGAGGAGGGCTTCATCCTGCTTGTTTCCATGGCTATACTTAATATTCCACAATATGCCATAAAACATATCTATCCCCACGGAGAATATTCCAAAGTATGGTTTTAACTTTTTTTTTTTTTTTTAGAAACTTATATTTTGTTGTTTTCAAAAGACATGATAATAGAACAAAGACCAATTAGTCAGCTGTTATTTAAATACAGTTTCCACTTTTCCCAGTGTTCTTCATATTTTTCTTTTTGAAACCTTAGAGTCTAAATAAGTAAGTCTCTCCATAAAGCGAATTTCTTCCACGATGTCCTTCCAGCTGCCGAGCGTAGGGGGCGTCTTCCTTATGCCATTTGCGGGTAATGGCTTTTTTTGATGCTGCCAGTAATATCTTGATTAAATAATAGTCCTTTTGTGGGATGTGTGCGTCAGTGGTTTGCCCAAAATACATTGTTATGCATGTTCTTGCTCATGTGTAGCCAAATATTTTCCCAATTTTTTTGCCCAAAGTATCCCAAAATTGTGACACTTTGTTGCACTGCCAAAACACATGTCCCACATTATACTCCCCACATTGTCTCCAACACAATCCACAGATAGTGATGCTTTTTTTGAATTTTTGGGGTGATGAAAAATCTGATTATGTTCTTGTTGAATTAGTTGAGGTTGTCTGATTTTGACACTTATTTCTTCTTTAATTTCTTTCACCCATTTATCCCTAATGTATAACGATACGTATTTTTCCTGTTGACCCCTAAACCTTTATACCATTTAGATATGAAGGTTTTAACTTTTTATTTCCATGGAAGCAGTCAGGTGATGCTCAATCTACAAAAAGTTACATACTGTACCTTTAAAAAATCTCTTGCATTCCTCTTCATACAACAATACAATAAAACAATAACGTCATTTGTCTCAATCCGGCCTTTTGTCAATATAAAAAGTATAATAGTATAATAGTAAAAGTATAAAATCTCTTGTTCTCTCGCAAACCGTCGCCACAGTAACGACTCTGCACAGTTGCCGTGGAAACATGTCATTAAACTTCCCTGGTTAGTATCGTCTTAATTACAGCGGTAACATAGAGCGGAGCATCCTCACAGAAGGGGTAATTGCGAGGCCAGAATTAGCTGATGACTCCGCCCACTTGTTCATTACACCTCCACTGCCCCCCTGTGGTCCACACACGTCACATCGTTTATTTAATTTTCGTCTCAATCGCTCCTAAAGGGCATTTCTAAAGCAAAGGTTGGAATGTTTTGGGTATTTTGTATATGTAAAAGGGCATGTTGTATACGTAAAAGCTAAACAATACAGATCTTATGAGTAAAAGTACTAAAGTAGTTTGTTTGTGACCAACCGCCAACTTTAAATAGATTACAATAATGCGATTTAATAATAATCTAATGGAATTTATAATATGAGTCATGCTACTAGCAAATATACTGCCACTGAGCTTTTGAAAGAACGGCTAATTCAAAATGATTTTATATAACCAAGCGTACATAATATTACATTTAAACTTTTCTTTTATGCACTTGTTGAAAGCCAAGTTAATAACTACATCTACAGATACTTTTATAACTGAGACGCCAAACTCATTTCAAGCTGGTTTTCAACTTTATGCGAATATATAAGTTAAAGTTACATGTTTGCAAGGTCTAATCATCTTATTCCAGAGATTATCGTGGTGCAGCTATAGTCTTTGGGGTTCTATAGGGACTACAGAGCCTTTTTAAAGCCTCACAGAGAAGACGATTTTACACAAATGAACCTACTTTACATCAGATTTTCTCAGATTTTCCATTGAAATGAATGAGGCTCTCACTTAACCGGAAGTGCTGTGGTTTATTCTCATTTATGGCAAAAATGGGCGGGGCGGAATAATGTCTATAAACTAGATCTAACCTCAAGGAACTGTCAAAAACATTAAATAATCACAAACTTGAAACCCATAGTTATTCAGCTTAAACTATGGTATGTTCTATTGGCTGTTACGTCTATGGACACATTAGAAACATAAACAACTTTTGCGCTTTTGTACCACTATAGACGTTTAACAGGATTGACTCACTTCTCCTAGATTCACTTAGTCTGCTCCCAGTTCCCAGCGCTCGTCTTTAGCTTAGATCCTCTTTCTTTCAGGTGTAATGGGGAACAGACAGAACAGAGGGGCTCTTAATGCAAAGAAAACGGCCATGAAAAACACTAAAGTGACTGAACTGCACCACTCCAACTAATGTACTTAACTCACGGGGGTCTGACAGCCACCAAAAAGGTCTGGTCCTGGCTCTGTCTGGTGCCAAACTCTCGCCAAAGAAAACCGAAGAACCACGAAATGTCAAGAGTCTAAAGGAGAGGAGACACAACCAGGCCAATTTACAGCTCTGTTGTGGTCCCTGAACTAAACAGCTCTGACAAACAACACAAGCGGAAATAAGGGGCAACGTGAGATAAATAAGTCAATGCGGTAAGATGTACTAAAGTAGAAAGTAAATTAAAGGTGCACTGCGTAACTTTTCTGATGGCGTGTCTGCTAACTAATTGTCTTAACGTGTCTATTTTGCATTTAAAAGTTTAAAGGGAGGTGTTCTGGGAATGTCACAACAGGAGGAGGGCTGAAGAGCTGGAGGAGGTGTCTGGGGTGAGGGAAGTCTGCGACTCCCTGCTTAGACTGATGCCCCCGCGATTCAGCCCAGGATAAACGGAAGAAAATGGATGGATATATGATGGATATTTTTCAAAATACCTTCAAAATGTCCGTTCTTATTGTGTGCAAGCTCGCCTCTCCACAGATCAATATTAATAAAAGTGACTGTTAGCGTTGAGAGACAGTGAGTTAGCTAGCGTGCTCGTGTGCACAGAGCCTATTAAAAGTGAATTACACAAATCCATAATTCAAAAACACACAAATATATAAATATACAGGACAGTTGCAGCCTCTGTTGGGAGTTGTGGGTTGAACATAGTATGAAAATCGGACCAATTTCCTAGTACATAAAGCAAAATATATCCTCAGGTTTGCAGTGAGTTCACATTTCTACAAGAAAATAAACCTAGAAGAAGAAGTTATTAATTTTACAGAGCATTGAACCTGGAGCCTCTTTAGCTGTGGCCTGTATTTGAACTCGATATGAGAAAACTGTGTAAAGAACATCAAAGTTTTGGTCTGGGTTTTGAAGTGGGGTGGACCGGGGCTAATTGTGGTCAGATTTTAAAATGGAGGATGATCAGTGCTTTTTTATCTGGAAAAACATGAAGAGACTGCTGAGAAAACACACAGAGAAAGGTCAGGTCAAGTTGGAATTAATAACCACTCCAGCTGTAAGGCAATATGTGCAGTCCAAACAATAGCTTTTGTGTTTAAATAGAAATGAACACAAAAGGAACAAGTGCTGTTTTATCAAAGCTTTAAATCTACTTTTCAGTGCCTCCATTTAAGCAAATTGTGATTACAGGAGGATTTATATAACGCTTTTTCATGAGCGGCATAACCTTGATTGTAGGACTCATGATTTAGCCAAGAAGTAACCCTGAAAAATGGCAAAAAGTCACATTTTAGGTCTACTTTACATATTACTAAGGTCGTAATTAGATGCTGGTTTTAGATTTGAAATCACACATCAGTAGAGTTTTATATTATTCACAAATTGCAGCATAAGCCTTGTCCATCATCATGATTAAACACATTTTAGGTTTGGGAAATGGCAAACACACGAATCACACTTTTCAATTTCGCTAAAAAATAAATAATTATGGCTTTCGGTCTTAATTTCATGAACGTAAATGAGACACGATTTTCATTAGTGCCGTTCAACAAAAATAGTCACATTTCTTCCTTCAGAATCTGAACTCTGCTCCAAACCTATGAAAGAGTAGCTGTAGACCTCGCTGTTAAAGATACCCGAGCTGATTACCGACGATTTGAAAAAAACGGGATCTCGATTCTCTTGATAATAATTAAAGGTCCTATATTACACAGAATTGACTCTTGTGAGCTTGAAGACATGTTAAAATGTTGTTATGACATCAAAAACAGACCTGGAGTTGTGTTTTGTTTCATTCACACATGTTTGAGTCTGTCTTTAAAGCGCAAAATGCTCTGTTCCACCTTGTGATGTCATGAAGTGGTAGTTTTCAACTGACCAGCTACCATTTACCTTCAGTAGTTCAGTAGAGATTGGCAATTCCAAGGCTGAGATTATCCAAATGATTCTAGTGAAGGAATATGGAGTTTAAACATACAGTGGAGCACTTCCTGTATCACCACATGACATCACAAGGTGGAACAGAGTGTTTTCTGAAAGTAGAACTCAGCGTAAACATGCAGGATTTGAGTGTTAAACGTGCAAATGAAACAAAACACAACTCCAGGTCTGTTTATGAGTGAGGAAACAACATTATAACATGAATCAGAACAGAGTGCATTATGGGCCCTTTAACAATGACACTCGTGAAAAACTTAAAACACATCATGAAGCATCAAGATCCTAGGAGACCGCTCCAGATGCGCACGCCAAACGGAGAGCGGATAAAACCGGGCCATGTTTGCCCCTTCTCAACCGTGAATGTATTTGAAGTATACGGTCTAAAGGGAGGCTAGCTAACTTCACAAGCTGTAGATTTATAATGAATCCGGCGTCCCTTCTTTGATCTATCTTTAATATTTTAGCAGAGTGAACATCTGGTGAGCCTATCCAGATGTCAGTTGGCTGTCCATTTGTCCCTATGGCCCCTCCGCTGCCATCGCCGCCTGTAAACCCGCGTCTAATTCATTTGGCGAATTAGCGCTCATTAGCCGGCTTATGCTAGTTCCCATTAGCTTTGGAGAGTGAGAATAATACCGCGGTCCAGTCTGCTAAACAAACAACAGTTCATGGTCAAATACACAAGGACGCTAAGGTTTTTCAACGTAAGGCCTGATCAAATGTTACCCAGAAGCGGGCAGGGGCGCAGTGCGAACCCTGGTGGCTGGAGTATGTCACTACATCAACAGACAAAGAAGTTCAGTGTAATAAAATAATAACTTTACAATCAGAACATTTGAACATTTGGTGGATCAAGGCCCAAACAAGTGCAGGAGACATCTTAAACTGCACTATGTAACTTTTTCCTGCCTTTCTCCATGGAGATTATAACTCTTTACCTGGAATGTTCCACAGTATGTCATTAAACACATCTAGCGTTTGTTTAGTTACAGGTGTTTTTCTAGCTTGTAAATCCCTGCACATTCATTCTTACTGTGAGAAATCTGATCCATGGTAGCGTCACCTGGTGGTTTCCATGGATACAGACAAGTTTAAAGCCATACTGTATGAGATTCCAGGCAGAGCGGTAATATTTCTATGGAGACAAAGTGGTGGAGAAAATTACATAATGTGCACAATTAAGGTGGGCTTAAATTGTGTTGAAGGAGCACTGGTAATGTTGGTTAAAAGATGTTTGCCTGCCCCAATACTTAAGTCTATCTCTGCCTGTGTTCTCATGTACCAGACGGGTTTAGTTTAGTCTGCCGTCTCTGGGCTGTGGAGTGAAATGGGGCATTTGTCATAAAACATGCATGGAAAATGTGAGGTAAGGGCGGCTGCTGCTGCTGCTTTTCTTAATAAAATGAACAGAGGGCATTTGGTCAGTGTGAATACCTAAAGTTTGAGCTCAAGACTCAAACTATAAACGTGTATAGTTGCAGTTCAACGCACTGCTGAAGAGAGCTGCTCCTGCCCTGTGCAACTGTCTGTTTTTGTAAAATAAAACAGATTTTATTTAAGTTGATTTTATTGCAGTGAAAAACATAAAAAAACGTGGGCTTGTACTTCCACAAACCTGACACCTGTCCTGCTTGTTTCCATGGAAATGTTGTCCTTTGGCTATTGGTGACATTCTATAGGCCCATAATATTTAATACATATCAGGGCAGCTAAAACTGATAGAACTGATGTGTTAAATTGATGATTTTTGCTGTAACATGGTGAGTTCTTGGGTCTAGTCACTAATAGAAGTGATCAGGTTCAACATTTATGAATTTACCTTTCAGATATTTCACGGCGAAGTACAACGCAATCAATCGAGAAATCTGGCTCTTTCCCCTCATAAAGACAACATCACATTCAAGAAACTGAAAACCACCAATAATCTCCAAAGATATGGCATAAAACTCCATGGCGAATGTTCCAAAGTATGGTTTTAACTTTCTATTCCATCTAATCATGCCATTGACGTACCCCCTTTCTAAAGTTACATACTGCAGCTTTAAATGTGCTATATTTACACTGGAATATAATAGTTTACAAGTGAACAGTAGCGTGATAAAAAGCAGCCGTTTCATTCTGATCACGTCTCTGTTCGTGGATTTCAGGCGAGAGTTTTCACTTCCTGATTTGAAGGATTTTGTGAGGACCTTCCCCCATTCAAAAGATACAATATTTTGATTTGTACTGTGTCATTGCTATAACAGCCGAGGACCGTTCGTTGCCATGCCAAATCCTTCAAATCAGGAAGCAATCCTCAAGCCTGAAACCCATGAATACCACAGAAACATCTGGGCTAATAAAAACAGATGAAGTAGTTAGACACCCATTGAATCACATACTGTAAATATTAGCTATGACGTCGGGACTCAGACAGGTTGGAAATAAACGGGGAGCGAGGGCGAGGCGGGTCCAGGCGAGGTGGTTCCCAGGCGAGATGGGCCCAGGAGAGATGGGTCTGGGTCAACAAAGTCAAAGTGGATTCTGTATCATTCTTACAAAGTTCAGTTTGGGCGTAATGACAAGGTTTTACGGTACATGGGTTGCGGATAAAGTTTATTAAAGTATAAGCAGCAGCAGTTATTCTAATAGAGCCAAAATATACAAAATAATAAACCCTACAGGCGATGAGTAACCAGAACTAAACAGAACCAGAACACCGTGTATTATCCATCAGCGCAAATGTGGCCAAACTGAAACAAGTGGCAGATGTTTTACACAGATGTGACGGAGAATGGACTGAAATCTGCTCACTGCACTGGTCTATTATGAATGCATCACAACACGCATACTGGGCATTTGGCTCGTCGATGTTTTTAATAAGCATGGGAACACAAAATGTACTGAGCAAATGAATACAAATTGACCACAATGCCGGGAATGTTCTATAGTATATGTACGTATGGATACTTCAAGGCACCTTCAAGTCACTCACACAGCTTTATATCAGGGAACCACTCGCTCACAGATAATTGGACCAACTGCGCTACTGTAAAACATCCCAGGTAAAGCAAAAACGTCTCCATGGAAACCAGCAGATACCCGATCCACCCCTAGAAACGTTATAGTGCGGCTTTAATTCAGAAAGTCCATGCAAAGTCGTCCAAAGGATTTCAAACTGACATAGAGTTGTACAAAAGACATAAGACAATTCCGCTATATCCGACAGGTTTGATTTGCCCATTTCCTCCCCGCTGTTCCGCGCCTCCATCCCCACCTCTGTAGGTCTGAGTACATGACGTGTGTGTAGTACCTTTGTGATATCTGTGACAGTGGAGAGTCTGAGGAGGCTGACACTATGTGAGTTTTAGCTCTGTCTGCACAGTGTTAACAGGACCAGGATGTGCACGATCAGATACAACAGGCCCAAATGTGACGGGCTGCTCTGCTCCAGTAAAGTGGATTTCTGCAGGGGAACGCTCACTGATGGCTACATGTTTAATATATACGAGATTCACTTTTCTCTCTATACGGCTCTGGACTTTAGGCTTGGAGGAAAAGTGATGTATCTTTCATAAATCCCCGACCTGGAGGACTCTGCTTACTACCGTCGATGAATTCAAAACTCGCTACTAGAATTTTTAGAGTACAAACTGATGTTGTCGTAATATATAACTGTCAAACGCGGACCTATTGTGCTTGTGGTTGTTATATAGTTATAATCTATGACACCCGTGGATCATTATGTTATAATTTGCACGTTTTAAATCACAATATTCATGTAAAACGACTTAATAAAAGAAACAAGTTCGTTGACGTTAGAAAACTGCGGCGCCCAATGGGAGCTGACGTCGACGTAAACCTCATCACAAGACTTGACTTTTTAGAAATTTGTATCAAAGTGGTGACGCGATACTGCCGAATCCTACGTGTATCATCGATTAACAAAATAAAATTGAAGAACAAAGTGAATACAGAGCAGAGGAAGGCGGTGGTGGTGAAAACGAGAGTTGATCTGCAATATGGCGTCTTGAAAATGAGCGATTAAAGAGTGCTCAAACATGCAGGAATCGCTCGAAAATACAACTTCGGGTGAGTAAAAGGTGAAGGAAAACAACTATAACATGCCTAAATCAGTTTTGCTCAACAGGTCTGCTTTAAAACTATTCAGTAAATGTACACTTTTATCCAATGCAGTTTCTTCAGTACAGATTTCAGTATCTACAAACCGTACATAATATCAAAGTACAAGAGCTTAAATCCCCACATTGACTAACCCCAATCTTGATAAATATCTTCCTTGTGCTATTGTTAATTCACTTTACATTCATAGATTCTTGTATTGGCAATTCACTACATGGACAAGATGGATGCAAATGACTGAACCGGGGACCTTCTGGCTGTGAGGCACCACCATCTCCTACACGATCTGGTAAAATGAATGAACAAAACACGATCTTTTGACTCTTGTGAGCTTTAAGCATGTTATAATGTTGTTACTTCCTCAAAATCATACCTGGAGTTGTGTTTTGTTTCATTTACACATGTTTGAGTAACACTTTATTATCAGTCTGTCTACATCTCCAAAACTCAAAATGTCCTGTTCCACCTTGTGATGTCATGAAGTGGTAGTGTTCATGTTAACAACTCCTTTTACCTTTAGTTCAGTAAAGATTGACAATTCCAGTATTGAAATGATCCAGACGATTAAAGTGAAGGTGGATGGAGTTTAAAAACACAGTGGAGCACTTCCTGTATCACCACATGATGACATCACAAGGTGGAACAGCATGTTTTCCATTTGGGAGAAGAACTTTGATCCCAAGTAAATCTACAAAGTTTAAGTATCCAATAGGTCCAATCATTTTAACAGAAACTGCTTAAAAACATGAACGACCCCTAGATTTCGCTTCGTGAGAATTTCAAAACCGCATTCGTTGCAAATGTGTATTGTTGTGATACTTATATTCAAACTCTTCTTCTTCGCTGGTCGGCAGGTGTTCAAAAACCCTGTCCCGACGGCCCTTATACTCATTCACGCTCTGCTCCTCACAAACTTCCAAATCAGTGGGACTCAGCATCCTCTCCTCTGCCTCCAGCTGTCCTCACACCCCTTCAAACATGAGAGCCGGAATATTTTACAAACAACCCGATAACGAAGAGTCGCCCCGTGGAGAAGCTAACGCGCGATGACGCCTTTATCCAAGCAATGCAATCTTTTCAATTTGTCCACACAGAGGTTCCCACACCAGACAGATGGAGGGAGGTGTTCAGATATGTTCAGTGAATCAGGAGTGGAGATAGTAGAGAAACAGCAGCGAACAGATGTGTCTCAAGGGGGCGACAGTGAGGTACATTTCAAACCGGAGGAGAACAGTACAAACAGGAAGTTGTTTAGACATGTCAACAATACATCAGTTTGGATTTATAGTTACACTCTGTTGTTCTGTCCATCCATACTGTATGTTTTGTATATATTTAGTGTATAATATAAGTGTACTTTTATTTAACACCTCATCCTATACATGCTATCATTTTATCACTTTTTACTACTATTTTTCTGATTATGGATAACTAAAAACTACAAAAAATATCAATATGCAGCAAATGTAGCTCAGCTGGTGGAATGTTTGTCCTCTGATAATATAAACATGATCGGTTGAGCGGTCAGATCCACTGACCCACAGGTTGCCGGTGCGATTCCAGCTCTCACAGATGAATGCTGTTGTTGTGTCCTTGAGCAAGACACTTATCCCACGTCGTCCCCAGTGTCTGAGTACACTGGGGATCGGGGCACTTTTCTCCTTTAATGTTAATTTTATGATGATTATTTGTGATTATTTATGTTTTCATTTGTTGTATTGTGATTTTAATGTCTTTCTTATTCTTTAAAGCACTTTGAATTACTTTGTGTATGAATTGTGCTGTACAAATAAACTTTCCTTGCCTTGAGTTGCTCCTTGACGTAAAACACTTGCCTTGAAGATGGAAAAACGCTATATAAAAACACATTTTCCATTAATCATAAAAATGAAGGAGTAACAGCACTGACAGTACAGTATTTTAACAGAGGAATTCTGTAAATACATAAAATAAAGGGCCAGTAGAATATAAGGGTAAAACATAAGGACAACTTGATAAATCATATAAAGGAAACAAAATCTGAAAATTCAAGGGGCATGTTTCATGACTGCATATTTTAAAATAAATGTAGCTTTGATATAATTCCACCATGCCCAGTCCAATTATCTCAGTCATTATCCTAGTCCCAGTCACAGATTAGTCCAAACCAGCTGTGGCCCCTTCAAAGGCCCCTGGGGGACCCCTATTTTCACTCTGTCTGATCTTTATGTGTTGGGCAGTGTCAGATTTAGTTATGTGCCGACATGTACCAGAAGATAATGGAGATTATATGAAGCGAGGCCCCAAACGCACATGTCCACATCACACTGACAGAATCTTGAAAAATCAGTCACTTTCACCATGAATCACTCTGTCATCCTCAGGAACCAGTCACTCCAAGAATAAACTACAGTATGTCCCTTTACCTCATGTACTTTCCATCGCTATAGCAACAGTCAAATCTATCAAACGTGGCATGTAGTTATTTTGTTCTCCAATTTTATTTTCTTTATCTGATACATGGGGGATTCAGCAGCGTCGTGTAGTCGTTCTGGTACAAATGAAAAAAAAAAAAGTGCCACTCGCTGGTGTGATGTGCAGCCGACGACTTCTCAAGTTTTTGTTGTGATGACGTTTACGGTGACGTCAGCTCCCATTGGATACTGCAGTTTTAGAACATGGAACCCAATGGACTTGTTTCTTTTATTAAGTCGCTTTAGATGAATATTGCGATTTAAAATGTGCAAATTATAACATAATGATCCACGGATGTCATAGATTATAACTATAGAGCAGACACAAGTGCAATAGGTCTGCTTTAAATAAATAAAGTCTGCAAATATATAAGAAATAGATTAGATGAGAATAATTATATAGCTCTTAACATAAAATATACAACATCCAAGCAGGTCGATTCAAAAGGAAACAGCATCCTCACAAGCTTTTTTTTCCAACTAAAAGAGGAAAAAATGCAAGAAAAGAGCTTTCAGACCCTCTCACCACGACAGGCCTATAAACCAACAATGATCTCGTCTGTGCCAAAGCTCTCTGAATAAATCTACTCACAAAGGAAGAATTTTTCATTCCTTTTTGGCACGAGTCCCTTTGAGATGGTATTAAAATGCACATCGCTCCTCACTGCCCCTGCCCCTCCCAAGACAGCGCTGGCATTATCTGCTCCCATCTGTCCTAAACATGGGTCCACGGCACAAACTTCAGCAGGTCTAATCTCACACGTGCAAACAGATTCTAATGCATGCTGTCCACAAGATGTGCTAATGCTAATGCTAATGCTAAATAAAGCGCTGGCTACTCACTGCCACCTGGGTCTCACTGCACAACGCTGCAAAAATGGATGGAGACTTAGAAGAATGATTCACGAGATTGCAAGAAGGGCTTAAATTGTTTCATTCACACATGTTTAACACACAAACTCTGCATATTTAGGCTGTGTTCTTCTCTCAAACAGAAAACACTCTGTTCCACCTTGTGATGTCACGAGGTAATACAGGAAGTGCTCCACTGTGTTTTTGAACTCCATACATCTTCACTCGATTCATTTGGATAATTTCAACCCAATTGCAAATCTCTACAGAACAAAAGGTAAAAGTTGAAACTTGAAAACTACCACTTCATGACATCACAAGGTGGAACAGAGCATTTTTGGAGATGTCGATAGACTAATAATACTGGATTACTCGTGTGAATGAAACAAAACACAGCTCCGAGTATATTTTTGATGATGTAACAACATTATAACAAGGCTTAAAGCTCACAAGAATTAATTTTTTGACCTTTAAACTAATACAAGGATTTTTTGCAAAGCTTTAAACTACATTTACTTTAGCAGGTTTTATACAGACCTAAGGACCCCGTAATATGAGATACTTCTTGTCGGCAGAAAACATTTCATATTACAGCTACATTTATTTATTTGTAGTAAATGAATGCTGAACTTAATGCTGCTGTCAACATGTGCAGATATTAGTAACCCATAGCAACCATTGTTAGTGTGAATGTAAGATACACAAGTTCTGCTAGACTATATGTAACATTTAGAAGGATCAAACCCACAACCAGCTATGGCATTTTAAACCACAAATACAATTAAATATTAAAAAAAATATATATACTGGAGTAGAAAGTACAAATACCTGCTCTTAAATGTAGTTCAGTAAAAACTATCCAGATACCTAAAATCTATAGTTCAGTACAGTACTTCGCTACTTTTACGCCGTTACATTCCGCCACTGAGTTTCGGTTCAAAGTTCCCATTTTAAACGCATCCAGATTTGACAAAAACTGAAATATGAACCGACAAACTAATACCAGATCACATTTCAGAACACGACCGAACTACCGGGGTTGCAGTTTTCGTGCAGAATAAGACGGACATTTTGTTTTATAGAAAATGAGGCACTTCAAAAACTGCAGCCTTTACGATTTGGTAATTGCGTTGGTTCAAATTGCGATTTCGATTTCTCTCGCGGCGCCATTCTCTTCTGTTTTCTGCAAAGAACAAGGCACTTGACCTCCACAATATGATGTCGGTGCAGATTTCCCCATAACAACAGGGCCATATAAAATTCATTCGCGTGGCTTTATCAAATATACATGCAGTGTGATGTATAGACTTGCTTGTGTCGGCTCCTCTCTGCTTCTCTGCCTGCAACGGAAATAATTTGAGTTCGACAGGGGCATCAAGCGTCGGGTATGTCAGCGCTGCGGGATGGGACGGGATGGGGGGTGTCTCGTTCGCCCCCACCCCCCCGGCCTCTGTCTGTGAGGGAGGGAGGGGCGGCTGTCAATCAAAGAGGCCGATCTGAGCGCGACCGTAGACTTCCCAGCGAGCGCGTGATGGCCGCTGTCACTCAACACTTCATCACACGGAGGGTCTGTCGGAGCCCATCTGCCTCTCGTGCTAGGCTAATACGGGGAACTATGGCAACGGATATGGTTGGAGTTCAGGGGTAAATGCTCACCGGTGATTTGAACAGGAGAATATGATGCAATAAATATAATAACAAAGTATTTCAGAAGAGAAGGTGTTTTGTATAGGTCGGGTTCATGTGGTACAAGCGTTTGTCCACTGATCTGAAGGGGTTTGAATCCCGCTCTCGCCAAATGAATGTTGTCGTTGTGTCCTTGGGCAAGACACTTAACCCACCTCGTCTCCAGTGTCTTGATGTAAAGCGCTTTGAGAGCCCTGAAGGTGGAAAAGTGTTACAGTTGTCCGTCGCTATATCGCGGTTCATCTTTCGCGGTCTCGCTGTTTCGTGGATTTTTTTGTGCAATTTTACATGCTTTTTTTTACAGTGTATGAATGTGCATTGTGTTCTCCGTCCTGATTGGCTAAGGGACTGTAGACCATTGTCCATCAGTCTCCTGTTCTCCTTGTTTTCTCCTCAACAAACCCACAATGATGATGAAACGTTCTGCACCAATAAAGACACCTACGAAGGTTTGAACTTTGAGAGAGTTTAAACGAGAGAAATGTGAGAAAATATTATGTGTGTGGTGAGGGGTTTTACAGCCACAAAACATATAATAATTGTAAAAAATAAAGCTGATACGTCACGGATTATTTTTAGAAAGTAACCCCCCGCAATAAACTAGGGACGAGATTTCTATGGCGGACTTTGCCCTTTAACTGTCAGATTGCAGATTCGTTGACCTGGTTTATGGTTAATATCTCTAATTACTGGGCCTATCCACATGAAACAAAAACTGTCACAAAGTTCAATGTCTTGGGGATATACTTTCCAGCCTCTTGGCATTTGACCCATCCTTCAAAACCACTGGGGTAATTAGATATAATTGGTCAGGAGTAACTGGTTGGAAGATAATTATAATGTACGTTTTGGGTTGACGAGGGCAACAGTAGTACCCTTAGGACATGGGTAGAACATGCAAATCCCATCCAAAAATACTCCACTTTGACGGGGAACTAGGCTCTAGGACCTTCTTGCTATGGAGCATTATGTTAAGCAAAAAGCCACCGTGCTGCCAATCTTTCTTCTATCCATGGACAGAATAAACAACAACGTTTCAGGAAGTAGAAATAAATGACTTCCTGTCAAATACAACAAACAGTTTTACCAACAACAAATGATTTTTCACATGACATCAGAGGTTGAACAAAAGATATTTCGGAATTTCAAAATAGAACAAACTTTGTCAAGGCACCAAAACAATCAGCCAAAGATGTGGTGCCAAGATGCTTTTCCCAGGCTGTTGCTGGCTCCATCCGTGGTAAAATGTTTTCATATAATTCCGAGATTTACAAAACATTCAAATCTGAGAAGCTTCAAATTTTCCAGGGCTCAAACTTTTTACAAATGAGTGCACGGTAAAAGGAGTGGAGCGAGCGCAGAGGACCGAGTGCAGAGGACACCCTTAATGAGGAAAGGAGAATTGGCCGCTATGATGAAATTATGATTCAATTGAGAGCCCCACATCCATTATGCAAACACATTCAAAAGACATGTCAAATATCGATATGCTCTTCAGCGGCTCAAACTGGAGTCATTACGAGTCCAAACTTAACCCAAGGCTGTCATTAATCACAGACACGAGTCAGCTGGAGGTCTGGATTCTCATTCAGAGCCCGATGTGGCGATGGGGGAACAGGGAGTCTGCTGTAACAGGGCGTTCTAATTGATGGTAATGACTGAATGGTGGAGTTAGTCAAGACACTTCAATGGAGGCAGCAGTCTACGCACGGACTCCCAGACTTTTCACACCCCAGACACTTCCTCCAGCTCCTCCGCTGGGACTCCAAGGCGTTCCCAGGCCAGCCGAGACACATAGTCCCTCCAGCGTGTTCACACTTGTACATCCATCTCATCAAAAATCAAGATTCATTGAGAATTAAATGGACTAGACCAGAACTAAACAAGGCTGTGCCAAATGTCCAAACTATTCCCTACAGGGGGCAGTATTTAGGGGTCACGCCATTTTTAGTGGTGTGAGAATGGCCAGTTGACGAAAAAGTAGTGCACTCAAAATTTCACACAACACGACTGAAGCGCTGGTTTATCATTCTTACATTTACTCTTAAATAAATCGTTGCTGTGTAAAGTTACTAGGGTTAGCCACTTATCTTAGCTTGAGCCGTTAAATGAGCGATAATTTTCACATCTTAGACAAAGTTTTTAAAAATCCACTCCATTTACATGAGATCCAGCTTGACAAAAACCTGTACAGTTATTATTAGTCCACAAATACTTGTGTGCCAGTCCAATTTGATCATTATTTAAGACAGAAATTAAGTTTTATTAGTTTAGCAGACTTTTTTCACCCAGACGCCAGAGTCATATGACCTGAGCGTAGTGTCTCCAAATTGCTCTGTGAATAAGACACTATAGAGTCTGATAAAAGAGTGCAGGGCAGTGCAGTGGATGAAGGTTTAGACACTACGGTGACATTTGGACACAGGCCAGGACCCTATAGGAGTCAGGACTAAACCAGGTCCACAACAAAACGAAGGATGGCCGAAAATGTTGCATCTGAATATTTTTGGCGTATCCCCATAAGAATTTTAAGAAAGAAGAAGTTATGCAAATCTAGCACCGTTGACATAGCAATTAGCAAAACATATCTGCTTAACATGTCTAACTGAAGCATCAACCAAATGTAAAACAACCACAGAAATGCAGAACTATAACTTTATATTCTTATTTTGAAGTGTGACAGATATGAGTTTAGTTCACTTTTCTTTCAACAAACTAAAAAAATAATTGCCTGATCCTCGCAATTTCATTTATGCATAACAAGACTACAGCGACGTTGCACTTAAGTATTGTAAATATGTTTTCTCATAGTTTTCTTATAGCAGAAGCCGTGCCATCATAGTCTGTAGCAGGTCTAATTAAACCCTGAGTCACCGCAGACAAAGCAGAAGCAGCTGCTGACATTTAGGAGGAGCACAAAGACAATCCAGACAAATTTAACTCAAGCCAAAATCTTATTAGAATTTAAAGAGACGCTACATCATATTAGACTTAACAAAACAGAGAGAATATGGAGACAAAGACATGTACAAAAAGGCAACTTAGGACACGAGGTAGGATGAACACTAGGGCCAGAACTAACAAAACAACAAAAACGGTTAATTCAAAAGGGTATGACTAAAGAAAGTTTACATAAAAACTACCAAAATGTATACTTTTTAGAGACGAAATCAAATGGTATGAGTTCCTGTGTCTAAAACGCACAATTATGTTTTAATAGTGTCGTCATCATATTACTCTTGATAAAACGTAGCGTAGTAGATCACCATGTTCCCTTTTATTGTTTTGCAAATGCAGTCTCGCCTTTGTTTGCTCTCTGCATTAAGTCGCTTCCCCTTCAGAGCACTAACATGTCACAATCAGCGTGCGTCCCGCTAATGAAATTCCTGCACATCACATCAGGTTTGTCAAGTTGTTGTCAGTTTTGCATCATGTTTTTGTATATTTATGGAGAATTGAGATGTAGGAACATGGGTGACGTAAGTGTGGACGGTGTTTCGTAGCTAAACGTAAGGAGGGTTCGAGTAGCGCCCAGGAGAGTTCGCTAAATTACTCAAAACTCTTCAACTCTTTCACGACAATTTCTCAAACAACACAATATGAAACTATTCTAATTACAGGATAGATTGCATTGTATAATTTTGTCACCCAAACAACCCATGCCCGCGGCTACGGTCACATGATTCACCTTTTCCGGGACTGACCTGGTTGTCATATGACCGAAGGCGTGGTCAGAGCAAGGTTCAAAGGTCATTCTGATCTCCACCCACACAGACAAAAGGAGGATTAAGTCTCTGAGGAGGGGGGTCTCGGCGGCTCAAGTTTAAACAGGGCGGGATGCTGTTGTGCCTGGCAAATGTGGGAATCGTTGTGGTATTCAAAAGTAAATCAGTATTGGAATTGTGGTATTTGACAAAGGATTACCCCCAACAACAAAGAGTTATGCATAAATATACATACATTAAAATGAACTTAAAAGGGACATACTTAGTAAAATCAACCTTTATAAGCGTTTCCTTGTCTAGCTTACTTGTTGTATTTCTATTCATTGAAGCGTCTATTGTCATCCGTTCAAGACTTGAGCTCTCACAAAACACTAGCGGGCGGAGATAAGGGCAGATAGGGGCGGAGATAAGTACTAGTTATTAGCGAATATTACAAAAAATAATACTCGAGGTCACGAATGATAGGTTAAAAAATGTCACATACTCGTTTTTCAACAACAAAAACATGAAAATCTATTCCTTGTTATGATGAAGTGTCACTATGAGAAATTTTAAATAGCGATAGATTGACCGATATATCACACCGATATTTGGACTTTTTAGTGTATCAGCTATCGGCCTTAAATCTCCAACGCAGGTCGATTTTGGTCGATTTGGTCGATCTGCTGTATAAAAAATACATCAAAAGCTTTATATTTACACTTTAAGATAAAAAAGATAGCTGCTTTGTTGTAAAAAAAAAAAAAAAAAGGGCTTGGAAGGAGTTTATAGTGAGTTTTAATTACATAATTTAGGGAAAATGATCAAAATTGGTGCTAAATGTCATCCCAAAAATATCGGAAGAGCTAATCGGCCAATGGTTGCTCTGGATTCTAAACAACTGACATCGGGATCAGCCATGAAAAACTCAATGAACCTGTTTCTATTCTATATTCTGTGTTTATATGAGCTGTTTTAGATCAATACAAAACACCCAAACAAGCACAGTATGTCCTCCTACTGTATCATCCCTTTTATCTGTGCGGAGTGCAAATGATGAGCCTAAGTAGTAGTAACTCTGAGTGTAAATGTGTGAAAACAACCTGCAATGTGAACTCTGCCCCGCTCCCCTGCTGCCCCACAGCGCCCCCTAGAGTTCTCCCATCACCTCCACATCACCCCCACATCACCCCCACATCAAGCCCGCACCCGCCCATGGCCTCGTGTGTACAGGCAACATCTGCTCGGCAGCACTGCACCGAGAGGTCAGAGAAAGACAAGCGCGGACTACAGCTGTGCCCCGAGGCTTCTGGGAACTGCGGTCTTCAACAACATCGTGGGAGAGGAGAGAGAGGTTAGTGGATAGAAAGGATATCCCTCTGCTGAGTTTACTTAAGAAACATTACATGAAGCGAATCGTGACTGACAAGGAAACTGATACGTTTTCAGAATACATATTATTCAAATCGCATGTTATTTCGTATACTTTTTCCTCCCAAAGTGTAGTGAAATTTGGACGTATCTTTTAATGCTTTGCCTGGAATTTCTCACAGTCTGGCATTAAACATATCAATATCCATTGTGACAAACAAGTGAGGCTAAAAGACCAAGTTACAGGTATGATATGTGGAGAGGAGACCCGGCTACAGTAAGAATGTTTCTCAAATGTATGTAATCTTTTTTAGCAACAAAAGCACGTTTAATTGAATAAATAACAATTAATGTTGTGTTATGATGTTGTTTTCTCATCATAAACATACCTGGAGTTATGTTTTGTTTCATTCACACATGTTTAACACACAAACCTGCATATTTAGGCTGTGTTCTTCTCTCAAACAGAAAACACTCTGTTCCACCTTGTGATGTCATGTGGTAAAATAGGAAGTGCTCCACTGTGTTTTTAAATTCTGTACACCTTCACTAGAATCATTTGGATCATCTCAGCACTGGAATTCATGACATCACAAGGTGGAACAGAGTTTTGGAGATGTAGATAAAAGGTTAAGAGAATTTTGTATAACGTAGAACCTTTAACAGTAAAACCATTCCACTATTTTTCAATAAAACCATATGGGATTTACTTAAAAGGATCCCATTTAAATGTATATAAACCCATTCACGTGAGATTCCTGCACACGACACAGATGCAGATATGTCTAGACTCAGCAGAATGTGGAAGGCACTGGGAAACCACAGTCCCGTATCTTTAGATGGTCAGCGATTTTCGATCTCAAATCCCAAACGAACTCAGGCACATGTCAGTACAGATTTGAATAATGTGCAAAGTGAATTTACTTAGCATATGTCATGAATTATATTATTGATCTCCGTATGTGAAGCTCGTTAGATCGATTCAGTGCACCCCTTGGAAACAGGTTCAAACTGATGGATGCTTTATGCTGTAAGTACTCCGATCATTTATGTTCAACAATAAACACACACATGAAAATCCACTGCTTGCCATTCTGCAGCTTTAAACAGGAAGTCAATGGATCGATGTCTATGATTAAAAGTGCAATATGTACACAAAACTGACTCTTGTGAGCTTTAAGCCATGTTATAATGTTGTTACCTCATCAAAAAACATGCCTGGAGTTGTATTTTGTTTTATTCACACATGTTTGAGTAATCCTTGATTCTGTAGATGTCTGTTTACATCTCCAAAGCTCAAAATGCTCTGTTCCACCTTGTAATGTCATGTCGAGGGCTGAAATTATCCAAACGATTCTAGTGAAAGAGTGTAAAAATATAGCATTTCCTGTATTTCCACATGGGACATAGTGTTTTCTGTTTGAGAGAAGAATTCAGCCTAAATATGCAGAGTGTGTGTGAACTCCTGGTATGTTTTGATGAGGTAACCTAAGATAGATCAGAAAATAGTGTACGTAGCTTCACAATGCTGGTGTACACTGCCTTATATCCACCAGCAATCTGACCAGAACTGAAGAAGCGGCTTGGATGCGCAGCGAAACGTCTTCACTCGTACAACGATTTGTCCACTTGACAGATTTAAACTTCTTTTGCTGTGGATCGACTGAGGGATTACACAGATATACTGTACTTCACAATGTAAAATGGATCTATTTACCAATTATAGATAGATAAAGGTTTCCCCCACAATATAACTCCTTCCAATGTTAAAATAACCGTTATTAGCTCTTCACTTAGAGTTGAAAATGGACCATCAGGCTTGAAACCCCACTGCAACGTTAAATAAAGACCACCGTTGGAGATGATGTCTATTTCAGGATAACCCATAATATGATAAGTCTGAAGAACCACCACAAACTGCACAGGTCAGCTCCAGCAGTGAAGAAGACCATGACAGCCCAAACTAATAAGGTTTGTGCAGGAGGGGAGCTTCTGTCTCTCTGAGGAACAAAAGAAAACTATTGGAGATGTTGTGTAGCACTTCCAAGAACAAAAAGTATAATTCGGACGAGACGCTAAATCCCTTTCGCTCGACACTTTGAGCAAAAGAATAATATCTCCAACAAGAAGACAATTTGAAGATCAGGGAGTGCAAGAGGGAGACCAAAACTAGGCCGGGAGCCAATTTAGACTTTCTGAGCAAAACCTTTGTTAAAATATGAATGTGGAAACTTGTTCAAGGTGTTACATAAAGCCTCAGAGAATCTTCACTCACTGTAAACGGCTATTAAACAGAATTAGACAGAGTGGCTAGCATCTGTAAAGGAAAGAAAGGAAAGAATCACAACCAACAAAGACACATTCTTCAACCTACTGGAGTGATAAAGGAAGTGCTCCACTAGGTAAACTCCACACACCTTCACTAGAATCATTTGGATTATTTCAGCTCTGGAATTTCCCATGTCTACTAAACTAAAGTAGCTGTTAACTTCACAACTACTGCTAAAGCTCACAAGAGTCCATTTTACATAACACAGGACCTTTACAGAATATGTGCTCGATTATAAATGACTGAGTTGGACATTCACGTCTATATGTTGCCTGTGTATGATGTGATCTGTAAATGACATGAATGTGACCAGGCGGTGGTTTATGTTGTGTTTAATCAGAGCCTGTCTCCATGGAAACATATGAGAGCAGAGATGTCCTGAAGCTGATAGACCATCTGTGCTCTGTCATGGTGCAAATCCTGCTCTATACTGTGGTCTGTGGATCATGCAATAAAAAGTGTCAAGAGGCAGGGAGGGTGAGGTATAGGTCTTATATGGGCACAGAGGAGCTTTATAATATGGACAGTAAATTGGAATTTCAGTGGTCTGTTTTGGTCGCATAAAGCATTATGAAATAGGTCTATATGGTGGCTTTCAGATTATAGAATGTGGTGATGTTATATTCCCACATGGGGGGCAAAACAAAGTATAAAGAAGTGGACTAAGTGAGTGTGACGTCAGCAATAGCGTTCGACTCCAGTCAAATGAAGCTCATCGAATCTAGCGGTTATAAGGGCGAATTTGGAGTCGAGTTACATATTTGGAATTCTCTCCGCGAGTGTCATAGCAACCAAAGAGCCAATCCAGAGCGAGGTTGTTGAACGGCCCTTCCCACCCACATTGCTGGTTTAGCAAGGAGTGGGCGCTTAGCAATGCTGTCAATTAAACCTGTTGCTAAAGCTAGCCGGAGTGACCACGGGGAAAGAAGGCGCTCGATTTGTCTGTTGTTTATGCTCATATCTTGATTTACGGACACAATAGCGAAATAAACCAGCGTCAGGATCATGCAGAACATTTTGACGAGCATAATAACGAGCAGCAGTTACGGAAAGAAGGTTTTCAGTGTATGAATGTGAATTGGCGTCGATGGAGCCAGAAGCGCGCCCATGCTCACTTCCTATTTGGAACGTAGCAGCTAGCAGGTTAGCTATGTCCATTTATATACAGTATATGGATTATACGAGTCAAATGTGTCTTTATTCAATGTGTTTTCTAAAATTGCATTGCATTTTTTGTGGCTTCTCCTTGCATTCTTTCTAGTCTTAAGACATTCATACAACAATACTGTGCACTAGAGCCACTGTTGCCCCGTTACAGCACCTGGCATTCCCTCCAAACGGTCTCCCATCCCATCCAAAGTACTAACCAGACCCACCTCTGCTTAGCTTCCAAAATCAGATGAGGTCAGTAATTTCCAAGGTGGGACTGGATGTTCAAAGAAAACAAGGATAAAAGGATAAAAAAGACCAAACATAAAAGAATTAGGTAATGAAAAACACAAGAACGCCAACACGCTACGCCAAAACAGACCTGACATTTCAGATTTCGAAATGACTGTATGTAAATGCAAAATCCAAGGCTGAAACTAAAGCTGGTTTGCATTAACAGGGGCAACGTCAGCACAATTTGACAAAACTGAAACGTGATGAAGGAGGGTGCGGACGAGGACAAAAGACTCAGGGTTAAGTTTCACAAGTCGCCCATGACATTTGATTGAATTACACACATATGGGGCATTGGCGGAGGCGTTTTCCTCAAGAACGTTTTTACCATTTAACAAAACCGCTGCAGGTACGATTACCAAGGATGAGAGCTGTGTAGGTGGATACGCACCGACCCATAACCCGGTGCTTTTACATTGGCAGGTGAAGAATACAACGCAGAAAGCTTCAGCTAATAATAAGATGCAATTTTATTTCACCAGTTTTTCAAAGGTTAAAGACCTCAAAGTGTGTACAACTTTTTATTTTAGAAAAAGGGAGGAATATTGAGCGGCTTTTCAAAGGAAGTTAACTTTACAAAGCACTGCACATCACGCCACGATAAGACACAAGACAAATGAACTATACCAATTCATAAATGCCGCGGGACACGTTTTCAAAGATATTTTTTTCTCATAAATTTTAAACCGATCTTTCTGTATCGTTTTCTATTTCGAAGCATCTTTCTATGGCTCTTTTGTGCTCCATTCTAACTGTGAGTCTCTTGGGCATGTGGGTGGACAATAACACAGTTTGAATGGGAGCGCTGCGTCCAAAAAAATCCTAAGAATAAGATTGGAAGAAAATAGCTTTTGTACCATTTTCAGCTAAATATTGATAGGCTGTATTGAGAGTTTTAAAAATTTGCATTCTGGGTAATTATTCCATTCGCCAATCCAAATTATGTTAGGTCAAAGTTTGGGATCGCTCAGGAAATTTAATTGGATTATTATTAGTAGAGATCGATCGATATGGTTTTGTTTATGGCCAATGCCGATACTGAATGTGTCCAATATGCTCTGTCGATATTTTGGACTAATATGTTTGAACAATTTTGATTATTTTCATCAATTTATGTAAATTAAACGTATTACAAACTCACCCACAGCCCCTTTCTTAACCACAGCCCAATAAGAAAGCTGTGTAGTCATGTTTTCTGCAGCTATGTCTCCATATTAAAGTGTTAATATAAAGCTTTGTATGTATTAAACGCGCTGTTCCAACTTGTGATGTCATGTAGTAATACAGAAAGTGCTCCACTGTGTTTTTAAAATCCATACACCTTCACTAGTATCATCTGGATAAGTTCAGCGTTGGAATTGTCGATTTCTACTGAGCAAATTGCGAAAGGTAGCTGTTAGCTTCAAAACTACCTCTTCGTGACATCACAAGGTGGAACAGAGCATTTTGGGTTTTGGAGATGTACAGACTAATAATGCAGGATTACGCAAACATGTGTGAATGAAACAAAACACAATTCCTGGTATGTTTTTGATGATAACAGCATTATAGCATGGCGAAAAGCTCGTGGGAGTCAATTTGGAGTAAATCAGAATCTTGTCATTTTAGCAATTACTGCACCAGATGCCATGTATTCATTCTTAATTTACAACAGGTTCAGAACTAACTCCAGCTTTTCTCAATGGCAAAGTGTGGAAACCATTTTAACACCGTCTACAAAAGGAATGCAGGATTAAAGGTATCTGGATACAGTCTGAGCCAAAGCCAAATGTTAAAGTTGGCTGTGCTCTTGGTCCCATTGAGGAGTCAGACATTACTGTGGTGCAATGGAGCAGAGAGCCAAACCTTCTCCTCTTGTTCCGACTATACAGAGGGATATTGTTGACTGGGTTTTTCACAGCATTCCTCCTACCTCCTTCATTTCAAAGACGCAAATGCTAAAAGGAGAACCAGTGGCAGACGAATAAGAGCTAAGAACTTAAGACCCACTTTTATTCTCTGGGTTTTGTGTGTAGTGGTCCTGGATGTCTTTTAGGGATGTCAAAAGTATCGAAAGTCAAATGCTAATCTTTACTGGTTTTAGTATTGATTAGTATCTGACTTGCGATAATTGATACTCATTTTAAGTATCAATACAGAAAAAACAACACAAAAACATCATAAAATTTGAGTAATCTATCTTGAACAGTAACTGAAAGAAAGCTGTTGTCTTAAGTTTTTTCATAATTCTTGGATTATTTTTTATGGTTTGGATCAGTAATTTTGAAAAAATAAATAAATACATAAAAAAAAATCAAGCTTAATCACTTGAAAATCTAAAAATCTGGCAACCCTGCATTAGCGAATGGGTCAAATGCAGTGGACTTTGCTTCTACTTTCATTACAGTAGCTTCCAAGCACAAAAGTCTCTTGTTTTGCACTGCTAGTTGTCATCATCTGTCATTACCAAATATCTGATTGGTATAAACTTGCTATTATAATTTGGATACAACCCGCAAAAGATTAAAAAAACAATGTCTTTCAAACTTAAACGTGATAAGACCTGTCCCGTTATGACTGCACGCTGCTTAAAATGACCACAAAGCTCTGGCGAGACAAGTATTTTTAGTTCATTGCCAAAGTTTAAAGTGAGTCATTGGCACATAACGGCAAAGGTATTATCCCACTTTTTGAAACTCTTTTGGATCAATGACAAAACTGCTCAAACCCAGTTGGATTATTTTCAAACTTAACATGAGGTAACGCTAGTCCTTAGTTTCATTACGTAACAGTGACAGTGAACTTAAAACGCTACGCTGTGAGAATGGTTTCCCCACCTACCAAGAATCAGATTGCCAAAACAATAAATGCTAATGGAAGGAGCTAATCATGCTAGCATTATGGTTAAACAGACAGGGCTCAGATTTAGGTTTGTGTTAGCGACGGTGAAATGCAATTAGAAACGCAGACATAGAGCAGACGCCCATCAGATCTGTGCTCATCGAGCGCTCACCACATGGAAATTAAAGGGGCGTTTCACTTTATCAAGATGCGCCCTGGGAAATGTAGTATGTTACACTGCTGCAGATATATTACATGTCATTTGGATCCATCGTTCACTGGTATTGATCTAAACCAAAGACAGGTATATAGACTGGATATAAATGGACATAGCTAACCTGCTAGCCACCGTGTTCTAAATGGGAAGTGATTATGGCCGCGTTTCTAGTAACTGTTGCTGTCAGACTCGTCATTTTAAGTCTTAAAAGTTCGTTTTAACTCGCTCTACATGATCTTGCCATTTTTATTTCGCTATTGTGTCCGTAACTCAAGATATGATGGTTAATACGAGACAAATCAGCTGCTGTCTTTCCCCTGAGGTCACTCCCGCTCGCCTTAGCAACAGGTTTGATTGACAGCGTTGCAAAGATATATTGTGATAAATGATAATATATAAACTACTTTAAGCCACTGACACAATAACAGTAATGCAAGATAATCTGAGTAAACCAACGGTATCGTTAAATGCTCTGAGCTGCAGTATATAATGTAATAATATTAGTCAATAATTAACCATAGAAGTCAAATGTAACTCTATTACAACAAAAATACCCAGTATCTCCCAACTTTTATAGAGAAAATATACACTCGATAAATATTGAGCCCCAAAATATAATGTTCCAGCTTTTATATATTGAACGATAAGTTGCTATATTCATTATTGTGACAGGTCTAGTTATTGCTTTGCCCGGAAAGTTCCACAGTATGCTTTAAACAGCTCTATGTTTAATTACAGTATTCAATTACAGGTGTTTTTACTGCCAAAACATACTTGGTTTGATGGAGTTAACTGCTTGTTGTCATAGAGATAAGAGATAAGATAAGAACATTTCAGGCAAACAACATTTCCATGGAGAAAATAAACTATAAAATAGAGGAACGTCCACCGAAAAACTCACATTGTGTCACTTTAAGTTACTTTTTCTGTTACCAATTGGGCTGCAATTAATATTACTTTGACAAACAGCTAAGCCTGATTAAGGATTTAAAATATGTCTTAGTTTAATTATTTATTTTTAAATGTTTCACTGTATATTTGATAAAAGTATAAGCTAAGTTTGATGCCATGTTGAGAACAGAAACGAGTTCATTTGACGAGGATCCAAAACCATTTTCAACACCGATTAACGCAAGAGGAAAATATCATCTGAACCAATGATTTTTACAATCACTGACCAACTCTCCAATCAAAAAGTCTCCATCTTTATTTCACTCATAAACATCTAAGCACATAATTGACTTTCAAATCTCCCAAATCAAAAAAAACATCAGAGATTACGGCCGTTTCAGAGATTTATATAGAGCCCAATTTAACTTCAGCTCAACTCAAGTGAGACTGTGTGGCCGCTGGTTGATGAGCGATGATCAAAAGCTGCTGTACTTTTGGCAAATTGACTGGAGGAAGTTTCACTGAAGAACATACACAGCAGGAGCTCAGCAGGAGTCCAGTTTGGAAAGTGTATATTTGGTGAGCGCGTATAACAGGTTCTTGAGTTGCTCTAATTATAACTTTTTCGGTGGGACAGTACCAGTGGTAAACATTTAGATCAGTCAAGTGACAGTTTATGCTACAGGAAGTAACCCTATACTGAAGAAGTGGACTAAGTGAGTGTGACGTCACCTATAGTGCAGGGCTCCAGTCAAATGAAGCTAATCGAGGCTAGCAGTTATAGCGGCAAATTTGGAGCTGAATTCCATATTTAGAATCCCGACCGCGAGTATCATAGCAACCAAAGAGCCAATCCAGAGCCAGAGCTGTTGAAGGTAACACCCCTTCCCTCCTGCGCCGCTAGTTTAGAAGGGAGTTGGCGCTTTGCATCGCTGTCAATCAACCTGTTGCTAATGCTAGCGGGAGCAACCACAGGAAAAGAAGACGCCTGATTTGTTATTATTGTTCATATCTTGATTTACCAACACAGTGGCGAAGTAAAAATACCAGGATCATGTAGAGCGGGTTAATACGAACATTTTAAGAACAAAATGATGAGTCTGACAGCAGCAGTTATGGAGGAAGGGGTGACGTTTTTTCAATAGAAAGTGAATTGGAGCCAGATTCGATGGAGCCAAAAGTACGCCCATGATCACTTCCTATTTTGAGCATGCAGCTAGCAAGTTAGCTATGTCCATTAATATATACAGTCTATCGAAGTATGTCGTATATTCTTATATAACCATAATTATTGTGCAATTTAAGGTTTAGCCCTTGTTAACATTATGGTTGCTAGGTAACAGTTTTGGAATTACCGCCATGTATGCCCGTGTCCAACCAGGAAATAAAACTATAAACTTCCAAATAAAAAAAATGGATGAATATTAAGCAGGACTTTTCAGTAAAATCTTAAATATAATGACATTAACCCCGTTTTAAATCATTATCCTAATCTGTCATATTCACTTTAACTGGGTCATCAGTGTAAGAGGTAAGACCCTCTCCTGAGTCCTCTGAATCACGATTCTTCAGCTCCAGTAGTTCAAAGCAGCTCAATAAAACATTAACAACACGGTTACGCTCTTTTCTCTCCTCTGCCTACCATCTTCTGGGCTGTTACTGCTCTTGAATTTAGAGGGTTTTCTCTATGTCTCTGTGAACGACCTTGGGTTAAACACATTTAATTAGCGCCATAGCAGAATCCGCATGGCTCCCGCTCCTGCTGACACCTCAGAGCTAGCTTACACAGAGCATAACAATACAAAATGCTAAGGCTGGGAAACACAAGCGACGTCACGCTTCAATAAAACACGATCAAATTAAAATACTAATAAGACGATGTGACATGCAAAGTGCATTTGACAGATTCAAATATTTTTATCTAATACTGACTTGGTTTGGTGGGTAAATATTTAGAATAATTTCATCAGCGAAGTGGTAGTTTGTAAAATCCAGGAAGTAGATGTAAGTAACTGTCATCAATTCAAGTCAAAATGCACAACAAAAGGCTTTTTCTGACAGTTTAAACGTCTATGCAACAAAATAAAGGTGTTGTCTTTTATTTTTATTTGTCAAATCATAACTGTTGTGTAATTTAGACAAGTTTTGGCCCTTGGTAACGTTTTGGTTGCTAGGTAGCATAGCTCTACATATGTCAAATGTGCTGCCCGTGTCCAACCAGGAAGTAAAATTATAACCTTCGCTAAAATTGCAAAGCTACAAAAAAACTAGGCCAGATTTTTCGTAAATTTAAAACTTAATATGGCACAGTGACAGTAGCACAATTGAGTGTCCGTTGATCCGAAGGTTGTCGGTTCGAATCCCGGTCTCGACATAAACATTAATGGTTGAGCGGGCAGATCCACTGACTCACAGGTTGGCGGTGCGATTCCAGCTCCCACAGATGAACATTGTCGTTGTGTCACACTTGACCCACTTCGCCCCCAGTGTCTGTGAGTGGGTGAATGGTTCCTTCATGACGACATTATGAACCCGTGACGTTATGATCTCTGGTACTTCAAATGTATTCTAATGAACCAAGAGTTGTTTTAAACTGGATTACAGTAAATAGCAAACATTTAAATCCAGTTAAAGTAACATTTTGCTTTTCTTTATACAAGCAACTAACAGAATTTTGCCTCATAAAATATACAAGACATCTTTTTCCATACATAAAAAACAGATCTTTTGAAGCTCCAAAATATCCCCAATGTTGTCAAGTTAGAATCGTTAGCCGTGTTAATATCCCCCCAAAACACACAATACACGAACAACAAAGAACTCAAGGTGTATTTGCTTGAACATCTGAAAGGCTGCGACCAGTAACCGTCGTATTTTTGGTCCGTACGTGCACTAGTTGGTTTGGTAACTTCAACATAATCTCAGGAACAATGGAGCCACTTGCTTTGAAATACTCTCATCCTCTCTGAAGTCCGACGTAGACGTATTGCTACATACCGCCGTCATCTTCATCATTTCTATAGGTCAGGGTTGCACATATACGCTCGTGGTATGTGGCCTTTCATGTGTTCTCCTGTTTTATCCTTGCAGAGAATTTTTAAAGAGATGGAGCTCCGGGGTGCCAGCAGTAATAAGTGACAAGAGCCACACAGCGCAGGTTATGGGCGGCAATGAACCACAGCTCACATCAAACAGAGCATGAGGATGGACAGAGGAGAGTCAGAGGAGAGTCAGAGGAGAGACAGAGGAGAGAGGAGGAGAGTCAGAGGAGAGGCAGAGGAGAGTCAGAGGAGAGGCAGAGGAGAGAGGAGGAGAGTCAGAGGAGAGGCAGAGAAGAGGCAGAGGAGAGAAGGAGAGGCAGAGGAGAGGCAGAGGAGAGTCAGAGGAGAGCCACAGGAGAGTCAGAGGAGAGGCAGAGGAGAGACAGAGGAGAGGCAGAGGAGAGTCAGAGGAGAACCAGAGGAGAGACAGATGAGTCAGAGGAGAACCAGAGGAGAGACAGATGAGTCAGAGGAGAGACAGAGGAGGAGAACCAGGGGAGAACCAGAGGAGGGATAGAGGACACCAAAATCACATTCAGTCTTTTCAAAGAAAAAAACAAAACAACATCTAATTGTAATAAGCTTCCACAGCAGACAATGTCACAAAGAATCAAAAACACTTTTGTCTTCAGTCTGAGAACAAGAACATCCACAAAATACTGCAAATAAATAACTTTCGTCTAAACCAAACAATCTCTTCATACAGGTGCCCTTCAGGATGAGAGCAGATCTGTGTGAGAGAGGATAGAGTAAAGCTGATGTGATCCAGTCTGTGTGCACATCTGGGAAATAAAAAGGTCACGTATATTTAGAGGCAGCCGGAGGAGAGAGTGTGAGAGCCGGAGACGACCAGGGCTTAACATCCAGACGCACTAATGCAGGGCAAATGTACACACAAGACTGTAATATGGACGTCACATGTATGCTGCTAAGAAGGTTCAAACAGAAAGAATCGCATTTCAAAATTATTACTTCTAAATATTAAATAGGGCTTTGTAGAATTACATTAAAAATACATTGGCTAATTATTAAAACTTGGTGATTATCTTTTATTAATTGCATTGTATTTAGAAATAATAACCAACTCCCAACAGTCACTCAGGTTTAAGTTTGGAGACATGAGTTATGATGGAACGTTAAGTTTACCCATAACACATCTGTGCAAATCTGTTTCAATTGTTTTTCTTGTAATTTCAGCAAATAATTCACAAAACAGTCAAGATTTTAATTAAATATGGGTCATTCCTCAACAGGCAACTGCAGCTAAGTTGGTAGTGTTTGTCCACTGATGCGAAGGTTGGCGGTTAAAATCCTGCTCTCGACGTAAACATTAGTTGACATTAGTCGAGCGGTGAGATCCACTGACCCACAGGTTGGGGGTGCGATTCCAGCTTCCACAAATGAATAATATTGTTGAAGAAAATCCCAAATTCCAAAAGGAAGTCTATGAGAAAACAGTCTACAGATTAGCAAAAGTTAAAATGCAATATCAAACTCTCACTGAACCAATTTAAAGCAGAGAAAAAAAAAGATTCAGACGAGAGCTAGAATTTCAATCGTGTATTTTGCTGTTTGTATAAAATAGAGGGCTTTATTAGCTACTCCAAACCGCTCCTCTTTGCAGAACACCAGAGGCGACAGTGTCCAAGCGGCTCATCAGTGACATTTAAGACTGTGTAATTTCACTGTAGACACACCGCTGTACCAGAGTGAGCTGAAGGCACGGGCCATGCTAATGTCCCCAGCATCATCTGTCTTCTTTATGTCTATTTGTGCTGAAAATCCCGTCTCCCCCGCGGCCCGGCGCTCGAGAAGGAAGCAGAGGAATGCGTGGTAAATAGGGAGACGTAGAATAGGCAGCACCCACGGGACCCGAATGAGGAGAACTGACGAGGATCTGGACTAATTAGGGAGCAGGGAAGCACCCGAGGGTTCCTCCGAGGGCTGGCTGTTTTACTAGAAACAGACTCCTTCTCTAAAGAGCGTACAGACAACGTGATTAATGCATGAAGCTAGCTGGTGGGTCTTAGATGAGCGTAATGGCTAACAGGGCAAACTTTGAACTTGTCACAGGGCAAGTCTAATAGGACAAACTTAGCACCTTGCATAGGGCAAGTCTAACAGGGCAAAGTTTAACCTGGCATAGGGCTGGTGTAATAGGGCAAACGTCAAGCCTAATGGGGCAAACGTCAAGTCTAACAGGGCAAACTTTAACCTGGTATAGGGCAAGTCTAATAGGGCAAACCTCAAGTCTAACGGGGCAAACATCAAGTCTAACGGGGCAAACTTCAAGTCTAATAGGGCAAACTTCATGTCTAAAAGGCAAACTTCAAGTCTAACGGGGCAAACTTCAAGTCTAACGGGGCAAACTTCAAGTCTAACAGGGCAAACTTCAAGTCTAACAGGGCAAACTGTATCCTGTCATAGGGCAGGTGTAACAGGGCGTTCGAGGGGAGCACTTATGAGTGCTTTTCTGTCAGAGTTACAGAAAAGCCAACCCTGCAGTCAAAATATGTCCTTGTAGGTGGTTTTATACAAATTAGATATGAATCTTTTTCAAAGTACATGACACTGGACAATATGAGATCTTTAATAATTGAATGAAATAGCATCTAATATTGAAGACATTCTACAAAACTCCTTCAAATGAAAAGTGTTTAAAGATTCAACTTTCAGCAGGGCTTTTTATGCACATCCAAGAAATCAAGTGCATTACATGGCAACAGTGATATAATTAGTCCTATATTACACAAAATGGACTCTTGTGAGTTTTAGGTCATGTTTTAATGTTACCTCCTCAAAAACATACCTCGATTAACTCTTTATTATTAAAAGGTTAGTCAAGGGTCTGTCTACATCTGCTCTGTTCCACCTTGTGACGTCAGGTCGTGGTAGATTTCAAGTTAACAGCTATTGTTTGTCTATAGTTCAGTAGAGACTGGCAATGTCAATTACCACGTGACATCACAAGGTGGAACAGAGTGTTTGAGAGAAGAACTCAGCCTAAATATGCAGAGTTTCTGTTAAACGTTGTGAAAAGTATCTAAGTTTTATTTAAGAATATCAGCAGTACATGAAAATTTTACTAGTCTATTTATGCAAAAGAAATGTTGTGTAGCCGAATACTAAAACAAACATTCTGCAGCCTGAATGTAAATAAGAAATGATGATTCAGTGAAGTTTGTCACGATCTGTTTTCAAGATCATAGCAAAGTCTGGATCATTTCTGATTGGACTGCACAGGGTGTCCATAAAGTCTCTTTACAATTTTAACATTTAATTACAAAGGCACCTGATAAAATATATTAATTACATTTGTTCTATTGTATTCAGTGGTAATAAAAGTTTTTAAACACGTTGCATTTTTGTATTTCGGGCATCCTGTTGATTAAAAAGGCATATTTTGAAAGAACAGCTAAGAAATGGTTGTTCCTCAAGAGAAGGATTTCTTTGTATGGGGCTATGTTACAGATATCGTGTATCGAACAAAGATATGGGACATTACTGAACTAAAGCAAAAGATAACAGATGTGATTTTAACCACTAATGAGACTATGCTACAACAAACACGGCAAGAAATCCTGTACCGTCTGGATGTGCTTCGTGTGACTAATGGTGCCCATATAGAGATGGTCTGAGTAAGATATCTGATAAACTGCCTTTGTAATACACGTTTTATGGACATCCTGTACATGTGTTGTCCTCAATCAACACATGAGCCAAATACAATCCATTTACTTTTAATCATTATGAATCTTCAAACGTATAAAAGTTAGTCGCAACGCTCACCTCCTCTGAACTCCCAACACTTCCGCGCGCTCTTAATGTACATCTCAAATGCATCACCGAGGGACTTGATTAAAACTATGTACAAAGCCGGCTACACGGAAATCCCATTCCACGGCTGCTTTATTTAGTCATAAATTAATTTACTAATCAAGACGAATAAGGCTCAGAGTCAGTGAAGCGTGAAGCGGAGGACAGTGGGCCGTTTCTACGTTCATTGTCACTGTGTGTAGAGTCAACATTAATCCTGCATTATGGACTTGCACTGACAAAGACGTCCCTCTATATATGATAATAGCTCATCAGTAATAGCCTTTTATAGACCGGATTTAGCCACTTTTTCAGTCTATAATCCAAACAGCTCTTTAAACAGCAGCTAATGGAGGTAATTCATCAGTGCGTCTCCCTGTGTTAAAGGTTTAGCACCACTTAAAGTATCCGCACTTTAATACTTGGCTCATTTGTTATAATTGCTTCACATGCTACTCCAAGGTCAGGCTCCAATCATAAAAAAGTCCCTCAGCGGTAGTGGGGTTTCTTATGTAAAATAGACAGGTAGAGAGAGCAAAAGGGTGGCAGGAGGAACTTAATGCACGTAATGAAGTAAATCTTGTGTAATTAGTGGTAGTATATGAGTGATGTTTATGGACAGTAGTGGTAGTGACCAGTTTGCAGAGATATTACTAAGCCAAATGGGTCCAACTACAATTTTTCACCTGTTTTTTTAATGTTTTTAACGTGCTCTGTGCAGGGTCCGTGGGTGTTCTGAAAGGCGCTTATAAATAAAATGTATTAATATTCATTATAATCAATTTCCATAATATCTGAATAAGTAACGGTCCATATAATTGCATGTACTCCAGTGCGACTTTAGCAAAGGTAGTGGCTTCTAAAACATGGCGACTTGTTTTAATTGGCTCATCAGTCACTTACACCAACACTAAAGCACGTTAAACACAAAGGATCCACTTCCATTCATCAAAACGCAAGCGAAAAGTTTGACCTTTAAGAAGCATTCAAATGTGTAAACAAGTATTTTTCCACAGTTTTACATCTATGCAAATTTAAAGCTAATCACATTAATAATAATAATAATGATTTATCTTAAATACCAGACCATCTTTTTTATCAGATGCTCAACATATCTTAATAGTCTATGCCAATACTTTATAGTGGTAAGCTGCTATTGTAGTCACAGCTGTCCTGGGGCAGACTGACCGAAGCTGGCTGCCAAACTGCGCCACTGGCCCCTCTGACATCATCACAAAACACACACAAACCACATTCATACAAGGCAATGCGGGTAAAGTGTCTTGCCTGTCAATCAAACCTGTTGCTAACGCTAGTGGGAGTAACCTCAGGGAAAGAAGGCGCCTGATTTGTCTGTTATTAATGTTCATATCTTGATTCACTGAAATAGCAAAATAAAATGTCAGGATTATGTAGCGCAGGTTAATAGGAAAATTTTAAGATCAAAATGACGAGTGTGACAGCAGCAGTTATGAAAGAGAGGTGACAGTTTTTCAATAGAAAGTGAATCGGAGCAAGTGAAGGGCCAGATGTAACTGTAAGATAGTATAAATGTAACTAAATGTAACCAAATGTAATGCAAAATAAATGCAACTAATCTTGATAATTAACCATTTCTATATTTATCACTTATTCAAGTTACAAATATTGCATATGGATTTGCATAAATATGAAAAAATGGCTGTATAACTGTGTATCTCCTGATAAACTGATATTTTAAGACAGTCATACCTTTTAATTTCCCTTGTCGTGGACCACATAAAATGACTTGGTGGGCCACATTTGGCCCACGGGCCTTGAGTTTGACACATGTGGTTTATGGGTATTTCCAGAGGTCTCCCATCTAAGTACTAACCCGGCTCAACCCCGATTCAATGACATCGCTCATTCTGAAGATGAAATTTATTTGTTCAATAAGTTTTCTACACCTCATGTCACTGTAATGGAGAGAGGACAGGCGTAGAAATACTGCTTTGCTCTTCATATCTAATCAAATATTTGCAGTCACAAATCCAGCTCACGTCTCACACAGCTTTGAAAAAACAGCCATCGACACGAGCAGGAGGGAAGGTGACTGTCACACCTGTAGATCACCGGAGAGCGTCTTGGCCCATTGAATAAAATGACGCCGCGGGAGTCGTTCACTTCATAAGAGACTGCAGCTCTGAGACTCCTTTACACACTATAATGCGCTCAAAGTGACAGACAGATAATCAGCTCCAGCCAACACTGCATCCTACTTAAAGCCGAGAAGTCCCCTTAGTACAAACACGACCACAGCTCACAAGGACGGAGGAATAAAGGCGTGATTGAGACACTTAGTTTTTCAAATTGCTCTTGTTAGCGAACGCCTTGATATTGTTTCTCGCAGTGTTGTTGGAAGGCCAGGGCAAATGTGTTTCAAGGCTGACTACAAGCTGTTGTTAAGAAAGAGGCAGAGTCGGTTAATGACCACGAAAACCTTGATGTTTCCACTCCAAAACAAAAGAGACGCTGTGATCTACAACAAACTGCTGCTGCTACTATTCCTCTTCAAACTACAGTAGTCTTTTCTCCGCGATAGTCAGCTCCCGCCATCTGCTTGAATCCCACGAAATTATACTTATTTGCCTGAAATGTTCCACAGTACTGCATAAAAAACAGACCTGGACTTGTGTTTTGTTTCATTCACACATGTTTAACGCCCAAACCCTGCATATTTAGACTGAGTTCTTCTTTTAAATGGAAAACACTCGTCACGTGGTAATACAGGAAGTGCACGAGACGAGTGTGTTTTTAAACTTCATATGTCTTCACTTGAATCATTTGGTTGATTTCAGCCCTGAAATTGCTCATCTCAACTGAACAAAAGGTAAAACGTAGCTGCTATCTTGAAAACTACCACTTCATGACATCACAAGGTGGAACAGAGCATTTTTGCGCTTCGGAGATGTAGACTAATAAAAAAAAGTTATTCAAACAGGTGTAAATGAAACAAAACACAACTCCAGGTATGTTTTTGATGAGGTAACAACATTATAACATGGCTTAAAGCTCACGAGATTTTACATAATCTAGGACGTATAAAATCTTGAAATGAAGGACTTTTTAGTGCTCAAAAATACCTTGAAAAACATTCATCCTTACTCTGTGTGTGAGCGCCTCTCCACAGTGGAACCACCTGCTTGCCTCCATGGAGTTAGAGAAGTTTAATAACGCAGCTGTGGAATATTCTAGACAAAACAACAACCTCAGACCTGTATGTTGACTACTATCATGATTTGGCTAAAAAGACTTCATCTTTTGACACAGACTGTCAATGTAATGTGTTAAACTGCTTCTTGGGGATAAATTAAGTTATTCAAGAACTCAAAAACTAAATGTTGGGTACACGATCACGTCTAATAACATAAAAAAAAAGTATAGAAAGCAACAAAGATACCAAAAACTCCCTGTCCTCAGTTAGTCTAGCTACTAAAACTAAAACATGGACTGGATTTGAACTGAACCAATGACTCCAGCAGCCAATCATGAAGAGAGCGATTAGTGTTTGGGTTGACTGACATGTGAACCCCTGCTGATACTTCTTCTGTCCTCCCTTGCATTGCTGTCCCCCCTCCTCTTCATCACCCCCTCCTCTCCCCTCCCCCTCTTCCCCTCTTCCCCCTCGAGCAGCTTGTCAGCCACAAGCCCTCCAACCGTGATGACAAATGGCACTGGGGTCGACTGGAGCAAAACAAGCTTCTAACTGTGCCTCAAATGCCAAAACAGGAGTAAAGAATTGTATAGGAGATGTCCAATAGAGAGAAAGAGGCAAGTACTGAAGAGTATAACACAAAAAAAACAGGTTTCAGTCGATAAAATAAGCTAAACTAAGAGCCTTTTCTGTTTAAAGTCTCATTGTACAACCAGGAAGTCAAATTATAATCTTCATCAAAACTGTTAAATGAGGAACTAGGCAAGATTTTTGCAAAAAAATCTAAAATTATGTTCAGTCTCTGTATGTTTTAGTGCAAATTTGTTTAACTATATGCGTCCTGTGTGTGAACGTACAGCTACAGCTAATTTCTGTCTGTTTATATCAGTATAATCCACAATACGTCACTGTTAAGTCCACCAACAAGAGACAGAGTCAGAGAGGGCATCTGGCTTAAAATGTGCACGTACCTTAACTTAACACACAGATCACATTTAAACAGAAGTGAAACTCTGAAAATATAAACAGGCATATTACCCAGAGCCAGTATATAAAGTACAAATACTGTATAAACATGTTCTCACTGTATGTGGTACTTTGCATTCGACACCACGACCCAATTGTTTATCTGTTTTCAAGAATAGACGGGCAGCCAGGTAGAGGTAACTTTGCATAACATTACCGACATCAATATTGAGCCATGTTTCATTCTATTTATTTATTACCCATAAGCCCCTTGCAGAGCTATCGACAATGGACACGCATGTTTATCCAAAGCTCTCGCTCCCCGTGTCAGTGTGTGGTTGGGTCATGTTAGCTTTGATATCCACTCCATGACAAAGTATGCTACAATATGCTGCACGCTAACTCCATATCTGTTTGTGGATGAAAGGAGAAGAAGGGGGCGGCGATGGGGGAGGAGGGGGGGATCTTGGCGAGGAAGTGGGCTCTCGACTGTGCGCTTGTGTTTTGGAGAGCCACTCTGCTGCCTCCAGATAAGTGTACGGGACTCGGGGAGGGAGGGGCAGGAGCAGGGAGGCAGCGGTGACGTTCGGGCCTGAATAGGACTGGTGCAGTGATAACGAATGGGCTGAGGGGATAAAGTAAGAATGAAAACCGCCACACGTGAAACTATGGAAACTGAAAATGGGAAAAATGCTGGGGTGTGATATGCCGATTTATAACTGAATGCACTAACGCAGGGGTGTCCAAACTTTTCTCATTAAAGGTCACGTATAAAAACACAGACAAAGCTGAGGGACGACTGAGGGACATAAACTTGTCGCCAGTACAGTGAATACTTAAATACTTGATATGGGCTTGTTAAAGTAGATTTTCAGAAATGTACAGTAAAAAGTACTGTTTAAGGTAATATGGGCCAATTCACCTGGAAGCTTGAGAACCAAGAAAAATTGATCTGAGGGCCGCATTTGGTCCCCGGGCCACAGTTTGGGCATGCCTGACCTAATGTATCTAAAACAACACAGCTATTTTTGGTCACACTTATAAGTTTACATGGTCAAAATGCCCAGTCCTTTTTGAGTTAGAACATAATAGAGATCAACCGATATGTTGTTGTTGTTTTTTTTCATGGGCGATGTCGATACCGATTATTGCGAATTCTAAGAAACTATGGCTGATATATTGGGCCGATATGTTGGGCCAATTTTGGTAACTCTCCCCCAAAATTATATAGTTTGAATTTGTTATAAACTAATCCACAATTCTGTTTTATTACAAACTGGATAAAAGAGAAGTGTACGCACATTTCTGCGTATGCAAATTGTTCAGATATATATAATTTTTATGTATATTTAAGCAGCTGGTTTGGCCAAAGTAAATATCGGCCTGTTTTGGAATCTTAAGGCCAATAGCTGATGTGCTAAAAAGTGAAAATAACGGCCCAATACATCTGTGTCAAGTGTCTGCGTTCAGTGGTGTGTGTGAATGGGTGAGTGGTTCCTTGATGTAAAGTGCTTTGAGTGCCTTGAAAGTGGAAAAGCTCCATATTTACCATTTACCATAGTATCAAATATATGTTCTTTTGTGTCTGACTTTCACACTTTGTTATCGTTTTCATGGTTGGCAGTGCTATAGTGACTGGTTCGTTGGTTGATCTCTCTCCCAAATCCTCAGTATAGTAGCACAAGCCACATGATACGTCTACAAAAATAAATTGGTCCAAACCCCAGTATTTAAAAAAACAACACAGTGAGTAATGCAATCTGTTTCTGATAACACGGACAGTGTTCAGAAATGAAAGAATCAGACGAGCAGAAAATGAGAATCTAATTTAATAAGATGTAAAACTGTACAAAGAACTGCTGATGAGAGGAGGGACATTTTGGGAGCACAAATGCCGTCTCAGTGGTTTCAAAATATCTAACATGGTTTATCGCATACTTTGAAATTTGCAGTATTTTTTAAGTGAAGATTCAGTTCACAGTGCACATTTAAAGGGCCCATGTTACGCAATTTTATGATCTATGTTATAATGTTGTTTCCTCATCACAAACAGACCTGGAGTTGTGTTTTGTGTTTAGCACTAGCTTTAGCGTGGAGCTCCATACAGTAAGTCCTCAAAAACAGCAGAGGAAGTTGCATTGTCTCCTTTTTATAGACCCATAACTAACTTTGCATTAAACCCCACAGGTCCTGCTCTGTGTGCTGCTGAGGTGGCGGGGCCTATACTGAGGGGCGGAGTCTATGTGGAGGGGCGGAGACGGTGTGATGTAATGAGAAGAAGTACGATCAAGGGAGACCATTGAGGAAGGTCACCCAGGAACAAGAACATGCAGGTGGGCTCCCATAAAATGAAATGAACATGGGTCTTTAAAAGCTTCAGATGTAGCAATGTGGTCTTAATGTGGTACAGATGGATTATAAACATGTAAGAAGATAATAAAAGTCAAATAGTACGCATTCTCATGGCTGTTTTAATTACTCCAAACTCTTGAAACAGTGTGGGAGCATTTTGATCTCAGAAGACAGACTAAACTGGATATAGGACTAGACCAAACCCAGCTTCAGGGATGCTCTTGATGATGCCTTTAATAAAGAATATAAATGTTCCAAATTCACATCAAGCCAATTGCAGAGCACATCTTAAACTAAAATGAACAGCTGCTGAGTGGAGAAGGGAAAGAACTGTAGATTGTGGCCTTGACAGAAAGTGAGATCTAAACTACGCTTAAATAAATTATGAGGCTCACTAAGAGAACAAATGTTCTGTTTAAATACGTGCTAATTACTGCTGTGAGGTATAAACTCAGGCTACAGGTAAAAAATAACATTTAACTCTCAATTAGAAGACATTTCAAATTCAATTCAAGTTTATTTCTGTAGCACATTAAAACAACTTCAGCTGCCCAAAGTGCCTCACATAAAAGTCAGCAAAAAACAAATGTACAGATAACATGATACATAGGGAAATATCCTGTGTAGTTAGTATTAAATGCCAGGGAGAAGGGGGGGGTTCAGTGTAGTCTGTGTTAAAGACTGAGAGGATCTGACAGGCAGAGGGCGCTGTTCCATAGTCTGGGCACTGTCACAGAAAAGCCTCGGTCTCCTCTCGCCTTGAGTCTGACTTTGGGCACAGTAGAAGGAGCTGGTCAGCTGACCTCTGACCTCAGGGCTCTGGGTGGAGTATAGAGCTGCTCCCTTAAATAACCTGGACTCATAGAATGCACACATAAAAACACAATCAGTAACATTTTGAATTGCACCCGATATGAATTTAGAATTGAAATGCCATTGTGAGTGCCTTGGAGGTGTATGCATGTTAAAAATAGCTACAACATTAGACTAAAGCAATGAGAAACACAGTACGAGACAGACGCTGAATAGTGTGAGGTTATTACCTCGTCATATTCTTTCATTGTGCTGTTTCTTGAGAAATATATAAATCCAAACTTGCCGACAGTTTGATACAGAGGAAGTTATTGCTCAGGTATTTTTATTATTATTGCACATAAAACTTTGCAGGCGTCTCCTCGAGAATGAATCATTCTTTCATATGTGGCGTCTCCAAATGATGAATGCAGACAATTATAAAAGGAGCTGTTTGGATTTGAACAACAGCTGAATATCAAAAACAACAAAACAAAGCCATTATAATCGTCTGACTTTTCTTAGATTTAATGATAACGAGCTGAAGGAGGAGGGCACACGCTGCAGTCTCTCTGGTCTGTTTAGGAGACTGGTTTAGTGAGTTCAGACTGCTGCACTTTTTCTCTTGTTTTGGCGTGGGTTACGGTATATATAAATGGACAGATCTAACCTGCTAGCCACTGCGTTCCAAATGGGAAGTGATCATGGGCTGCATTTCCGACTCCACTGACTCTGGCTCCAATTCACTTTCCATTAAAAAACTGTCGCTCGTCATTTTGATCTTAAAATGTTCACATTAACCCGCTCTAAATGATCCTGGTATCTTTATTTCACTATTGCGTCCGTAGCTCAAGATATGAACATTAATAAGAAACAAACCAATATTTCCGTGATATATCCCTGGTTAAGTTGCTCCTGACTTTTATTGTAGTACCGAAAAGCAGAGAAAATGAGCCAGGTGGTCCAAAAAGTTCCAGTAAGCATGGATCACCAACCAGAGCCAACACTATCCCCGCAACATTTATCAAGAGCCAGATGTTTGCGGCTCTTCTGTCAGGGAGGAAAAGCTAGATTAATCACTCCACATGTGTTACTCAACAAAACAAAGATATAAAACATCCAAAAAAGACTTATTGGCGAAATTTGAGACAGCAGTTTTTAAGGTCCAAAGCGGTATTATATCTTGGCGTTTGAAACTTGCCGTAATGCTTTCTTTTGTGCTCCGTCAGCCGCTCATGATGAATGGGTGCATAGAAAGAAGGCTGTGTAAATTGTCGAAGCCATAAACTAAATAACAATAATTTCGTGCGGAGGAGGAGATCCGGGAAGACACCTCGAGCTAGTCAAGGCAAGTGGATCAGAGGGAGGCGGGATTATAGACCCTCCGGAACAATCTACAATGAATCTACACTACATCCACGCCCGCTCGTCTTCACCGAGATGGTGTCGCTTTGCCTGGAATGTCCCGCGGAATGGCATTAAACTGATCAATAGCAGTAATTCAGTCGAAGAGATCAGCCTGGACTGGATAAATACATGAACAGTCAAATTACTACTATCTACCATCTACTACTACCACGTTGATAGGAAAAGTTGGGAATGGTCAGGGCCGGCACTAGCTTTCAGGGGGCCCTAAGCTCAATTTATGTCTGGGGCCCCCGAGAGTAGTGGCTCAGCTATTGGTGATTCACATTTGACACATTCTGACTCTGCTCTCATCACTTTGACCAGTTGTTTTTATGTTTATGTGAACAACATCAGACTGAAAACATCCAGAATGTCACAACTACCACAGTCACAAGAACAGAACACAAACATATAAGAGGATCAAAATTTTGGAAATTCTAGACAAGTTTCTGGTGGATTTTAATGTGTTCCAGTTGGTGACAGTGGGCTGACATTTACATTATAAAAGGTCCTTGCACCGGTGTAAACACACAGCTGCCCTCACCTCTGCCCGACTCAAAAACAAATGAAGCAGCAGTAGATATTTTGCTACTATAGATATAAAACAAATGCAATCGTTCGAGAGAAATATTTAGGCTGCTGTAAACAGACACGCCCTGTTTCCAATAAAACGTAATGTTATTAATGTTGATATTATTTTCAATGTAAATGTATGGGCTCTTGGGGGCCCCCTGCTGGTCTCGGGGCCCTAAACAGCTGCCTAGTCTGCTTATAGTCTGAGCCGGCCCTGGTAATGTTCACGTTTTTCTACAGCGCTTTTTCAACTTCACGGCACTCAGAGTGTTTTATATCAAGGAACCCACTCACACACCAGAGTACACAGACACAAGCGGCGAGTCGGGTAAGTGTCTCGCCCAAGGACACGACAACAGCATTTGTCTGTGGGAGCTGGAATGGCACCGCTCAACCAGTGATGTTTATGTCAAATACGGGCAACCTCCAGATCAGTGGACAAACGCTCTACCAACTGAGCTACTGTCACCTGAGTTATACTGTCAATACTGCTGCCACTTCAGTATACTGCAATAATATAATCATCAGTGTGTAATCTACTCTCAAAATTACGAAAAAAAGAATTAAGAAGTGCGTCAATGATATAAAAACACTGACATATTGTAGCTGTTTGAGTTATAAATATACTAGGTTTGAGCACTTGAGCACTGACTTGTAATGAAACTGTTGCTTAGCATTTTTGTCCGTAAAATAATAAAAAATGTAAAAAAAAATAAAATAAAAATATCACTTATCACTTCGACTGGCTCCATTACATTGTTTTGACTCTTTTCCTTCCATAAATCTGTCAAAGCCTCAGCTCCAATGAACCAAAACACAGACTCAAGTAACTCTGGTTTGTAACATGTGATAAACCCAATGCCACAATGAGCTACAAGACCACAGCATACTGACACGCTTATTCTGATGGAAGAGAGGAGAGAGGGAAGGAAAGAGAGAGAGAGGATGGATAGAGAGAAAGAAACAGAGGAATAGAGAAAGGAAGAGAGAAAGAGAGGGAAGAGGCAGAGGAAAATAGAGGGACAAGGAGACAGAAGCCAGTGAAGCTGTTTAACATGAGAAAGGGGGATACAGAGAAAGAGAGAGGGAAAGAGAGGAAAAGCGAGAAAGAAACAGAGTGATAGAGAATGAGAGAAAAATAGAGGGAAGAGAGAGAAAGAGGAAGAAATGGGAGGGAAAAGAGCGAGGAGTCAGTGGAGTCAGTGAACCAGGGTTACGTGAGAAAGAATTGATGGATAGAGAGAAAGAAAGAGAGGGAAGAGAGATAGAGGGGGAAAGAGAGAGAGAGAGAAAGAAAGAAAGAGAGTGATAGAGAATGGGAGAAAAATAGAGGGAAGAGGGGGAAAGAGAAAGAAATGGGAGGGAAAAGAGCGAGGAGTCAGTGGAGTCAGTGAACCAGGGTTACGTGGGAAAGAATTGATGGATAGAGAGAAAGAAAGAGAGGGAAGAGAGATAGAGGGGGAAAGAGAGAGAGAGAGAGAAAGAAAGAGTGATAGAGAATGGGAGAAAAATAGAGGGAAGAGGGGGAAAGAGAGATAGAGGTAGGTAGAGTGAGAGAGGGAAAGAGAAGCCAGTGAACAGGGTTAACACTGGGAAGAGAGAGAGAGGGATAAAGAGAAAGAAAAGAGGTGGAAGAGAGAGAAGAGAAGTCAATGACCAGAGTTATTTGCGAAAAAGAGGATGGATAGAGAGAAAGAAAGAAGGAAGAGAGATAGAGAGAGTGAGGGAGGGAAAGAGAAGCCAGTGAAGCAGGGTTAACATTGGGAAAAGAGAGGAATGGATAACGAGAAAGCACAGAGATGGAACAGAGAGAGAAAGAGAGGGAAGAGAGAGAAAGAGAAGTCAGTGAACCAGAGGTATATGGGAAAGCGTGGATGGCTAGAGAGAAAGAACGAGAGGTTAGAGAGACAGAGAAAGAGGGAAAGAGAATGTGGTAAAGGCAGCTAATGAAACAGGGTTCACATGTGAAAGAGAGGAATAGAGTGAAAGAAAAGAGAAGGAAAAGAGAAGGAGAAAGAGGCAAACGCTCCACCTATAGCTGCATTTTGTCTGACTGATGAGTTCAAACAGGACATGGTAATACGCTGTCTCCAACATTCCCCAAACCATAAATCTCTAGCACAGGAAAAAATGTGAACGCAATCAGCTGGTAAGAAGAAGAAAAAGAAGAAGAACAGGGTTTGTGTGTTTGTGTGTGAGATAGAGAGAAACACAAAATGGTCAGTAAAAGAGTGTGTGCTACAAACGTAAGTCCATGAAAAACGCAGAGATACAGGACAGTGGGGTTTGAAAGTCACAAGGAGCCATGGAGATACGAGGCTCCATGAGAAAATACTGAAGATACAGATGAAAAAAAAGAGGAGTTCAGAGAGGAATATCACAACAACCCACAGTACCTACTTACTACTCCAGAGCTGCCAGTGAAAATCATATACAGAGCTTCATGCTGCTGCTATTACTATTATTACTACTTACTGTGTACTACCACTACTGCTGCTACAACTGCATATTGAAGTGTTATAGCATCGCAGTATTCTTGTATTACCATTTTCCACTGTCAAGGAACGACTCACCCATTCACACACACACATTCACGTGGGTTAAGCGTCTTGCTCAAGGACACAACGGCAGCATTCGTCTGTAGGAGCTGGAATCTCACACTTCGCCAACCTGTGGGTCACTGGACAAGTCGGTGGAAAATACTGTGACTACACAACTGAGCTACTATTACAACAAATGCAAAACAGCCACGACTACAGTTACTACGCACACAATTACTATGAATGCTAATATTTTTCAGCAGTAGTAGGATTGTCAGTGTATTGATGAGTGTTGTACCTTTTCTTGTTGTAGTAATATTAGAGTACTAGCAATGCTACAAATGGTACTAATCTTAATCCTACAACTCCTAATGATGCAACTACTACTACATATAGTTTAGGATTAGGCTTGTTGCATGTAAAACAAAAACAGCTACAACTGCATCTACTACTTCTACCACTACTACTACTACTACATAAATGAATGTGCAGTAGTGGACATGATCAGGAGCAGATAGTCAAACGGAGCACATCCAAACTCTCTCTCTCCTCATTATTCCCTCCTCTCTCCTCTCATCTCCCATCTTTCCTCACCTCTCTCTCCTCTCTCTTTTCTCTCACCTGTCCCCTCTCCTCTTCTCTCTCCTCCCTTCTCCCCTTTCCTCCCTCCTTTCCTCTTCTCTCTTCTTCCCTCTCCCCTCTCTCCTGTCTCCTCTCCCTCTTCTCCTCCTTTCTCTCATCTCCTCTCCTCTCTCCTCACCCCTCTCTTTCCCTCTCCTGTCTCTCCTCCCTGCCCTCCTCTCCTCCCCTCTCTTGCCACACTTCTCTCCTCTTCTCCTCTCTCTCTCTCCTTACTTCTTTCCTCTTCTCCTCTTTCTCTCTCTCCTCACTTCTCTCCTCTGTCTCTTCTCTCTCCTCCCTTCTCCCCTTTCCTCCCTCCTTTCCTCTTCTCTCTTCTTCCCTCTCCCCTGTCTCCTCTCCCTCCCTCCTCTCCTCCTCTCTCTCCTCTTCTCTCTCCTCTCCCCTCTCCTTCCCTCTCCCCCTCTCCTGTCTCTCCTCCCTGCCCTCCTCTTCTCCTCTCTCTCCCCTCACTTCTTTCCTCTTCTCCTCTTTCTCTCTCTCCTCACTTCTCTCCTATTCTCCTCTTCCCCTCCTCCTCCCCCTCTCCTGTCTCTCCTCCCCTCCCTCCCCCTCCCTCCCCTCCTCTCCCCTCTCTGTCCTCTCTCCTCTCCCTCCTCCCCTCCCTCCCTTCCTCCTCTCCTCCTCTCCTCTGTGATTAAAGACTACCACACAAAGCGAGGCCTCTGCTCTCCTCTTAATGCACTTAAAGCATTGAACAGGGACATTTGGCAGCGTTGCCGTGTGAGCCGAGCCAAACTTGTCCAGTCCGAGCCCAGAGTGGAGCAGAGAGGTGGCAATGGAAATCACGAGGGTCTGTCTGCACCCATAATGCATTTCTTTGTGGCGCTCTGAGAATCGATCGGCCCCTGACCCAAACTGTTTATCATTCTGCACATTTCAACGGCCCCGCCAACATGAGACGTGAGCGCGAGGAAGAGCCTGGACATTAAAGATTTAACATGGGTTATTGTCTCGTTTGTTGCCATGGGGATTTGTCTTTGAATTTGAACAGTTCTTCAAAGAAACTGGGTCAAGCTGTCGAGAGTCGTGGACGACCCCTCGAGTGTCCGACCAGCGTCCAGATCTTTAACTACTGTAGGATTATATACAGTCTAGTAAAGAAGTACACGAGAGGAAGAGAGGAGGAGAGGAGGAGAGGAGGAGGAAAGAGGAAGAGAGGAGGAGAGGAGAGAGGAAGAGAGGAGAGGAGGAGAGAGGAGAGAGGAAGAGAGGAGGAGAGGAGGAGAAGAGGAGAGAGGAGAGGAGGGGGAGAGGAGGGGGAGAAGAGGAGAGGAGAGAGGAGAGGAGAGAGGAGAGGGGGAGAGGAGGAGAGGAGAGAGGAGAGGAGGGGGAGAGGAGGGGGAGAAGAGGAGAGGAGAGGGGGAGGAGAGGAGAGAAGGAGACGAGGAGAGAGGAAAGGAGGAGAATGGGAGGAGAGGAGGAGGAGAGGAGAAGGAGAGGAGCGGAGAGCGCAGAAGAAAGGATGGAGAGGAGGAGGAGAGGAGGAGGGATGGAGAGGAGGAAGGACAAGAGGAGGAAAGAGGGAGGAGAGGGTAGGGAAAGGAGGAGGAGAGGAGCTGAGAGTGGAGAAGAAGGGATGGAGAGAGGAGGAGAGGAGAAGGAAAGGAAGAAAAGAGAGGGAGAGGAGGAGAGGAGCAGAAAGCGGAGAAGACGGAATGGAGAGGAGGAGGGAAAGCAGGAGTAGAGGAGGGATGGATAGGAACAGAGGAGAGGAGAAGGAGAGAAGGATGATGAGAGGAGGAGGAGAAGGGAAGGAAAGTAAGAGAGCAAGAGGGAGGAGAGGAGGAGGAGAGGAGCAGAAAGCGGAGAAGAAGGGATGTAGAGGAGGAGAGGAGAAGGAGAGAAGGATGATGGAGAGGAGAAGGGAAGGAAAGTAAGAGAGCAAGAGGGAGGAGAGGAGGAGGAGCAGAGGAGCAGAAAGTGAAGAAGAACGGATGAGAGGAGGAGGGAAAGCAGGAGTAGAGGAGGAGAGAAGGGGAGGGGGAGGAGAAGAGAGGAGGAGGGAGATGAGGAGAGGGGGAGGAGAGGAGGAGGAGAGTAAGAGGAGAGCAAGAACCAGACCATATGTTCTCTGCACTTAAAGCCAGTGCAGTATGAAATACAATGAAGCAGCAGCAGGAGTAAAATGACGTGAAGTTTGTATTTAACTTGTCGCATTTATGTTGTTTTCAAGAACAATTTACGAGTAACAAACTGTACCAGGTGACAGTGGCTCAGGTGACTCCCATATTCTGCCCTTCACAGACGCATCCTCAGCCTGGGATTTCCCTGCTAATCACCCTCCAACTACTTGACATTTTCCTTTACATTTGACGCTCACAACAAAGATAAAATATGAATCCCTCTTCACACAGGTGCTGCACCCAGAGCCGTCAGCTGCAGCTAAAGTTACAAGTACGAGCAGGTTTTATTCTGCGATATCACCAAAAATGTCTGGTATCTTCTTTTACATTTGAGGAGCGTGTTGAAAAGAGTTGAGGAATGCAGAGGAGATCTCCACGGCGAATTATAAGAACGAAATTTGGCCTTTTCAGAGCCGCAACTACTTTACAAATCAAGGTTTATAGGCTTTATGTTAGACTGGCAATTTCTCTTACAGTTACAGTTGTCCCTCACTATATGATTTTAACAGACAATTCTAGCCAAATGTGCCAAAACGCAACAATAAAACAGATACAGACACAACTATAACACATCTATTTCACATACTCTTCACTTCCAAATCCTCGTACCTTATTACACCAACGCTTTTTGTGCCTAAAAACTGCAAAATCTGGTGCACTCAACCTGTAGCTTCAGCACTTTTTTTTTGTTTTTTTGTCAGACAGTGAAACTTACTGAGCTCTGCAAGTTAATATGCAAATAAACAGAGTAAAAACAACATAATTCCTGCAATACAAGTGGCAGAACATAACAAGTGAGGAGAAATGTACTTAAGTATACATTTTAGGTGTCTGTACTTTAGTTCGTTTCACTTCAATTGTTTCTGTTTTCAAAATTCTGCACAAATCTGTATCAAAATCGCTACACTTGAAGCTTTATTAGATCTTAAATCTGCACAAAATACTTTTACTTTTTACTCTTTAAGTACATTTTTAAACATGTACTTTAATACTTTAAGTTAATTAGATTTATTCATGTGATACTTTTACTTTTACTTGAGTATTTCTTTGCTCTGTCATCTGTCCTTGTGCTTAAGTAATAAAACTGACTGTCCAATACTTTCCAATCCAAAAGTAAGATTATACTTTTACTCTTCATTAAAACTTTTCAACTACAACCAGACAAACCGTAACTCAAAATATGAAAGTGTTGATAAAGTGAAGCATGTTTGTGTGCTGGAAACAAACTCAGCGAGCACAAAGGAATTGATTTGGAGGATTTATGTAACAAACCACTGCAAAAATATATATATATAAAAAGTTTTACCTGGGAGTTGTAAAGTTGAGCAGATGGACAGTGACACAGCATCAGGCGGAGGAGACCGGACAGAGAGAAAGAGAGAAACAAGAGAATGTATGGTTAGTTATGTGTTCAAAATACAATGCAAACGATTTCCTGATCTGTTATAATGTTATTTCATTATCACAAACAGACCTGGAGTTGTGTTTCACTCATGTTTAACACAAAAACCCTGTATATTTAGGCTTTGAGTTCTTCTCTCAAACAGAAAACGCTCTGTTCCACCTTGTGATGTCATGTGGTAATACAGGAAGTGCTCCACTGTGTTTTTAAACTCTACACACCTTAATTTCTAGAATCATTTGGGTAATTTCAGCCCTGGAATTGCCAAACTCTACTGAAATAAAGGTAAAATGTAGCTACTACCACTTTGCGACATCACGAGGTGGAACAGAGCGTTTTGAGCTTTGGAGATGTAGACAGACTGATGATAAAAGTGTTACTCAAACATGTGTGAATGAAACAAAACACAACTCCAGACATGTTTTTGAGGAGGTAACAGTATTATAACACGACTTAACGCTCACAAGAGTCAATTTTGCATAATATAAGACCTTTAAAAAAACATAACCATAGAAAAAACTGAACTGCTGCGTTAAAAACACACATTCAAAACAGACAAGTCATGTAAAAGTACTGCTATTTTAAAATAATACTAGCGTAGAATAAATGTAGTATTATTATTTATAAGTTACTCGAGTAATTGTAAGCATATTTTAACCACTCCACTCAAAATAATTTCCTCAACTTTGCAAAAAAATACCTCTAAAATCAAAACATTCCCTCCTGCAGGTCGGCCTAAAAAGCCTAACCTACAAACCTGACATATTTTCAAATGTCAAAATGCAGAACGTGCTCATTACAATGCCATTAAAAAGTGAAACCAATTTACACAAATGTCAGATCCCGATGAGGCATTCGCCGGCCATCACTCCAGACCTGGTTTCTTTCCACCGCAGCTTTTAACACTGGCAACGCACACTCAAACGGGCCCCAGCGGGTTGCCAGGTTGTAGTGAAAACCTCAATTAGAGAGAGTGGAATCAGCGGGGGGGAGGCTCAAAGCACTGCACATGACAGAGGTGACCCGCAAACGCACCCGGACCACATGTTCCCACACACCGTCGCCGCCGCTGCTGCCTCCTGCCCGCCCGGGTGGGGACATCAAACGCACCCACAGGCCAGGGTCAGGGAGAGGGGGCCTGGGACTGGATGTACTGGATAGAATCGTCTCATTAATGTGGTTAACAGTAGATAATAAATCGACTATAGTAGCGTTCAGTTGGAAAAATTGGGTCGATATGGATACTCGTACAAGAAAAATACATGTTATAATGTTTCCTCGTCAAAAAAACACCTGAAGAGGTTTTAAACGTCATCCGTGCATGTTTGAGTGATCTAGTGATCTCTCCAGGGCTCTATTTGAACACTCCTTACAGTTAGCTATGCGATTTTAAGCAATGCTCCGCCCACAAGCCTACATCTCCCATATATGCACAAAATAATGATACAAAACATTATACTACAACTTCACAATCCTTCAAAACAATAAAAGGTAACATAGTGATCTAAATATGTGTTAGCAGTTAAAAACCCGTAGAAGTTAAATACCACCTCATTAATCTCGATGATAAACATTTATACTCACACCTGCGCTTATTTTTAATGTTTTAAATGCTCCTATATTTGCTGTTTTTGTTTGTATTCTTCTATATTTTGATCAGGGTGCTCATGAAAAACTGAGTCTGAGCGCTCTCTTTGGGCTCTCCCTGTACAAATAAAGATAAATAAAACTGAAATTGGATTTTAGTAATACACATACTTTGGGACTCTCGAGCACTTCTGTGTGAGCGGAGTTTAAAGGGCCATTACTACAAGAAATGGACGCAGCTTTAAGTCGTGTTATAAAGCTGTTACGTCATCAAAAACATGCTTGGAGTTGTGTTTTGTTTCATTTGCATATTAGTCTGTTTATATTTCTAAACCTCAAAATGCTCTGTTCCACCTTGTGATGTCATGAAGTGGTAGTTTCCAAGTTAACAGCTACTTTTTTACCTTTTGTTCAGTAGAAATTGGTAAATTCTAAGGCTAAAATGATCCAAATGATTCTAGAGAAGGTGTGTGGAGTTTAAAAACACAGTGGAGCACTTCCTGTATCACCACATGATGACATCACAAGGTGGAACAGAGTGTTTTCTGTGTATTTTGAGAGGAGAACTCCGTCTAAATATGCAGGATTTGTGTGTTCAATGTGAAAATGAAACAAAACACAACTCCAGGGATGTTTTTATAAGGAAAAAACATAACAGATCAGAAAATAGTGTAATATGTGCCCTTTAAGATTTTCTCGTTGGTAAGTGAGATCCATTTATACATAAACGCACCAGCCAATCATCCACTGCCATCATCCATCATGCACCAACTTTCTCCACTTTGTTTCAAACCCGAACAAACTTGAAACGTCAACAGAATTCCATTGTGTTAGGTGAGCACTTTCTCTCTCAAAAAAAAAAAAGAAAAAAAAAAAGAAAAAAGAAAAATTGCAATAAGCCTTCACTTTCTGGCAACCAACCCCAATAATTAAGTTCCCTGTGTAATCTAAAATAACAGGAAGCGTTGAGTGGGAACGCCATGATTGCTAAGCGTTTTAAAGCGCCGTATCAGGACAAATAAGCTCACGCTGCTCTCCAGATTACAGCGGCTTGTCACAACTTGAAGAGAGATAAAACAGTTTCAGAACAAGAAGTGAATTGTGTTTGGGAGGAAATCCACTCCACTCTGAGATTATACTGCTTCCTTGTTCCTGGTTTAAGGCTTAAAGGTTGATATCATAACTGTAGGTCACACTTTCTGTGAAATGGACCAAGCTGTGATGGAGGACTGACTGTAGGAGGCGCTACAACAAATGTATATTACTGTAGATTAATAGCGGTAATATTAAAGCGCTCGTATTACGCTGTTTTCTGATCTGTTATAATGTTGTTTCCTCATCAAAAACAGACCTGGAGTTGTGTTTTGTTTCATTCACACATCCAGCCCCTTCCGCTCCCCTTATATAAGTTAAGGAACTGCCTCTTTAAAAGTAATCGACCAATCACAACCGTGAAAAACATACATTTACAATCAGACCCTAATGTACCCGCAAAATTGTGCAGAATTCACTTTACATCAGACTTTTGCGAGTTAAAACGCATGGATAATGACTAGAAAAATACAAAGATTACTATCATGCTAAAAAGGTAACAATTGTATACTGTAAATGTGACCTTTTTGAGCAAAATAAGTGACACCTTTAAAAGTTCACATAAACCTCCCTCAGAGATCAGAGGGACCGGAATGTGTGAATAAAAGTGAACCAAGAGTGAGAAAGTGTGTGGGAGTTTTCTTAACCTTTCAGATTATTTCAGCCCTGGAACTGCCAATCTTTACTGAACTAAAGGTAAAAGGTAGATATTAACTTGAAAACTACCACTTTGTGACATCATAAGGTGGAACAGAGTATTTTGAGCTTTGGAGAGTCACTGAAACATGTGTGAATGAAACAAAACACAACTCTGGATATGTTAGGAGGTAACAGCATTATAACATGGATAAAAGCTCACAAGAGTCCATTTTGTGTAATACAGGACCTTTACGTTAACGAAACTAAGAGAAAAAAAGTTGCTTGTATTGATTAGCATTATTTTTTCTACACTTGCGCAGTCTATCAGTTTCAGGAAACATGTTTAAAATGGTGGTCACGGTCACATTTTTATACAGCGCTTTCCCACCTTGAAGACACTTAAAGCGCTTTATGTCAAGGAACCCACACACAAACATTCATACACCAGTGTACACAGACATTATGGGTTAAGCATCTTGCCCAAGGACACAACGGCAGGATTCATCTGTGGCTAGTCTTAACACTTTGGTTTTAAATAAAGTCAGAATGTATTTTTTGACTGGTGCGACTTATACTTCAATGCGACTTATACTCCGGTGCGACTTATACTCCGGAAAATACAGTGTCAACGTGTCAAATGTTGAACCGCAGCATCAGAGTAACAGTACATCCCATAATCCAAACACCGGTTCATAAAAGCCCTGTATACACCCCTCCACAGCCCAGGGCCCTGCTGTATAAGGTGAGCCGTGCACACTTCGCTGGTTCCATTGTCGGAGCAGTGGGAAAGAGGAGGCAGTTAAAACCTCTTTGTTTACAAGAGCAGGGATTTCCACACGGAGCCTGAACGCAGCACAGGAAATGTCATTAGCCCACGGATTAATTAGACAACAAGTCCAATCACTGACGAATCACTTCCACCACCTTCAGTCTCACAGATCGGCAGCTGATTTTAGTGTCCGTTATTCATTCTGTTGCTTCCCTGATCATCTCTTTAAAAATATATATACTCTACAACATAAATGTGGCCAATTAAAAACAGCTCTATAAACATTATTAATACTGCAGTCCATAGTATCGATCTGGCAAGACTGGGAGCTCAACACTTTCCAGCAATATTTATGTCCTAAGAAGCGCGTATCTGTTTAAAAGTGCACTACGGAACTTTTCTGGGCAAGAGGCTGCCTGCTTGATTCGTTAAACATATCTATATCTAACGCCATGGAGCCAGGCCATGTTACAGGTTAGATATGTGGAAAGGCGAGGAAATTTTAAGCAGTAAAGTCTGTAATAGAATAAATGCAAGATAGATAAGCACTGTGAAATTAAAGACATACTCTGGAACATTCAAGGGAACACAGTAATATTGCAACAGTGGCTGAGTTGGTAAAGCGTTTATTCACGGATCTGAAGGTCGGCGGTTCAAATCCCGCTCTCGACATAAGCGTCATAGGAAAAGTGCTATATAACAAACTGTGACCAACATCTCCATGGAGATACCCCCGTCTGTAAAATTCCAAGGAGCAACTTTTAAGATATAATTTATGTTGAAAGTAGGACATATTCTTAATTAAAGGGCCCATATGTCACGTTGGTAATACAGGAAGTGCTCCACAGTGTTTTTAAACTCATACAATCATCGGACTGCCACTTCATGACGTCACATTTTGAGCTTTGCAGATGTAGACGGACTAATAACGTGTAAATGAAACAAAACACAACTCCAGGTCCTTTTTTGAGGAGGTAACAATATTATAACATGACTTAAAGCTCACAAGAGTGAACTTTGTGTAATATATGACCTTTAAATCAAATTTCACACAGTTAATGTCACAAAATGCTAATATGCAATGTTTTTTTTACTTCTTTTTCGCTCTCTACACTAGGCTTGGTTGGAAAGTTTTTTTTAAAGCCTTTTGCAGCAGCGACAGACAAAAAAATGAAGCCGAAACGCTCGACTTGTGACAGAAATTTCATGAAATAAGATCTGACTTTTGTTGGAAGCGCCCGCCCCATAAATCCAAGCACAGCTGCAGTGTAATGATGAACAGTGCTCATTCTCTCTGCTTTAAATGCCACGGAGCCCAACGCTTGCACTAAATATCCCACAAGCTGCTGTCACTTAGCATGCAGCCGCTATGTGCGCTACGAGCTAATGCGCTCTTTAATAGGGCGCCTGTGTTTGAATCACGCTTTTGAACTGTTTATGGGACGCTTTGAAGCCCGGTGCAGAAGGTGAAGTGTCTGCAGGCTGGAAATGCTAGAGCCAAAATGGAGGAAAAATGTGATGAGCTACAAGGAAAGGCCAGAGGAAAGGTTAAAGTTATCACAGAGGTTTTGTCAGAAAGTGTGGACCGGCAAAGGCTGATACGATGAGGAGCGGCCATTTTTAACTTTGAGAAGGAAGTGAGATCCTGCAGGTGGGTGGATGTGGGTGACAGTGGCTCAGTTGGTAGAGCATTTTGTTCATTGATCTGAAGGTTGGAGGTGCAAATCCAGATAATGACAGATACAGAAAGAAGTTGTTTGGAGATTTCCTGTATTGTTTTAAACCGGGTTGTTACCCCCTCCCCCACCTTCAGTCTGTCTTTCTCTCCTGGTCTATCTTTTTACTCTCTGTCTCTCTTTGCACTCTCTCTCTCTCTCTGTGTCTCTTTGCACTCTCCCTCTTTGCTCCCTCTCTTTTTGCTCTCTCACTCTCTTTGCTCTCTCTCTCCCTCTTTACTCCCTCTCTCCTTGCACTCTCTCTCCCTCTCTTTTTGCTCTCTCTCTTTGCTTTCTCTCCCTCTTTGCTCCCTCTCCTTTTGCTCTCTCTCTCCCTCTCTTTTTGCACTCTCTCTTTGCATGCTCTCTCTCTCCCTCTTTGCTCCCTCTCTTTTTACTCTCTCTCTCCTTGCACTCTCTCTCCCTCTCTTTTTGCTCTCTCTCCCTCTTTGTTTGCACTCTCTCTCTTTGCTCTCTCTCCATCTTTGCTCCCTTTCTCTCCCTCTCTTTATGTTCTCTCTCTCTCTTTGCTCCCTCTCTCTTTTTCCTCCCTCTCTCGTTCCCTTTCATTCTCCCTCCTTCCCTCTCTCTACCCTCTCCATTCTATCGTTCACTTTCTATCATCATCTTTCTCTCTTCTTTGCTCTCTCCCCCATCTCTCTCTCTCCTGTCTGCCCTCCCTTCTCTCTCCCTCTCTCTTTTCTCCCCTCTTCACCTCTTTCTGTGCAATTAGTCATTTAAACAGAGATTCTTTGTGAATAGTCATAGTTATATACTTGAGCGCACATGGCAGTGATCCAAAGTCTGTACTGTCAGGAAATGATTTCTGAAAGACATTTTTATTTGTTTTGAATAAAAAACTAAATAAACTCAAAACGAAAATGTAATATGTTCAAGAATCTTCAGAAAACCACATAACAAACTGACCAATTTAATTCAAGTTTATTTATATGTACATTTAAAACAACTTCAGCTGACCAAAGTGCTTAAAAAAAAAAAAAAACTCAAATATTATAGCGTTAATATGCCAGTACGAGTGTGTGTTATTCATTGGGTCTTAGGTGGTAAAGGCCGAGCTAAAATCCCCCAAACCAAAGAGGGGTGTGATCTGTAAACAAACAGGACCAAAAGAGCGGAGTGAAAGGTCACAGAGTCGTGCAGGTTGTGTTTAAAGGTTGATATCGGTCAGTGCGGCCGCAGCCCAAACCTCTCAGGACGTGTGACAACAGAAGTTACATTCAAGTCCAGTGGGAATCTACAACACTGGTCAACATCTTACTCTCTCCTCCACTTCAGCTCAGTTCTGTGGGTGGAAATTCTGCCCAAAATATGGTCAAATACATGAGATTGTTTTGATTGACAGCTCAGTCCAGACTGTGAGGAGTAAATGTGATGTTTGAAGGGGCTGGACTCGGCCCGGACCAGCTGTGCTCAATCAGAACGTCCTGGAATGGATGGATCCTGGCTGAGGTTTGAGTATTTTATGTAGTAATATTATACGTAATTAGATTCTATTCTAAAACTACTATGGAAGTAGCAAAAAATCTCTCTCTCCCTCTCTCTCTCTTGGTTTACTTCCCTCTCAACACACCCCTCCTTCAGTCTGTCCTCCTCTCCCTTTCTCTCTTTGCTCTCTCTATACACTCTTTCGTTCTCCCCTTGCTTTATCTCTCTCATTTTCTCTCTCTCTGTGTTCTCTTTCTCTGTGCATTCTCTCTGTCTCGCTCTCCTTTTCCGTCTCTCACTCTCTCTCCTCCCAACACCCCTCACATTCAGTCTGTCTTTCTCTCCTTGTCTATCTCTTCGCTCTCTCTCCCTCTGTCTCTCTTTTATTCTCCCTTTTGCCCTTTCTCTTTCATTCCATCTCCTTTCTATCATTCATTTTGTCTTTCTCTCTTAGCTCTCTTTCCCTTGTTTCCCCCCCTTCTCCCCTCTCTCTTCTCCTCCTCCTCTTTTTCTTTCTCCTTCCCCCTCCTCTCTTTCTCTCTTCTCCCACCTCGTCTCTTTCTTTCTCCTTTCCCCTCCTCTCTTTCTCTCTCCTCCACCTTCCTCTCTCTATCGCTCTTCTCCCTCCTCCTCTTGCCCCCCCTCTTTCTTTCTCTCTCTCCTCCACCCTGCTCTCTCTATCTTTCTTCTTCTCCCCTCTCTTTGCTCCTCCTCCCTCCTTTCTCTCCTCCCTAATCTCCCTCTCTGTCTCCTCTCATCTCGTCTTTCTCTCTTCTCCCTCTCTGTCTCCTCCCCCCTCCTCACTCTTTCTCTACCCTCTTCCCCCTCCTATCGCTTTTTCTTTTCCGTCCTCCCCTTTCCTCCTCCTCCCTCCTCTCCCTCTTTGTCTCCTCCCCCTCTCTCTTTCTCTCCACTCTTCCCCCTCCTATCGCTCTCTCTCCTCCCTCCTCTCCCTCTCTGTCTCCTCCCACCACCTGTCTTTCTCTCCTCTCCCTCCTCTCTCTTTCTCTCCACTCTCCCCCCTCCTCTCCCTCTATCTCTCTCCCCATCTCTCCCCTCCTCCTCTCTTCCCTCTCTTCTCTCTCTCTCTCTCTCAGGTGTCAGACCGCAGGAGCGTTTGTGTGGGTTGCAGTGAAACCAAAACCGCTGCAGCTCGCCTCAGGTTTACAGTAAAGACTTTTCACTCTTCTTACAAAACTCACTCTCTCCCACGTCACCGTTCATCTGCATACACACAAACACGCGTACATCACACAGTACTTCTACTACGACCGCAGTACTACACAAATACACCATGACTCTGTATTTGAGCCAGAGGACAGAGAGGGACACGGGAGTGGAGTCGATCTGATGTGATGTCGGGCTTTAGGGCTCTAACGAACTTTTAATGAGACAAGCTGAACACTAACGACACTTGAGACTGTGGAGTTAAGGAAGCACGGGTTCAGCTTCAGGCTCGGTCTTACTCTGGCTAAATATCTACTCGAGAATGTGTAGTAATGTTACTCTGTCGCATATTAAATTAAACTCAAATACATAATGACACCAAAGTACAAGGAAAAAACAATAAGTCACACTTATTTGTACTTGTCCATAATTTGACTGAGGGTGCGACTTATACTCAGATGCAATTTATATGCAAAATATATGCTTTTTTCTTCATTATTATGCATTTTTTGGCTGACTTATACTCCAGTGCGACTTATACTCCAGTGCAACTAATACTCCAATACGACTTATACTCCAGAAAATACGAAAATACGGTAATTGTTTTGTTTTGATTATCACAATATGTCAAATTATAGTACGTGTTCACATTTTCCACCTTCAACAAACCGCTCACCCACTCACACACACATTCAGCGAGGCGGGTTAAGTATCTTGCCCAACGACGCACCGACAGCATTCATTCTGTTTAGGCTGGAATCGCACCGCCAACCTGTGGGTCACCGGATCTGACCGTTCGAACGACGATGTTTACGTCGAAAGCGGGATTCGAACCGCCAACCTTCGGATCATCAAACATGTCTGTAAATATATTTATCACTCTTTCTCTCTCCATCAAATTGTGTCTTTGCTGTCTCTCAATCCATTCCTCTTTCTCTGTTTCTACCGGTATGTCTCTTTCCGTCCCTCCTCACTCACCCTCAATGTCCCCCCCCACTCGCCCGGTTCTCCAAAAGAGCCGTACCTCACAAGAGTACCTCACAAGAGTACCGCCGGTTACTCTTGACCTTCGACCTTTCGTCTGTCATCGAGCTATAGATAGTTGACCATGCCACACACGTCAAAATCTACACTTTCTAACTGTCAGATACTCTAAAAACAGGAGTGGTTCAGCTGGTCGGTTTCAGATCTCGTCCCTCATAAATTCTGAAAAAGAAAACATAAAATTGTAAAAATGTACTGTATCAAATCCCCGTGGTGCAACTCAGACCGGTTTCTATAGACAAAGAATGAAGTTGGACGTGATGGAGGAACTCTGGTCCAAAAATATGGTGAAGTAATCCCGCTCGATGTTTTGATGGACAGTTAGGACTCTACGCAGCAGTAAGTGGGATATTCTAAAAGTGCATATGACAGCTCGACATGTTTTTGTGATTATTACTTCATCTGGTGGGATAGTAAATATCGATCAGTTTCGCATCAGTTAAGAGATAGTTTTGGGAAGGACAAAAGAAAGAAAGGATAAAACATACAGGAAGCAGAGCCCAGATGTATAAAACAATGTCAAATACAGGGACAGATTACGACCATGTGGTTTTGTAACACTGATTTAAGAAAGTAAAGGTGCTTCTCTGTGGTTTTACTTTTAAATTATGACTATTTTGCAAACTGAGAGAGATTTGGTTCATGTTTACAGCTAACTGGACAGGAATGACATCTATATGAATGAATTAATGAATGCCGAACCCTTTAATGGGCTTATAAGGCGCCATTAACAAACTATAAAAAAATTCCATATGCAAGTTTCCAGACGTGTGCTACAAACACCAATGGACTCATTTAAACAAACTCATCCACCGTTTCTTCCAGGCTTTACCGAGAAATAAAGCTAACTTATAAACGTTAGACTGAAACAACCATTTCATCTTGTCGTCATTACACTAAAACATCAGGACATCGGGCGAACATTTCATCAAATTCTTCGTAAAATGGACAATTCACTTTCCACTTCTCCCAACGCACATGCACCACAAAGCCTTACTTCTTCAGGAACTTGAGAAAACCTCCCAGTTTCTAAGGCTAAGAGAAGGATCCCGATTGTCGCAGCTGTGCCTCAACGATCTTTGACTCCTGCTCAAATTTGCTTTGACATAAAATTCTTAATCGTATCTTTTGTTTGACTATATGTTCGCAACTTCGGTTTAGCCAAGATCCCATCTGCTGCCCATGTCCAACCAGAAAGTAAAACGATACACTTGGCGAAAATGGTCAAACTATGGATTTTTTTTCACTAAAGTTTAGTTAAATGTGTAGTCTAACCTCTTAGATACACTTCAGATATGTGCTTTGTGTCTCGCCCAAGGACACAACGACGGTAATCATCTGTGGGACCTGGAACCGAGCGCCAACCTGTGCGTCACTGGATTTGACCGCTCAACCAACGATGTTTAGGACAAAAGCGGGATTCGAACCGTCAGTCTTTCGGATCAGCGGACAAACACTTAAACGCCATATTGAGTTTAGCACATAGCAAGAAGACATCCATGGGTTTCAGCTTACAGTTTCTAGGCGCCATTTTGAGAACTTTTAACACTATTTAGTTTTGAATAGTTAATTCCCATGGCAACGCAGCTCTTTTTCATTACTTTGGGACCCATGCATGGACAGGTCTTGCTGAGTGAGGTTTTTCAGGGGCATTTCATTATAGAGTTTGTTTCCCCGCCTAGAATTTTACCCCATTTTAAATAAATTGAGCGTACAGTGTCCCGATCCCTTGGCTCTTTCGAGATTCGGAAAACCATTGGAAAATTAGCAAGATCGAACGCAGCTTTCTCCAATGGAACAATTACGTCAACGCAGCCTTATCAGTGTTGACACCGCTTTGTTTCACACTTGTAAATGAATTTTTGTAACCGCGGGCTTTAATCTCATGCAAACAGGTCCTGCCCAGACCTCTCAGGAGCACAATAGGCGGCACAAACAGGAAACTGAGCCAAGCACTTCCTGTCTTTCGTCCAATCAGGGACTTCCTTTCACTCGCCTGTGTTTGCATTGGCAGCGTCCTGTAGGGACCTTTAGCGTCTAGCATGGAACAGACATGCAATGAAAACATCAAACAAGAGCGGCATGGAAAACGAGGAGGAAAGAGAGAGAGAAAGAGAGAATGAGAAAAAAGAGAGAGAGAGACCAGACAAGAATCACAGGAAATCGAAGCCGTGCCATGTTACACACTGCAGCAAACCACAAACAACTCAGAGAATGAGGGAAAGGAGATGGAGAGAGGGATGGAGGATGGAGAGGGGAAGGAGGAAGAGTGAGAAAGAGGGGGAGGGGAAGGGAGAGAGAGAGAGGGGAGGAGAGAGTGAGGCAGAGAGAGAGAGTGGGAGAGGAGGAGGAGGGAGAAATAGTGGGAGGGGGGAGGAGGGAGAGAGAGTGAGGAAGATGGGGAGGAGGGGTGGGAGAGGGGGACGAGGGAGAGAGAGTGAGGGAGAGGGGAAGGAGGAAGAGAAAGAGGGAAAGGAGGGAGAGGGAAGGAGGGGAATAGGGAGAGAGAGAGAGAGAGAGAGAGTGGGAGGAGGGAGAGGGGAGGAGGGGAAGAGGGAGAGGGAGAGATAGTTGAGGAGAGGGGGAGAGAGGGAGGAGGGAGAGAGTGAGGAAAGGGGTGTGAGGGAGAGTGAGAGAGGGGGGGATGAGAAGGGAGAAAGAGGGTGGGGGGAGAGACATTGAGGGTGAGAGGGGAGCAGAGAGCGAGAGATAGAGAGAGAGAGGGAGAGATACTGGTAGAAATGGTGAGAAATAGAGAGAGAGGGATGGATTGAGAGACAGCAAAGGGATAATTTAATGAAGAGAGAGACAGATATATATTTACAGACATGTTTGAGCCAAGAGGAAATGACCTGACAAATAGAAGAATGCATGTGAACATTACTAATTGTAATGTCAGCAGTTTGGCTGCAGCACACAACATTTCCTCTGAGAATTGTCAAATACTCAGCCAATTTTGATCTTATCAGCCTCTATAGATCACACCAGTCAGACTCAGAGAAGTGATCAAGCACATTTTTCAAGGAAGTGCAATAAAGAGCAGGTATAGAGCAGCATACAACAGAGACAGAAGATAAGAAAAAGGAGAAAGTATCAAGTATCTTTAAACTTTACTTCCTGGCTGGATACAGGCTGCAGATATGACATACGAGCCCACAGACTGAATAAAGAAGAGGAATAAGTGAGTGTGTCGTCTCCATAGTGTTCAGTTACAATCAAATGAAGCACATTGAGGCTAGCAGTTATAGCGGCTAATCTGCAAACAGCCATATTTGGAAATCTAACCATGACACCAAAGAACCAATCAGGAGCGAGTTTGCGCCCCCTCCCGTTCGTGGATAGGCAGGGGGTGAGCGCTAAGCAATTCTGTCAGTCTGGTCTCTTATTAACGTTATATGTCTTAATTTAGGAACCAAATAGTGAAATAAAAACCCAGGATCATGTAGAGCGGGTTAATACGAACATTTTAAGGACAGAATGAGGAGCCTGACAGCAGCAGTTACAGAGAGAGGGGCAAAGACTTTTCAATAGAAGTCAACCAGAGCTCAAAGGAACTACTTCTTAAACTGTCAGAAAAACGCTTTCGTTGTGTGTAAATTGTCTCTGGATTTTCGATGGAATTGACGGCAGTTGATGATATAGTTCGAGGGATTCTAAGTTACTCGTTTTGTGCTTTTATTCACAAACTACCACTTAAATTATGTCACATTATACATGTATATTTATCACAGGAACTATCCCACCAAACAAAAACAAAAAAATGAATCTGTCAAATGCACTTTATCTTATTGGAGCATTACCTACTGAAAATAAACAGACTTGGAAGAAGTACTCAATTTTGTTACTTAAGTTAGTAAGTAAAAATATAAATACCGCAAAAAAAAAAACCAAAAAACCCAAGTAAAGTAAAAGTATCACATGAAAATACTACTACTACAACTACTACTACTACAACTTCTACTACTACTACAACGTCTACTACTACTATTACTACTACTTAAGTAAAAGTATTAACGTACCCCTTTAAAAATGTACTTAAAGAGTAAAAGTATTTCACACAGATTTTGACATGTAATACCGCTTCAAATGTAGTGATTTTGATAAAGACTTGTGCTGAATTTTGATCTTATATGATTCTATTTGTACATTTTTGTTTGCTCAAACTGTGAACGTGTTAAAGATAATCCCCTCAGCCTTTTTAGCACGTCTCAGAGAATAATAAAAAATACTATTACTTATCAATCAAGTTAAAAATGTAGTGAAGAAAGTTCAGATACCTGCTCTCAAATGTGGTGAAGTAAAAGTAAAAAGCATCCACTTTAAAATGTACAGATACTTAAAATGTATACTTAACTGCAGTACTTTACTACTTTTACTGGAAACTAGTCATGGTATTGGACTACTTTAGTAAGAACCAGTTTCCTTGGTTTGATCTAAACAGGGAAACAAATCTTTTCTGTGCATGAATGAAACAGAGAGTTTTCTAGGTCAAAATCGATACATGTGTGTTAGCCCCGCCCACATGTATATAACACGTATACTGCACGTGGAGTCTACAGCCTCACTGCTCCCACCTCAGACCAGAAACACTTGTATTTTACTAAGGCAGTGGTCTCAGCACAACAAGCCTTCAGTGTGATTAATAACAGCCTGAGCCCGTCTGAGACAAAGCTGCACAAAACCCACACAATAAATTGGATGAGCTGCTAATACGAAGCACTTTTACAAACATTATATTGAGTGTCAGTCAATAAATGCTCAAGAAATTGCCCAAACCAGTTATTTTGTAATGGATCTATCATATTAGAACAGTTACATTCATTTCTTAAATGGCCCATATGACACTATTTTCTCATTTATGTTATAATGTTGTTTCCTCATCACACGTTTAACACACAAACCCAGCAAATTTAGGCTTCGTTCACTCTGAAAACACTCTGTTCCACCTTGTGATGTCATGTGGTGGTACAGGAAGTGCTCCACTGTGTTTTTAAACTCCATACACCTTCACTAGAATGGATTATTTCAGCTCTGGATTGACAATCTCTAATGAACTAAATGTAAAAAGTTTGCTGTTAAATTCGGATCAGTGGACAAACACTCAACCAACTGTGCTACTGTCAAACTACTATCCCACGGGTGTCCAAACTTTTCTCATTAAGGGTCACATATAAAAACACAGACAAAGCTGAGGGCCAATTGAGGGCCATGGACTCATCGCCAGTACATTGAATACTTCAAATCTGTGTTATTATCACAAGTTAGACTGAACCATTAGACCTTTATTCACGCTCACATCCTCAGTGGGGCACATTAAATACTTGATATGGGCTTGTTAAAGTAGATTTTCAGAAATGTACAGTAAAAAGTACTGTTTAAGGTAATATGGGTTAATTCACCTGGAAGCTTGAGGACCAAGAAAAATTGGTCTGAGGGCCGCATTTGGCCCCCAGGCCACAGTTTGGGCATGCCTGTACTATGTGAAGACTTGAGCTGTAGAGGACAAAGTAAATAACTTCTGTGGTTAACAATTTACATGTCGCAGCTCATGTTTTTTTAATAATTGTGTCTATTTAAAAAACGGTTTACTGGGATTAACCTGCTTTGTGTCAGTGGTTTAAAGTAGTTTCATTATTATTATTTACCACAACATTTCTCTGTAGCGCTATACAGTGGTCCCTCGTTTGTCTCTTGAAGTAGCAGCTTTCTTTTTTACAATTATTCTCTATGTTTATGGCTGTAAAACCCCTCACCACACACTTTATACACTTTTCTCACACAGGCATTCATATTTTCTCACATTTCTCTCTTGTTTAAATTCTCTCAAAGTTCAAGCCTTCGTAGGCGCCTTTGTCGGTGCAGAACGTTTCATCGACATTGTGGGTTTTGTCGGGAAGAAAACTCGCAAACGTACAGCACTTCAGAGTCACACTGCGATCCAACATTTATGTAAATTTAAACTAACTAAAAAAATCAGTGAAACCGCGAAAGGTGAACCGCGATATAGCGACGAACAACTGTATCTAACTTCACAAAGTGTAGCGGTGACAGGCCGAGGTGGATCCGTTTAATACCGAGTGCGTTTGCTCTGTTTGCTTGTGTCTAATAGACTTTCCATGGGCCCAGTCTTCCTCAGCAGGACGTCTTTGTGCGGGGAGCTTCCAGCCGTAATGAGCTAAATGGTTTAAAGCGACGCCGCACGGTGATAGGGAGCTAAGCACATAATTCTACATGACGCTGGGATAAAAACACACATGAACCCGACAGTGCGATGTATGGACCTGGTTTATCTGTGGGTTTGGTGCAGAGAGCGGAACAATAGGAGCGTCATCTGTCTTCATTACAGACGCTGCAGCGGTGGATCAGCTCCTACCTATGTTTAGTCGAAGAGTCATTTCCAACACAACAGCCTTTTACTGAGCAAAAATGATGTGGTTTAGAGACTTGAGACGGGCAGAACCACAATATAGTTCAAATTTATGCTAATGTAAGATAAAGTACAATAAAATGAAAACAGAATTCAAAGTGTGTTTTTTAAAAATGATCACGTTTATGCCAAAGAGCATGTGAAATAAATCTGCTCATTCAAATGTACTTACACATTTACACATACCTAAACATAGCATAGGTGTATTATTATCTCCTCGTTCT